>NW_022990021.1:142500-709399 GCF_902827175.1 Gymnodraco acuticeps
AAGGTGGGGTAGGTAAGTTTGAGAAACCGGCTCAAGATCGCTAGAATTTGAAAATACACAACCGGAGAAAATCTGCCACTTCCTCACAGAGCCCCTCCTCCAACACACACGAACGCGCACATGACCAATGAGGGCACGAGATAAGTTTGTGCCCCGATGGGAGGCTGACAGGCAGGTAGGCCATCCAGTTACTTTAGCCGGGCCGGCTATCGGGATGTTAAGAGCATTCCATGGAATATAACAAAAAGTGTATCTCGAGCCGGTTTCTCAAACGTACCTACCCCACCTTTAACATTAACATCATGGTAACACCATGGCGACCGGCGGGACACCTGCAGCTGTACCGCTTGTAATTAGGTTCAACTATAAAAACTTCGAACAAAACGCCGGCGGCACCAACAAAAGGAGCGCACACTGCAAAGTCTGCAATATTAAAATCAAGGATGCTGGTGCAACAACGTCAAATTTCATCAGGCAATTGAAAACTCACCCGGAGAGGTCAGTCACATTAACGCATATGGACGGTTAGCAAACATGTTTAGCTCAGCATCAGCTATGTAATGTTAACTTAGCTTGCTACTAGCTTTGTAACTGAATATTTGAAAAGATGAGTGAATGTTTGCTTGTCACACTTGTTTGCGTTGAGTGGCGTTGACATCCAACTCTTGACATGACATAAAAAAGGTCGATAACGTTAATCATTACGTTCCGCTGCCACCATCTACTGGCTAACGTTAAACGTAGAAAAATACATAGTTACATACATAAATACATCTGTCGGTTTATAGGCAGGTTACAGGTTTATTGTTGACCACGTAACGTTAATGTTACAGGTTTATCAGGTTACCATTACACTGGGTTTGAGTGAGAGGATAGAGGAATATGTTTATTTATAGTAGACTTAAAAGATGTAATTAGAGACCCAGTGTAATTAAACAATACGGTTGCAGAGGTCACATTTTAACATTTTTGTCTACTGGCCAAATGGCTAGCCTAGTGAATGTTGAAATGTTACCAGCCACTCAATAGATTGGCATTGTTATGTTTGGCTGGTGCGTGCAACATACAGTACCAGCCACTTGCATGATTTACCAGCATTTGGCTGGTAAATGGTGTTAATGGTAGATATCTCTTTTGGAACAGGTCATGTTTTAATATCATCAGTTCAGTATATTTCAGATAATATTGCAGCAATAGTTTTTTAGTTGCAAATGGCACAGAACAAATGTTTACTTTTAAGTACTTTTAACACAGTTTCCCTGCGGGGGATTAATAAAGTATTTGTGATACTGATTTTTGATTCTGAAGTGTTTTGCTTATAAGTTGTTTGCATTTAGCTAAAGTGTGATGTTTTTCCTCATATTGCATTGCAATAGCCTGTTTAAAGTGATCATATAACAAACAACTAATCAGTACTGATACTGTATGCTAATAGATAGGAGTGATAATAATACAGTAAATGCTTTGAATTTCTTAGATATAGCTGTGCAGTATTCTTAACAGACTGGATAGCAGCAGACAATAGAAGGCTTATTACAACCAGAAGAGACATGAGACTTTTATTTTTTAGAGACTTGAGACTTGACTTGGACTCGTGACCAAAGACTTGAGACTTGATCAAGTCTCACCCCACAAAGACTTGAGACTTGACTTGGACTTGCAAAAAAAGACTTGTGAACATCTCTGCTGGACTCACACACAGACACACTCTCTCTTTCACTTTTCTGTGCCGGATTATGTGTTGGTAGAGCGACACACACACACACACTTTAGAAACACACCATGCATATGAAAGCTTTGTGTCTTTCTCTGGGTTTCTGTGTGTTTTCCGCCTGGCCGTCCTCAGAAATGTTGTGACATTTTTATTTGACTGCAGTGGCCTGAAGAGAGAGATGAGTTGAGTCACGGAGGTTTAAATATGAATATCTGAGACAAAAAACAGAGCAGAGTGATATTAATAGAGACTGAAAGACGCATATCTTTCACTCAAAGCTGCATTCAACAGTTTCCAAGCCACTACTAGAGGAGAGGAAAAACTACATTTCAAACTAAATGAACAATTGTAAATTCTTCACAACAAAAAACTCAAAATTGGATGATTTTTATAATGTTTTGTAGTATGAGGTTTGTACTAGTATTTTAAAAATACAGGAGTTTATTCTTTGATACATTACCTTGAAAAATACCAATATTACCGATACAGATAGCTTTTCATATCTTATATGTTATACTGATGTTTATTAGCATATTATCCCTATCAAATAAATAAATGTATTTATAACAAATAACCAAATCCAATGGAAGTTAATAATATGTATAAAGGTGATAAGCAGTCAGGATTAGGACATTGGTATTTAAACAACTTTAAGTATTCAGAAATAATATCCCAAAAAATGAAATTTTTGAAAACACTATTTAAGAGAAGACCAGAAAAATAATAAATGACAGGATAGAATTAGAAGAATTATACATCTTATTATATGTTTGATTACAAGCCTTGGTTTTTTCTAATCTGCTCCTGTTATAATTTGCATTTTCTTTCATTATCTTGATCAATTCAACATTTCCACAGCATAAATTTCAATCAACAAAATGTCATACTTCCCACTCAAAAACTGTTTTTCATTCTTTCCAATCATGTCTAATCAGTTTTTTTGCTCCGTGTCATTGAAACTCAACACTGTCTGTGTGGAGTGAGGGAGGTCTTACAGAATTTATGGTCATATTTAAGGAAGTACAGGATGCTAAAACACAAATTAAATGTTCTGTGCTTTGGTGGTGGGTACTGTTTAAATGTGTGACTGTAGATCTCAGTGTTGGGTCTGCTGGCTCAGTTCCTGTCTTTGGACCACCTCTCCACCATGCGGGTGCTGAAGACCCTCAGGGCCCTGCGTCCTCTCCGGGCCGCGTCCCGTCTCGCTGGTATCAGGGTAAGCTCCACCCGCCTCCTGCTTCCCCGGCGAGAAAATCAAGCTCTCAAGTGGTCGGGCTGAGCAGGCTGGAGACTCAACTTTGACCTAAGCTTCCAGTTTACCTGCTGCTGGAGAATAAACCTATTTTCAGATTCATTTTATGTAGGTTTTTGGGGCTTTGTTGCAGTCTCATATTTACAATTGTAACTTAGTTTTGATTTGGTTCTAGTGCAATCATTTTGAAACATTTTCTCAATAGCACCTAAATACCATTTTTTTTTCTTCTGTTGACTGGTTTGTAATGTTTCTCTAACTCAAAGCTTTACATTTAACATATTTAGAAAGTTGATGTTGAAACTTTTCCTGAAAAACACCTTAATCACAACTCCATTCATGCAATCACATAATGCTGTCTGAATAAAACTCCAATTTCTAGTTATTTTGCAAAGAAAAACAGGTTGTCCTTACATCCAAAACAGGGTTAAAATGTCAGTGGCTCCAAATACTTTTTAATCTGTGTAATTTCTCACCGAAAAACAAAGTAATCATCCCTTTCTTTTACAAAGTTTGAATACATTCAGTTTATTTGGACGTCAAAGAGGAATATTAACACATTTGTCCAATTTCTTTGTCTACACAGCTTCAATTTTCCTTTTTTTCACAGGTCATACCTCAATTTGTCATTAAAAAGGAGACTAACTCTATTTATTCCCTTTCCCGCAGGAGTTGGCTGATATTAAATCTAACACATGTTTTCTCCTCAAATCCACAGCTCTGACTTCCTCTCTGTCTTTATTAGAGTAGAAGTTAACCGTCCTGCTTCTGTCTTCTCCTCCTCCTGTCTTTCCCTCTGTCCTTATGTGTCTATCTGCTCTACCTTTATTCCCCCTATTTCTCTCCTGCAGGTGTCGTTGGTCAGTATGGTGGCCAACACTTTGGGTTACTCAGATTTCGCCGCCATCAAGTCCCTGCGGACTCTGCGCGCGCTGCGGCCCCTCAGAGCCCTCTCCAGATTTGAAGGCATGAGGGTAAGAGTCAGTATTAATAAAACTAACACACCTGGGCGTCCATTACTGCAAGGAAAGTATAAATATCATACATTTCCTGCAAAATGTTTGGTAAAATGTTGTTTGAGTATATAAAGTATACAAATATGAGATTATTAGATCATTATGCGATATCTCATACATTAATGTACAAGCAGGATTTTACTGTTGTATGTGGTTAAGGTGGAGCTTCTTTCATTATGGATTAATCTAAAAAGACTGTTTAATCTGTCAAATGGTGAAAGATTTGTCCAAACTTCCGCATTATAACACATTTCTTAAAACATTTGTACATTATTATTCATTATTCAATGGACAGGCTGCAAAGATTATTTAAATAAAAAATGGTTTCACATTCATTTTCTGATACCCAGGTGTGAGTTTTATCCTCTATCATCTCTTCCGTAGTATCATTGTTTCCTTCTCTCTGATTGGCTCATCTCGTTTCTTCCTGTCAGTGTTTCCGAGCTTCTTCTGCAGCTTCCTCTCTTTCAGAATAACCAGTATTTCATATTTGAATGCCTCAAAGAAGGCAATCTTCTCTGTTTGTTTCTGTCTCATCCATCAGTATTACTATATCTCAGAGTCAGTGTCCTGCAGGAAATGTACTTTTGATACATTGAAATGATACTATTTGTGAATATTTGTATATTTCTTAACTTTTAATATTTTATTTTGTGTGTCATGTATATAATGTTGCAAGCCTAGAGTATTTACTGCACCTCTGATAAAAAGAAATAACCTATGTTCCTTTATAGTTTACACTTGGATTCAAAGTTTTAAAATATCATGTGATTACAAAATGACTTTCAGTTTCATTTGAACTGCACCAGTACAAAGTATAAGTTGAAGCTAAGAGGTGAAATGTGAAAGGTGTGCAGGACGCTGACTCTGTGTTGCATGCTGGGAAATAAGTCTGAGCTTCCACTCTCCCATGATCGTGTCCTCTCCTCTTTGTTCGGTTAATACGATTAGCTCTGGTGTCATTTTGCAAAATGCTGTACTGCTCACTCAGCAGGGGATTCTGGGTGGAAGCAGTGCATTGTGGGCACAGTAAGGAGGTCTGGAGTGGCAGGTCGACTTTATTTTGTTGTGTTTAGTAACGACGTTAGCTGACTCAGCTCTCACTCTGAGCAGGCAGAAAAAGAGGAAGATTATTTCTCCCCAAAAATACAATAATATTAAAAAGAAAGTTTGTTCAGATTTGACCGAGCAAGGGAAGAGATCGAGTCCCTCAATATCTAAATGTTGCTTTGGAGCAGCTTTATGCAGTATTCCTTGTATAATTTTGTTTCATTTAGAGATAATATTGTATTATGAAATAAAACAATACATTAATAAATACATAACAAATAGAGTTGAGGAAGAAAGAAAAATATCTACATTTCCGAGATTTAAGTAATGAATTAACAATAGAAAACTTTTCCACAAAATATTTTTGTTTACAAGAAAGAGATATCCAAAGTCATTTTGGATATCTCTTAGTATCACTCCATAAATCACAAAATACTGCGATCCAAACCACACGACACAAGAGTTAGTCAAATAAATGTTTTTATGTCTGAATAATGTCAGAATAAGGTATGTTCCCAAGCTTTAGTTACAATTTAAAATCTGACATTCCAACTTTAAAGCTTGTATAAAGTCAACCTCAAAGACATAAATCAGAAAACACATTACTCTCCAACCTGACTCCGCCCTACTACATCACTACTTTAAAATGTTTTGCTACATATTGGACATATTGTTTCAGCTGCACTTTTATGTGCAATAATCTCAAATAGTCAATGTGTGTGTGAGACAGTGTCTTGTGTGTGTGACGGTGTTTTTGGCCCGCAGGTGGTGGTGAACGCTCTGATCGGGGCGATCCCCTCCATCATGAACGTGCTGCTCGTTTGCCTCATCTTCTGGCTCATCTTCAGCATCATGGGCGTCAACCTGTTCGCCGGCAAGTTCGGACGCTGCGTCAACCGCACGGGTCACATCTACGAGTCGGCCTTCATCAACAACAAGTCCGAGTGCAAGGCGCTCAACGACACCTCGCTCTACTACTGGACCAAGGTCAAGGTCAACTTCGACAACGTGGGGGCGGGGTACCTGGCGCTGCTGCAAGTGGTGAGGAAATGTGATTTATCGCTCTTTATCATGTCGCTGAAGCTTTTATCCAAAGCGCCTAACAACAGTGAACCATGAAGAAACAAAAAAAGAACAGCAAGATTTTGGCAAGAACATTCGCTGTTAATCAGTCCAACCATTTTATTTATTTTAAGATTTCTATTTTTGTTCTGTGTTAGGGGAAAAAAAGTAAATATTTTTTTCATATTTATATTTAATATGACTTTTTCCTCATTTTTTCAAAGCAAGTTTTAACTTATTCGTGGGTATATATGACAACATAGTGGTGAGAGTTGAGTATTTCCAGTTTACTTTTAACTTTATACTAAACAATATGTAAAAGTTAGATATTGTACTTGTAAAGTAAAAACTGTGTATCTCCAGATTTGTTCATTTTGATTTTGTTGCAAAATCGAGTTATTTTAATTAGACTAAATATCTAATAATACATAATATAAACAGAGAAAATAGAAAACTGTCAATGGTTTTTTCTTACATGATTCATTCGCTGCATTTTAAGTTGCGTTCAGGCACTTTAATCACCTGCAGGGCTTAATTTGCAGCGTGGGCTGAGACTGAAACACAGACATGAACACTGCTGAACACACTGTTCTCTTGAACACACCTCATGTACAGTTCTGAGGCACTTGTACTTTACCAGAGTATTTCCATTTCCTGTGTCTTCAATCTTCTATTACTTCTGCTCGACTACATCTCAAAGGTCAATATTGTAGTTTTGACTGCACTAGTTATTTTTCAGATTGAGATCATTAATACAAAATGAAAGAATTAGTGAATACAATAAAGTTAGCCATTACTATACAAGTAATTAAAATGAGCTCAACCTATTATTTGATATTCTGGTATTCCCAAAAAAAAAGAAATAATTATTGCAATAATACAAATAATAACAATAATAATGAAAAATAACCATTATGTACTTACATAACACTTATAAAGGCATGCCTTTTACTGAGTATTGCTACACTGTAGTATTACTTCTTATACTTAAGTTTAAAATGTTAGTACTGGCTGCAGATGAAGATAATTCGGTCGTCCAAAATTATTTAAAAAGCGTCTGTTTGAAATAAAGAGCAGAGAAAACCCTGCTCAACAACTCGAGTTCAAATGAAATCTGAGTGTATCCGTGGGAGGATTGACTTTTCTCCTCCCCTCCTCACCCTCTTTTCTTTCCTTCCATCCATTTGCTGTCTTCATCTTAATTTCCCTCCCACACCTGTTCTTATCGCTCTGACTTTTCCACGTCTCCCTCCCTCTCTTTCTCTTTGTCTCCATTTGTCGTGTTAGATTTCAGTTACTTCCTCTGGCTTCTCTCGTCCTTCTTTGTTACATTTTTTTATTCCACTTTATGTTTCTAAATTGAACATGTATTTATAAAAGAGAGCATACCCATTAGTTTTCTTTTCCTACGGTATTTTTGTTGGGAAGTCATGTAAAATGAAATACAATACAGTTTGAAAGACACTTGCATGTACATATAAATACATTCAATTAAAATATATTGTGAGATATAGCCAAAATGAATAAATAAATACATTTAATAAATAAATAAATACAATATCCATCCATCCATCCATCCATCTTCTCCCGCTTATCCGTGGTCGGGTCGCGGGGGTAGCAGTTCCAGCAGAGAGCCCCAAACTTTCTTTTCCCTGGCGACATCAACCAGCTCTGACTGGGGGATCCCAAGGCGCTCCCAGGCCAGCGAAGAGATATAATCCCTCCACCTGGTCCTAGGTCTACCCCTTGGTCTCTTCCCAGCTGGACGTGCCTGGAACACCTCCCTAGGGCCTCGCCCAGGTGGCATCCTAACTAGGTGCCCGAACCACCTCAACTAGCTCCTTTCGACGCGAAGGAGGAGCGGCTCAACTCCGAGTCCCTCCCTGATGACCGAACTTCTCACCTTATCCCTAAGGGAGACACCAGCCACCCTGCGGAGAAAACCCATCTCGGCCGCTTGTATCCGCGATCTCGTTCTTTCGGTCATGACCCATCCTTCATGACCATAGGTGAGGGTAGGAACGAAAATGGCCCGGTAGACAGAGAGCTTTGCCTTCTGGCTCAGCTCCCTTTTCGTCACAACGGTGCGGTAAAGCGACTGCAGTACCGCTCCCGCTGCTCCGATTCTCCGGCCCATCTCACGCTCCATTGTTCCCTCACTCGAGAACAAGACCCCGAGATACTTAAACTCCTTCACTTGGGGTAAGGACTCATTCCCTACTTGGAGTGGACAGTCCATCGGTTTCATGGCCTCAGATTTGGAGGTGCTGATCCTCATCCCAGCCGCTTCACACTCGGTTGCGAACCGATCCAGTGAGTGCTGAAGGTCGCAGACCGAGGAAGCCATCAGAACCACATCATCTGCAAAAAGCAGTGGTGCAATCCTTAGTCCACCGAACTGCAGACCCCCTCCCCCATGACTACGCCTCGAAATCCGATCCATGTATATTACAAACAGGATTGGTGACAAAGCGCAGCCCTGGCGGAGGCCAACCCTCACCGGAAATGGGTCCGACTTACTTCCGAGGACTCGGACACAGCTCTCGCTTTGGGAGTACAGAGATTGGATGGCCCTGAGTAGAGACCCCCTCACCCCATACTTCCGCAGCACCTCCCACAGTAACTCCCTGGGAACTCGGTCATACGCCTTCTCCAAGTCCACAAAACACATGTAGACCGGATAAGCGTACTCCCAGGCCCCCTCCAGGATCCTTGCGAGAGTAAAAAGCTGATCCGTCGTTCCACGACCAGGACGAAATCCACATTGTTCCTCCTCAATCTGAGGTTCGACAATCGGCCTGACCCTCCTTTCGAGTACCTTAGAGTAAACTTTCCCGGGGAGGCTGAGTAGTGTGATGCCTCTGTAATTGGCACACACCCTCTGATCCCCCTTTTTTAAAAAGGGGAACCACCACCCCGGTCTGCCACTCCTTCGGTACTGTTTCCGACTTCCACGCAACGTTGATGAGACGTGTCAACCATGACAGTCCCTCAACACCCAGAGCCTTCAGCATTTCCGGGCGGATCTCATCCACCCCCGGGGCTTTGCCACTGTGGAGTTGTTTGACGACCTCAGTGACCTCCCCCCGGGAGATTGGTGTTGATCCCCCGTCATACTCCAGCTCTGCCTCTAACATAGAGGGCAGAGTTGTCGGGTTCAGGAGTTCCTCAAAGTGTTCCTTCCAACGCCCTAACACTCCATCAGTTGAGGTCAACAACGTCCCATCCTTACAGTGCACAGCTTGGATGGTTCCCTGCTTCCCCCTCCTGAGGTGTCAGACAGTTTTCCAGAACAAATTTGGTGCCTCCCGAAAGTCAATACAATATGCAAAAAGTTATTAATAATAATAATAGAAAAAAGCAATTATGATAAATTACTTCCTTTTTTTTAAATCCAAGAAATACCTTTCAAATGTAAATAATAAATAAATAAATATGCTTTTGTTTGTTTAATGCAGAAGAGAATGCAGGACTTTGACTTAATATTTGGTACTACTTATGGATGTTCACTTAACTTTCTTATGTTTGATCCTTCGTTATTGATCCTCTTTAAATATATACTCTAACGTATTGCTTGAATTTATTTTCCTTTGTGATTCTCAGTTTCTTTCTGTATTTCCAACCTACCCGCTCCCCTCCTCGTCCATTTCTTGCTTTGACTCACATCATCATCATCTGTTATCAAGCAGAGCATGGACAAAGCCACTAAAAGAAGGCAATGCAACTTCTCCTCCTCTTTCCATCTCTCTTTGCTTCCTTTCCTTCCTTTTCTCCCCCTCTCTCTGTCGCCCACGTTGGCGTCCTGAGAGCCTCCAATCAATCAGCGTCTGAGAGGGTTTTATTTTTAGAGCGACTGCAGCCAAGTGGGAGGGAAACAGAGAGATGGAGGGAGGAAAGAACACATGGAGAAACATTATTTTAACTGCAGATGGAAAGAAATAAACAATGGTGTAAGGGTGTAAGGAGTGGGGAGTTAGGGAGAACAAGTCAGAACATTTACATCTGAACAAGGGACAAAGGTACAAAAGTAAAAAGGGAATGTAGATATGATGAAGTGTCAAATATTTGTTAGAGAAAAAGAAAACCGATAAATCATCCCCATCTCTTAGTTTCGTGAGTTTTTCTTTTTTTTGTATAGCTGTGTTTAAAAAAAGAAATATTCTGCCCTTTCTGTAACATTTGTACTGTATTATTTTGAAATTCAAATGATTTACGATATTACCTAATCAAATTAATCATTTTATTTAAAAAATAAAAACATTGGGAAGAATAAGGAAAAATAGACAAATGTTCTTTATTTATTTTGGATTTATTAACATATAAAGACAGAAGTAATAAAAAAAGTAAATGTATAAGAAAATCATTTTAAATATATATTTTTGACATTGGTGATGTAGCAATAAATAAAGTGCTGATGTCAACGAAAATGTAATTTAAAAAATGAGGATATCAAGGAGAAATAAACCTGAGAGTTGCCAAGGCAACATGTCGCTCTCATCGTGTTTGGCTGGTCGCTCGGCAACAGTTGGCGGGAGCAACCCCTCCATCAGCATCTGGAAATAACTCCACGCTGCAAAAAATAAATATAAAGAGAAAATAAGAAAACAGGAAAAGAAATGCAGGGTGAGAGGATTTATAGACATCGGTGACTCTGAAATATCCAATTAGTGCTGTCAACTCTATTTTGACTAATTCTAATCGTTTTATTGACAGGACCATTATGACACACAGTAGTGCCAAAGCACCATTTAAACAGACACCTATACATAGACCTATGGGTTAAACCGTTGTCCATCAAAAGAATGAAGGTGTTTTCTTTTCACCTTTTTTTTCTTTTTCTTTTTTAAATGAAAGCATAAATTCAACAAAAAAACACTTACATAACTTTTGAATATTGTGCAGGAGACAACATTGCTTAGAGTGATCATGAAGTTTTAAACTAAATATTCTTTTTTTTGTTTAATCACTTACACATTGATATGATGATATTCATAGACATATTCGTAGTGCACTGCAACATGTTGTCTATGTGTAGGTCCTGCATTCAACATTTCACTTAAAAGCAATTTCAGAAATAAATCTTGTGGAGTAGAAATATATAAAGTAGCAAAACATGAAAATACTTAAGGAGAGTACAAGTATCTTAAAGCTGTCCTGAAGTATATGTCAGTATTTACCTGAAACAGTCTCCAGGTCCGTAAAAAATAAAAGAGCTGGTCATCTTTTACAGCGTACAGCCTTTCTCTCACATCCCACTGAACATAATAACAACAGGTGGTAACCGTGGCGATGGGCTGGTTTCAGGTGTGATTGATGGACAGCCCGCCCCCCTCAGAATAAAGTGTCTCTGAGGAAGGAAGTCCATTTAAGGGCGTGTTGATCCTTCATTGATAAACAACAACGTCCCCGTTTCCATAGCGGCTAATTTCCTGCTAAAAGGAGGGAGTGGCTTTTATTCACTATCTCACTTTAAGTGCAGGAAGTGTGCAGCACGTCGTCTTGGTGACGGAGGAGCAGAGAAACTCACATTTTACACAGAGAGGCAGAAAATCCTGCAGTAGCAAGTTACTGCAGGAATATTATACAAAAGGGCTGAAATGAACACTATATGGACAAAATAATGTGGACACCTTTATGTTCATCCTTCTTTCCCATAAAAAACATTTATATGATAGATGCACAATTAACAGTGTAATTGTAATGTGTCTAATTCATATGTATTATCTTTTTTGAATGACAAATCACCACTGCTGGCACTATTTGTATTTCTTTCTTTTTGTGTGTTTATTCTCAAGGCAACCTTCAAAGGCTGGATGGATATCATGTATGCAGCGGTGGATTCACGAGCTGTAAGTCTAAGATTCTTCATTTGAATTTGTTTGTACAATTGTGAGGTTGTATTCTCATGTCATCATACTGCGTGTGTCTGTTATGTGATTTTTTTGCCTGTTTTTAATATAAAATGATCTGTAAATAAAAACTCATAATATATTAAAAGACTATAATTTCAGAAAATTACAAAACAGTGGAATAAAAACATGGAAAAAATATATACATAAAAAGACAAGATGTGGGGAAATAAAGCTTGTGAATTTAAATATTTTTCATTTTTAACATAATGCTGTTGAAGAATAACTAAACTATAATAAAGATGGCATGATTTTAGTTGAGGTGAAAACATTTAAAATAAGACGGAAAGTAATTAATTTAAAGCTGAAATGGTATGACTATTAAAGGTCAACATGATGTTTAGAAGGGTGTGTATTCCTTTTATTAAATGATGTTATTCCCTGTCAGGTGGAGGAGCAGCCCATCAAAGAGATCAATCTGTACATGTACCTTTACTTCGTCATCTTCATCATCTTCGGCTCCTTCTTCACCCTCAACCTCTTCATTGGAGTCATCATTGACAACTTCAACCAGCAGAAACGAAAGATGAGTACCACAGAGGGAAAACTAAAATAATACTCGTAAAAAAGCATAATAAATAATACACAGACATGTTTTCACACCGAAGAACTGATGCTTTTTATATGAACATGAAATGCATATTTCTTTTAAATATTGATCATATTTTAGAACGGACTGAACTATTGTGACAATACCAATGGACCACATATAAATATATCTGTGCACAAAAATATAAACGCATCACTCTTGTTTTTGCTCCCATTTTTCACATGGTTAAATGTAATAGCTAAGACTTCTCATATGCAGGCAAAAGACTTATTTTTCTCGAAGTAACTATGGTCACTAATTTAGGCCACTTTTTAGAGTGCCTTTTATTTTGAAGAGCCCCAAGCACACAGGCTTGATAATCGTAGAAATACAAAGGGCTTTACTTGCACATGTTTCTTGATTTACCATTTCAGTCATTTAAGATCTGTTTTCATTCATCATGGGATGATAAGACAATGTTTTGAGGCAAATAGTTTCTGTAAAATAACAGTTTTTGCTGTTTGTCTCTTCACTTAGGAGGACAGGACATCTTCATGACGGAGGAGCAGAAGAAATATTATAACGCCATGAAGAAACTCGGCTCCAAAAAACCACAGAAACCCATCCCCAGACCTACGGTACCCACACACAGTTTACTGTCTTTATTTTAAAGACACGTCCTAATTAGAGGAAGTTAAGAATAAAGGCTTGTCTCAGCCAATGATGCATAAGAAAAATATATTTAAAAAAAAAAGCTAAACAATCGGTTTTTCTGTGCAGAACTCTGTGCAGGGCTTCTTCTTCGACCTGGCGGGGAAGCAGGCCTTCGACATCATCATCATGGTGCTGATCCTCTTCAACATGATCACCATGATGGTGGAGACGGACGAGCAGTCCCCACAAATGGAGTACATCCTGAACAAAATCAACCTGGCCTTCATCATCGTCTTCACCTTCGAGTGCTTCGTCAAGATTGTGGCGCTGCGCTGCTACTTCTTCACCGTCGGCTGGAACATCTTCGACTTCGTGGTCGTCATCCTCTCCATCGTCGGTGAGGAAAAACTGAGTATCCAGGGGCAACAATCTCTGGAAATGGAGTATTATTAGCATGGGAAAATATTTTCTACATAACATTAGATTAGAATTACTTTATTGTATCCAAGCTGGGAAATAGTTTTGTTACAGCAGCATGTTGACAATGCATTGCACAAAAGTGCATAATACAATTAACCTGTTAAGCCCCGAGCCTGTTTTTCAGGTCTCAGGCTCGAAAATGACATTCCCAGAACAAATGACCATATCTTCCCTTCTAAAAGGGTTAAGTTAATAATCTTTTTTCTGAAAGCAAGGTTACATCTGTGAGTTGGATGTAGAAGTGTCAGAATCAATATAGATGTTTTTATTTTAAAGTAAATTCAGATTGAACACAGTAAAAAAAATGTAAATGATTGTCCTGATAAGTACTTATAGTGAAAAAAACAAACACCCTTGAATGATGGGATGGTAGACTAAAAGCTTTAGGAATCAAAACTACAATATATAATAAGTACCCTGTATCAAGATTGATGCAAAAAAAAGTGAAATTTGACCTTTTTAGAGAGATTTAGCAAAAAAATACCACTTCTGGGGTCATTTGGGTGGATTTGACCTATCTCTGGCCCCCCTTGCTCGATTTTGCTGATTGACATCTCTTTATAACCGTCAGAGCCAATGGAATCGAGGGGAACTCCCACATACTCCTTATTTGGTAATGTGTGTGAGTGAGAATGCCGCATAGCCAAAACCGGAAGCTGCGATAACTCTGGTGACTACCATTAGCAGCTAACTTTTACTCTCCGATTTTTACATAAAAATGGAATTATGGATTATAAATAAAAAATAATATTCTACAGAAACATTATCAACCTGTGGATTAACCGATTCAGCCGCGTTTTTTCTCGTTTTAATGCCATTGAACAAGTCTTTTGATCAGATTGACAGCTAAAGTGAGACGATCTCCCGTAAAAGCTCCGTAAAGGTACGTGTTGTGATGTCTGAGTTAGCTTCCCCTGTCGCGAGTTCGGATCACTTAGTGATGATACTATACCTAAATAATCTGTGGAACCTCAGTTTTAATCGGATATCTTGTATGTGCAGCTACGATAAGTAATAAGGGTATCTTTTATCTTGAGTTCTGTGCCAAAGTGCGTTAGCATTTTTCGCTCAGGGGTCATGCTTCTTATGAGACTTGTGTTTTGTATCATCAGTTAGCAGAGATTATTCCCGTTAATCTGGTATAACACATTAATAGGTTCTTAAATATTAAGATCCCCTGAGACACAGTGTTGTGAAAAAAAAAAGTACCTGCCGAGGGGGATCTTGGGGCTTAACAGGTTAAGTACAAATTAAAATAACCAGTAAATATATACATATCAACAGCCAGAGACATATAAAGAAATACATATTTATTTGTATATATTTAAATTCAATAATGAAGGCACATAAGGCACATCCACAGGGGCAATGTGGTTGTGAAAAAATTAAAAGTGCACAAAAGAAAATATTTTCATGTCTGTGAAACATAGCAAATACATTATGGTTAATACAGTTATTGTTTCCTTCATTTGTACACTGACTAAAACAGACAGGAAATAAAACGGATAGAACGGAACTGGTTGGAAACACATTCTACAAAATATTCAATTCTAAGTAATAATAGTAAAATAACAAAATTATATCACAAATAATAGTCAAACAGCCTAGGAAATGTGTATTAATCAATCAAATTAAAGTTAATAATATATCCCCAATATCACAAATGTCCCATTTGTCTCAGAGGGGTTTACAGTTTATACAGTATACGTCACCCTCTGTCAATAGACCCTCTATTTATGCTTAGAAAATTGTACTGCAGTACACTTATACAGTAATAATAATTAGTAATTATATTATTATTTTTATTTCACAGTAAAATATCTGAATACTTCCTCCACCACTGTATATATAGAGCACAACGCACCTGTGTGTGTGCGTGTGTGTGTGCATGTGTGTGAGTCTGCCTCAGAATCATCTGGCAGCTAAGTGTCCATCCGCTGGCCTTGATGTTTCCCTGCACCATGCACCAAGGTCCTGTGTGCTCATAACACACACACGCTTCAAACACACATGATACACACACCTACCTAAGCAGGTCATTTAGCTATCAGTGTTGTGACAGGTGTGTGTGTGTGTGTGTGTGTGTGTGTGTGTGTGTGTGTGTGTGTGTGTGTGTGTGTGTGTGTGTGTGTGTGTGTGTGTGTGTGTGTGTGTGTGTGTGTGTGTGTGTGTGTGTGTGTGTGTGTGTGTGTGTGTGTGTGTGTGTGTGTGTGTGTGTGGTGTGTGTGTGTGTGTGTGTGTGTGTGTGTCCGTGTCCGTGTGTGTCCGAGGGAGGTGAAGGTAACAGCAGCAATCAGACCTGCCAGAGGGTGCTCCCTGTGGGCAAATCAAACGTGATTGACCTGTTAAACCTGTGTGTGTGTGTGTGTGAGGGAGGGAGGGAGGTGTCAGGAGGGGGGGCTGATGTACGGCACGATGGTGATTCCCTCTCGACTCCCCCCCGCTCATCACCCATAACTCAGCAGGGGAGACGGGGGAAAGATGGAGGCATGGGGGGGTCTGTTTTATCACTCCGGGGTAACAGGGAGGAGACGGATGAGTTACGGTGTTTGACTCGCCGTTAGTGCGCAGACACAGCTCATTTCTCCACATCCAATCACTCACGCTGTAATCATAAAGACGGAAACATCTGAACGGAGAGCTTTTAGATGATGTAACTCACAGAAATGTCCTCAAATAAAAGAAGATCAACTAATAGTCCTCAGCCAATCGATTTCAGCCCATTTAGTTCCTCCTGTGCGTCTCTGCAGATACACATCCTGCAAAAGACCCTTTAAAAGTCATATTTAAGGACTATTTTACTCCTAAAAGATAATTTGTCACAATCACACTCTCCATGATACCTTAAATTCTTGAAGAAAACTTTTATTGCATTATTGAAGAATCACAAAATGTCTTGATGAATTGAATGCAAAACTGTATGCAAACATCTGTTTACACACGCTTACACAACTCATGCAGTATAATCCAAGTCTCATTCATCCAGCTGAATGCCAAACATAAAATGTAGTTATTTATTCCTTTTTCTGTTTTTCAGGTATCGTTCTTGCGGACATCATTGAGAAGTACTTTGTGTCACCAACGCTGTTCCGAGTGATCCGGTTGGCCCGTATCGGACGTGTTCTGCGGCTCATCCGAGGCGCTAAGGGCATCCGGACGTTATTGTTTGCCCTCATGATGTCCCTCCCTGCGCTCTTCAACATCGGGCTCCTCCTCTTCCTTGTTATGTTCATCTACGCCATTTTTGGCATGGCGAACTTTGCCTACGTGAAGCGCCAGTCAGGCATCGATGATATGTTCAACTTCGAGACATTTGGGAACAGCATGATCTGTTTGTTCCAGATCACCACCTCCGCGGGGTGGGACAGCCTCCTGAGCCCCATCCTCAACAACTCGCCCGAGGAGTGCAACGCCAGCATCCCCCACACGGGCACCACCGTGAAGGGTAACTGCGGCAACCCATCGGTGGGCATCACCTTTTTCGTCACCTACATCATCATCTCCTTCCTCATCGTGGTGAACATGTACATCGCCATCATCCTGGAGAACTTCAGCGTGGCCACGGAGGAGAGCACGGAGCCGCTGAGCGAGGACGACTTTGAGATGTTCTATGAAGTTTGGGAGAAGTTCGACACCGAGGCCACGCAGTTCATCGAATATGCCAAGTTGTCCGATTTTGCAGACACGCTGTCAGAGCCTCTGCGCATCAGCAAGCCTAATAAGATCAAACTAATCTCTATGGACCTTCCCATGGTCAGCGGGGATAAGATCCACTGCCTGGACATCCTCTTTGCATTCACAAAGCGCGTCCTGGGCGAGTCAGGCGAGATGGACGCCCTAAAGCAGCAGATGGAGGAGAAGTTCATGATGGCAAACCCATCCAAGATCTCCTACGAACCGATAACAACGACTTTGAGGCGAAAACAGGAAGACGTGTCGGCCGCCGTGATCCAAAGGTGCTACCGGAGGCACCTGATTCGGCGGCAGCTGAAGGCCGCCTCTTACTTATACCGCCAGATCACGACACCTCGGCACGCGGGGGGTGAAGCAGAAGAAGGAAGCGAGGGGGTGTTGGTGGACGACGCACCTGAGAAAGAAGGGTTGATTGCCACCATGATGAGGGAAAACTATGGCTCGAGTTTATTAGCAATGGAGTGCTCTGAGACTATTTCCGCAACCTCCTCCCCGCCATCCTACGACAGTGTGACGCGAGCCACATCGGAGATATTTCACCCGCTCGCCGCCAAGACAGAAACTATTGCCATTGACACCCTGGACAGCGAACCAAGCGAACGATTACCGTCGTTGGACAGACAGCAGGACACCGTACCATAGCGCGAAGCAAATTGCAAAAAAATCCTAGTTTTGGGTTCGTCCTTTGTTTACTGAATGTACCATAGCTGAGAAACGCTGAGGAAGGCGGCAAAAAGGGGAGCTAGGAGGAGTTGCTTAAAAGAACAAAGAGGAATATTTACTACCTTTTAATGTTATTTCCTGTTCCCTGTGGAGATTCCTGGGCTCATTTTGGGAGTTTCTCAAAGGGAACTGCAAAGACGGAGAGGAAAACCCTGTCTGCCTTTGTTGGAGTAAAAGACACAAGATCCCTTCTTGGATCATTCAACTAAAGTCGAGGGTTCGCAAAACAATGACTGACCTTTGACCTCAGCTACAACTATATCAGATGTATCCATCATTTATTGGCCTGGGGGGGTTTGTGCATTCCCGCAGTTGATCAATATTCTCAGATTATGCCTGGTCGTAGGAGGGGCGGTGTTCCTGGTGGTGTTTCTCGAAACGTTCTGACTGACTGAGACTCGAGAGGAGGGAAAACAATGAATTTTAACAAATGTTTTCGTAGTAAAAAGTATAACTTTGTTGATGTTACCAGTCTTTTAATAGCGGTACGATTATTACTATTTTTTATATTTTTTAGAGTAAGTTGACCATAAAAAGCAGTATCTCTCTTGGATTGGCACTAGCCTTGAGAGAGTGGCTGAACTACCACTTTGTAATAGACGAGAGGAGAGGGTGCGGTCAGGATAAAAACTAAAACCTGAAAAGCAACTTCATCAGTTTTTTGTTCTGAGTTTTTTGCACTATAAGTTTACATGTGCTGTCACTTTAGCACACCTGGGCAAAGACACATTGAAAAGGGACCAGGGGTGTATTTATTTTTCCTCTGAAAACCTTTGAGATAACACCAAAACAAAATGAATACAAGTGCACAATGAGATTTTCAACACACTCTTGGACTCTTGCAACATGTGTTTTGCCCTGGTGGTGAACATCTTCTTTTCTGTCCGTTTTTACGCCGCTGGGTGATTTTTCGAAAAGTCCTTCTGAAACTTTACGAACAGAAAACTCATATTCCAGCTGCATTATTACACTGCATGAGAAAATAAATAAAGTTTACTGACTTGTAGTCAAAGCTAATCTATGACGTTGGATTTGGCTAGAATACAATTGTCCGTTATGTTGTCAAAAGTTGAGTAAAATGCCATTAAACCCTTTATCAATTTAATTTATTCTTATGCACCTTTATCAAAAATATATAATTGATCAGGCTTTGCTAAAGAAAAATGCTAATTGATTTATGACAGACATTCATATCATAACACCTCAGGTTGATTTCACTTTTTCATTTCAAAGTGGGGTAAATAATGTTAAATGTAGTTAAAAGGACCAGACTTTTGGTTTGAGACAAGCTTGGCGAAGATGCCAATAATACAAAATAAGTTTAAGCCTGCAACAAACCTTCAGTCTTTGCATTTTACCAACTGAACAAAGAGATATATTCATGCAAGAATATATTACAAAATACACGTCAGGCTTTTTAATTCCACAAATAACGTTTTTCCTCTCAGTGGATTAATGCTACTGTAAGAACTATACAACGACTTTTTTGACAAATCACCCACTATCATTATCTATCCTATCTGGTTTGGGTTTGGATCGGCCAAACACAAGATCTTAAGCCAAAGTCTCGAGGCTAAATGAGCTAAAGATGTTTGAGGTGTCGACCAGCCATGACCAGATTGTGATCAACTCAGCACATTTTACATGTTTAATTTATGAAAAGCTTCATCATTTTTGCATTAGATCAGTCACCAGTGTCGTGGAAAAACGTTGTCTTTGAAACACAAACCTATGCAGCTACTATTTGTATTATATGTTTCAAAATATTAGTCAGAAACAATTGAGCTATTTCAGATTGAAATCCAGACAAGGAGCAACTTTCCTATTACTTTACAAGCTCAATCTTGCTTAGACCAAAAGTTATAGTTACTGTCATTGGATAACTGAGAATGAACAACAAATGCTCAAGACTCAGTGCCATAACTTTGTTCCAAAGCCCCATTATTCCAAACCCCAATTGTTCGAAAAATGTCCTGTTGACATGACCGGAGACCCATTTGTAAAGAGCCCAGAATCCCAAAAATAGAGACGCATTTTTTAGAAATAGAAATAGGATTTTGTAAATGCTCCATTGGAAAAACAGGCCATTGGGAAAATGTGCCATGAGGAAAATAGCCAGGGTTTGTCTGTGTTAAACCAAAATATACCTAGGAGTCATTTAAAGATGGCCGCTGCTGAGCAAGTTTTCCAGAACACTGATGTGACGGCGCTTGAAGCTTTTATGTTTCCTCTAAATTCTACGAAGAGTTTCTTTTCAGAAGCGAAGGAACAAATTGATAAACTCGGATTCATATTTAGACTTTATTCACAAGTTTCATTTGTTATTAAAAAAAAAAAAAATGTATGCACGGTTTTACAAATGATCTTTCCTGGGGCAGGTCAACCCAGAGTAGGCCTACAGTTGTATATACAGTATACATATTTTAGCGTAAAAATGATCGATATCAAAGTGATATCCCATTTTGAAAAGAGACTCTTCTATTCAAATCACCTTGTTATTTATTTATTTATTGAGTTTTTTTCAGATTGATTGCTTTATTTTATTTAAGATTTTTTAATTATTTTGGCACGCTTTAGCTGCATCCAGAAAGATTTCGAGCGAGACAGCTCTTTATCCATTTTGCACAGAGAAACAAAAAGAAAGGGGGGGGGATAATGGCGCGTCTAGCAATAATGGTTTGCCGATACCCTTTCAAGTGGAAAACATTTGACTTCACTGAAGTTTTCTCACTGTATGAATCTGAGGAGTAATGATTGCCACAAAAACACGATGTACACACAGGTGCATACAGTGTCACCAGGCCGATGTGAAGCAGTGTTTGCGCTTGTTTTTATTAAGATGAAGTGTCAAAGTGTGTGTGTACAGTCTGCTTTGATCTCAATATTTCGAACAACCTCTCTCTCTCTGTCTCTGTTGTCGTGGTCACCCGAGGGATATTTACTAAGCGCTTTACTAGACTTTAGAAAAGTAACAAAAAAAAACAAAAAAAATCAGTTTTACTGGCACCGTCTGGACTCTATTTCTACTAGATTCTATTGAGAATAGACAACCATATAAACTAGGTAAATACTTAAGACACTGCTGAACTCTGCTGTGAGGCGTATTTCAGGTTGCAGTTGTGCTGAAGGGCTTTTCAGTAGCAATAGACCCAGAGTGTGCCTGCTACATATGACCCCACACCCCAAGCCATGCTCTCATTGGTTGACTGATAAAGTGCTTGATTGGCAGACTGGTTGAGGCTTTGATTTCTTGACTGGCAGACTGAGTGATTATTTGACTGGTCGGTTGGCTGATTTATGAAATTATTCTTATGCTTTTTGATATTGAACGAGGTTCGTCCCCCTCTATCACCGCTGTGACTCTTCCTCGTAAAGTTGTCCAACAAACAGCACAGAGAGCTGATTGGCTGATTTGGTTCTCTATTTTTTACTTAAAGGTCAAAAAGCTTCAGATTTGCTAAAGACTACAGGAAAAAAAAGTGCATTTTGCCCCTTTTTTTTGGATTTAGGGGATTTTTTCTCGCAGTACTGTGAGGGGCCAATGGTGGAAATTGGCAGCTTAAAAGAGTACTTATTTATTTATCAGTTACTCACCTAGTTTCATTTTAATGCATGGAAGAAAGTTTTGCTTTTCTCACATCCTAACACGAACAAAGTTGTGTGGAATTGAAGTGTTGTGGCCAAGTTCAGCAACTTCCAAACTTTCTTAAACACATGCATTTGAACTTAAATCTTGCTATTCAAAAACACTTCTGCACAGACAGTCTAATGCACAGACTTGCAGCGACCTTGCACAACATAAAACACAAGTTGAAGAAGAGTTTCAAATGATAAGATTTAAGTAAAATGCCTGTTTTGGGGAAATAGTGAGCATATAACGGGATTAATAAGACCTGGATAATAATACAGTCCTGAAGTGTTTGCAAGTTTGTAAACATATGCTAAAGATTTGCTTTTGTTAAACCTGGACTTGATCTATTTCCATTTCCCGTTGAGGCATGTGGGAAAAGCAACGTTTTTTCAAGTATTAATCGTAACACACGTTGAGTAACTGATTAAAATGGTCATTTTAAGGTTAAACTGTTCCACTCTATCTCACAATGTCACTTCTTAAGCAACAGCAGAGGAACAAAATGCACAACGTTGGCCTCCCAGTGTAACTTTAGTGAATCTGGAACTCTAGACTCTGGTTTGCACTGAGCACAAAAACACAGTCAACATTTACTGTCAGTATCAGGGCAGTACGTGGTACAACATCAGCTCTCCGTACATGAACTGCACTCTGACGACTCACTACTGGCGGGAAAAACCTTCAAAATAACCCCCGACATGTCACTGTCACTTTACTTTCTGTTGCGATTTGGACGAATTAAAGCAAAAAACTCTTATTTTGGAGGAAAACTGCCACCTTTGCTCTGAGCTTCGGGTCGGTCCATGTGGTGCTACCAAGGGGTTCGGAAGAGTCCAAATTAAGATTGGAGGGGGGGGGGGGGGGAGTGTTAAAACACAAACTGAGAATCTGCCTTCTTTTACCCGTTTCAAAACCAAAAGCTGCTTTGTCACCTTCAAAATAAAACGATCTGCGGAATCAACACGGAGGAAATGCACAGAAAACAAGTTTCATTGTTCATTATTATTACTATTGTTACTATAAACTGTGTGATAAATGCAATACAACAGTTATGTAAACAGGCAGTGAGTGATGCTGTATCTAATTTACAGAATGAGGATAATAACGATGATGTTTTTACTGTTTTTCGTCGTCATTAATTTGCTTTTTTCCAAGCGTTCTCTCACTGCTTATTAACCACGTCGCCCCGTTTACACTGAGCTGGTTTCACAACAGTTGTTCAAATCTCTCTGGCTTCATATCAGTTCCACAGAAACCTCATATCTCAAGAAAGATGCCTTTTTTCAGATTATGTCAAATGTTACCGCTCCTGACACCTCGTGAATTGTCCTTATTCCAGCAAGAAAATTGGGGAAATTCATCAAAAATGTCTACAAAAAGCGAATGGAAAAATATAAAAAGTTGGAGATAAGAGGTTTCTAGAAACAAACGGTTTGCTGTGGTTTTTGCTGAAAATGCAGATGCACATTATATTTGGAGGATGAAAACCTTGTAAATCAAATAATAATTCAATTCTCCATCACTGAGAACTGAATGCTTAAAAAAAAAGTATATTTCCAAAACAAGTTACTAGGTTTTCCTCCGACCTCTCGCTCTGCAGCCGTTGTTAAAGTTGTGTGAAACCTCAGTGTAAAGAGGGCGGACGCCGTGCCTCAGTGACCCCACCTTGGTGTTTTAGAGACAATAATAATAACTACAATGATTATGATATGAATATATATATATATATATATATATATATATATATATATACTTTTTAGTACTTTGAGTTGAAATACTTTTTAGTATTTTGCAAATACATGTCTCTGTATATAAAAAACAAAAGCCTCCTGTAATAAATGAGAACAAAATTTAATACTGAAACTGTTGTGATGGCTTTATTTTTAAGGGTTAAAGTGTGATCAAAATCACTAAACATGGTACGACTTGTTGTTTGAAACTAAATCTGAAGGATGACCTAAACTGCTTCACCTGACAGTTACTTTTCAGATTACAGTTTTAAACGAAAGCCGTTTATCTGAATTTGAACGTTTGTGATTCACTGAAGATTTTCCTAGATCTTAAGCTAAATAAACTTTATCTGTAAGAAAAATATATATTTTCTGAAATGTGAACAAATAAATTGTTAAATATGTGAAAATGATTCGTTATATGTGAAAATGTCCCAAAAAGACGTGTTAATTAAAGGATAGACATGGGACGAATGTAAAAAACAAAAATGTCAACAAACTATCCCTTATAAACTATCCGAAAAATGCTATCTAAGAAAAGGTTGGTAAGACATTGTCACAAAGCTGAAAACAGGGCTGTCTTTCTGAGAAACTCTGGAAAAGTGGATTCTTTTGAGATTTGACACTGCAGGTACAAAGGGAATCTTCCGGATATCTCATGTTAGGTAAAAGGGGTTTTAGCTAAATAAATTATTGGAAAACTGATACAGACATCTCGTCTTCTCAGGTATTTGGCACTCAGTATCTCTCAAAGCATGCAGGGTAATATTGGGCCCTGTGGCAGATTGCTTTTGCACACCGCCTCGACTCTGCACGCTCGTCTGCATCCGTCTCTCTGCTGCTTCCACCCTCAGTATCATTGTGTGTCTGTGCGTGTGCACGGCATTTGCCTGCATGTGTTTGTGTGTGTTAGAGTAGATTGAGGGTGACACTTGAAGCTGCTGCTGCTTCAGGTCAACAAATTCCATGAAAAGACTAAAACCAACAGTGAATACACTTCAAAACAAGTGGTTTCGCCGTTTATAAGTATGTGTTTGAGTGAACTTAAAACATTTGTATTCATTCTAAACAATATTGAGAACACCTTAGTGTCAAAATAGTGTCATCTAAAGAAGTTATTTACAAAGAATGGCAACTCATTAAAGGAACATATCTCTAATGTCTTGACTTCGGATCGGTTGAATAATGCTAATTTAAAATCAGCTCTTTCTCCTATTTAATTGTCACAGTTGAGAAGCATAAAAACAATACAATTATTGAATTGGTACTGAATACATACAGAAAACAAGATGTCCTCTATGAACTGCCCTGTTGCCCTTGAGCAAGGCGCTGCACGGTGTGTGTGTTTGTGTGTTATGTAACCCTGTCTCTGGCCACACACACAGAGAGAGGGTGCCAGAGTTCCTCAGCATATGTTGAACGGAGCATCCCCATCTGTCCTGCCAAAGAACAGAGTACTCTCTTAAAGGAACAGTTAATAGGTTAACAGGTTTATATTTCACACTGTTCAAAACTCACACCTAAGCTATAGATATTCATATTTAGGAATATTTGTGTTATTGCTGGGCTAGAAAAAATACTACAATGATTAATTGATCATCAAAATGGCCAGTCATCTTAAATAATCCATCTATATGTTAGGTGTAAGAATCAGGCTCACAAATTGGTGAACTGCCCCTTTAAATGAATTGGCGACAATATTGTTTGCATTGATCCGTAACAGTAAATTACCTGATCAATATGCACTTCTATTTAATTCGAAATATCCCTGATTGACACACACCACACATATACACAAAAGCTCACACACATTTATATAAACATAAACAGAGCCACTCTGCTGACCTCAGCTGACACCTGTCAGTTTGTTTTAAAAGTTGACTTCTGGACCACAGGGACATACACACACACATCTGTTTCTGTTTAGCCTTCAGTTGTTCTGTTCAGTACAGCCCCACAGGGAGGGAAAACACCCTAGGTCGCGTGTGTGTGTGTGTTTGAATGGTTACGAGCTCATTATTTAAATTTGCATTACACAAATCGGGATCTAGGCTGGTTCATAGTGCAAAGCTTACATTGTGTCCCATGTTCTCTTCACTTGCTATGATATGATGATATGAAACAGTGATAGTTTAATGCAGTGATCAGTTCCTTCTTGCAGCAAAAAATGTGCCACTATTGACGTGATAAAAATAACCTTAAATTGTAAAGAACAAACTGTTATTTGGGGGGGGATTTTCAACTGTTGGTTAAAAAAAAAAGAAATCTTTGTCCCATTTTTATTTCCATCTTCTTCTTCATCTCTGGGTGTGATCGTTCTGACTTGCCCCTCTCTGCTGGTTAAGATCAAACAGTGACAAAGACACGTGCACACACACACACACACACACATAAAGTATATGCAGGACAGTTGCTGATGCAGCATAAAGTCTGTGATGTCATTCGTTTCTTTAAGGGCTTAGTCATGAAACACACACACAATCGCTATGACGTGTGTGTGTGTGTGTGTGTGTGTGTGTGTGTGTGTGTGTGTGTGTGTGTGTGTGTGTGTGTGTGTGTGTGTGTGTGTGTGTGTGTGTGTGTGTGTGTGTGTGTGTGTGTGTGTGTGTGTTGTGTGTGTGTGTGTGTGTGTGTGTGTGTGTGTGTGTGTGTGTGTGTGTGTGTGTGTGTGTGTGTGTGTGTGGTTTGTTTTTATTCTACAGACTGTCTTGGATGGAAATGAATTACCATGCCTCTGTCCTCCTCTTCTTTTGTAAGAAATGTTTGGGAGTCCCGTGGGAGACCTTTACACATGTGTTTGTGTGTGTGTGCACCTGTGTCTGCCTGTGTCTGCCTGTGTCTGCCTGTGTGTGTGTTCTGCATCGCCATGGCAGCATGGTGTTGATGAGGTCCCATGGCGAGCGAGGTAGAAAGAGGAGTGTGTTCCATGACCTCTCAAGAGGGACATCAAACACTTTGTGTCTTGAAGAAAGACTGTCTAACTGATGGCTAAAAAGAGATGTAAAACAACCACAAAGAGAGGCGGAACAACTGCCAAGTGATGCAAACAGGCACAACTACAAAGAGACACTCAGAGTAAGACACACAATGAGATGCAGGAGGACCAAACAAATAGGTGCAAAACAACCACAATGAGATTTAAAACAACCATAAAAAGATACGCAAATGATCGCAAAGAGAAATGACAAAACAGATGCAATCACAAAGGTAATGATACTGAAATAGGCATTTCATTGATGATACCAAGGAAAGCAGGCTGGAAACAAACCAACAGTGTGCTGGCGAGTCCTACTTCTCCCAGAAAACGACAAAAAACCTGAAAGGACAGAAAGACAGGAAGGAGGACTGAAAGAGAAAGAGTTGAATGTCAAGCCCACACTAATTGTTTCTATTTTAGAAAGCGAGCTGCTTTCAGACTGATTTGAGGAGTCGGTGTAAAAGTGACCTAAAAACAAAGCAGAGAGCCGGCTGACGCTCAGTGATAACACACACACACACGTATATGGATGCAATACTCATTCTGATGCAAGCTA
The DNA here is from genome assembly GCF_902827175.1 of Gymnodraco acuticeps. Classification (NCBI taxonomy): domain Eukaryota; kingdom Metazoa; phylum Chordata; class Actinopteri; order Perciformes; family Bathydraconidae; genus Gymnodraco; species Gymnodraco acuticeps. Next base: position 169,477 of record NW_022990021.1, read on the forward strand.
CCCAAAATATTGATTATCTTTTGCATTCATCCTCATTAACTATTATCATCATTTTCTTAATCATCAGCAACACAGTCGAAAAGACAAGAAAAGGCAAGCAGAGGAGAAGGAGAGAAACAAAGGTAAGAAGTGGGCAAATAAATGGCTCCATGGAGTCAGGACGTTTTCTCCACTGGAAAGCCCCTTTTCATATATTCACCTCTTGACAGGGACCATAGACGTTATATATAAGATATCATGTTTCTCCACTAGAAGAGTATCATAGATGATATTTATTCATGTCTTCTGCACTGGTAGTGTGCCACCAAGGGCACCCTAGAGGGCACGTTATCACATTTTCTCCACTGGAAAGGAACCCTGGAGGGCAATCTGTCATATTTTCTCCACTGGAGGGGCAACTGCATCATGTGTTCCCCATCTGAGGGGCTAGCTAAATGGCAGGATATCATGTTTTCTCAACTGCAGGGGCCCTCTAAAGGGCACTATCATGTTTTCTCCACTGGAATGTAACTTAGAGAGCTCCACTGGAATGTAACTTAGAGAGCTCCACTGGAATGTAACTTAGAGAGCTCCACTGGAATGTAATTTAGAGAGCTCCACTGGAATGTAACTTAGAGAGCTCCACTGGAATGTAATTTAGAGAGCTCCACTGGAATGTAACTTAGAGAGCTCCACTGGAATGTAACTTAGAGAGCTCCACTGGAATGTAACTTAGAGAGCTCCACTGGAATGTAACTTAGAGAGCTCCACTGGAATGTAATTTAGAGAGCTCCACTGGAATGTAACTTAGAGAGCTCCACTGGAATGTAACTTAGAGAGCTCCACTGGAATGTAACTTAGAGAGCTCCACTGGAATGTAACTTAGAGAGCTCCACTGGAATGTAACTTAGAGAGCTCCACTGGAATGTAACTTAGAGAGCTCCACTGGAATGTAATTTAGAGAGCTCCACTGGAATGTAATTTAGAGAGCTCCACTGGAATGTAACTTAGAGAGCTCCACTGGAATGTAACTTAGAGAGCTCCACTGGAATGTAATTTAGAGAGCTCCACTGGAATGTAACTTAGAGAGCTCCACTGGAATGTAATTTAGAGAGCTCCACTGGAATGTAATTTAGAGAGCTCCACTGGAATGTAACTTAGAGAGCTCCACTGGAATGTAATTTAGAGAGCTCCACTGGAATGTAACTTAGAGAGCTCCACTGGAATGTAATTTAGAGAGCTCCACTGGAATGTAACTTAGAGAGCTCCACTGGAATGTAACTTAGAGAGCTCCACTGGAATGTAACTTAGAGAGCTCCACTGGAATGTAACTTAGAGAGCTCCACTGGAATGTAACTTAGAGAGCTCCACTGGAATGTAACTTAGAGAGCTCCACTGGAATGTAACTTAGAGAGCTCCACTGGAATGTAACTTAGAGAGCTCCACTGGAATGTAACTTAGAGAGCTCCACTGGAATGTAACTTAGAGAGCTCCACTGGAATGTAACTTAGAGAGCTCCACTGGAATGTAATTTAGAGAGCTCCACTGGAATGTAACTTAGAGAGCTCCACTGGAATCAGGGTTTCCGTTAGCCGGTAATTACCGGTTTTTAGCTGGTAACATTTAATAAAAACCGGTAAATTCAAAACCTGCCGGTCAAAATGTCCGATGCTCCGATCGATTGGCCGTCGATCATTATCGGCCGATATTCACTCTTAATAGTTTGATCTGTGCTCTCTATAAAGGCCGATCAGGAGAGCTGGATCTGATCGATATGGACATAAACGCGAGTGAGGTATAACCGGACGCCAGAGAGAGATCGCATTAGCTGCTGCATAATCACCCGAAGCCCCGCCCACTGTTTAGCGAGCTGCATGAGAAACTGACGGGCTGTCAGGAGAGAGAGAGAGAGGGAGGGAGAGGGGAACAAGAGGATCAGTTTATCCCGTGTTATTATTCAAAGTTAATTTAAACTTTTGAATAATGTACTTCATCTACTACAAGTAGTTTCTTTGAATGTAATAATTATGTTGTTTGTTGTTTGTGGAATCATTTATTGAAAAATTAATCTGAATTTTTCGATCTGTTACGATTATAAACTGAAGAAATATAAAAATGACTCCCATTAACTGACTTTTAAACATCAGCATCCGGTCCTAGTCCGGTAATTACCTGCTAACGGAAACTCTGCTACACAATTCTTATTATTCTTATTGAAACATGACCGGTAAGTTTCAAATTTGTCCGGTAAAATAAATTCTGTCCGGACATTTGACCGGCGAGAAAAAATCCTAACGGAAACCCTGACTGGAATGTAACTTAGAGAGCTCCACTGGAATGTAACTTAGAGAGCACCTTATCATGTTTTCTTTGCTGGATCAGGACCCTATAGCGGTCATCTTCGGGATTGCCTTATCTCATTTTCTCCAGATGAAGACCACCCATAGAGGCCACTGCAACACCATTTCTCCACTGGATGGGCACCGTGGGTGATTTGCTAATGAGCGGGACATCTCTTTTGGAACATTAAAGTATGGAAACATGTCTATAGAGGTACTAAATACTAATATGAACCTGCAAATGAACAACTGTTTCCTCTTAAAAACACCAGAATAAGAAAAGATAAAAACCATAAAAGGGGACACCTATTCTCTCTTCTTTGAGACAAGATGGTAGGAGGATAAAGTATAACATAAATCAAATGAAAGATGGAGTGGGGTTTTCTCATCACACACTAAGTGGGTTGGTATTTGTGTGGAGTTATACTGCCTCCTGCATCAGGACTGAGGTACTGGCTTCCTCTTATTCGCCTTTATAGCAGAGACTTATATCAGGAGATACTGGGTGAACATTTTAAACATGCTTTTGATATTATTATTTCATCAACATGCAGACACATTGTTACTGTAACAGCTGATGACCTTTATACACTATTATCAAAGTATAGATTTATTTATAATGATAAACTAACAATTGTCTAGTTTGTAAGCTTGTCAAAGTCTCATACATTTTCTTTTAACACTTAAAAGAAAATGATATACAAACCAGGCTTAGTTATGTTTTTTCTTAATTTAAGATGCTATTCACACCTCTAATGAGATTTAACAAGGCTTCTCTCAGCAGACACAATATACATGCATGTGTGCATGTGTGCATGTGTGTGTGTCTTTGTTGAGTGGTTAATGCCTGGTTCATGGGAGGCTGGTATGTGACACATGGTCTTCATTAGCAAACTCTGTGTGTGTGTGTGTGTGTGTGTGTGTGTGTGTGTGTGTGGTGTGTGTGTGTGTGTGTGTGTGTGTGTGTGTGTGTGTGTGTGTGTGCGTGTGTGAGAGAGAGCACTGTAACACCTGTCAGTCTCTATAGCTTCTTTCAGACATCTAAATTAGGCTCAGCAACAAATATGTTAACTGCAGTTCTTCAGATCAAGAAGATATTGTGTTATTTTATTACTTTAATTAGTCAGTAATATGTAGGGAATTTGACATGTATCCCAGTTTTCTTTTTTAGTATCCCAGGAATCATGATGCTCTGATGCAGCTAAGACACTTTTTGAGGAATAAAATACGTAAAATATGGAAATCTCAAAGTGAAATCAAAGATTGCAGAAATATAAAGTCCTTTATAGAGTTGTTTAGACAGTATAGTCATTTATACAGTCCAACAATTCAGACCCTTGATAACCCTGAAGTTCACACATTTCCTTTAAAGATGCAGAATACATTTTGTTTTGTCCAAAGAATCTAATTGGTTTGGCTTTCTAGATGCTTCAAATGTATTCTATGTCTTCTCTGTAAAAAGATATGTGAGAAATGCAGTAGAACATTACAAAAACTACAAACAAATCAGAATAATAAAGTGATGTCATTTCAGCCTGATGGACGAGGGACTGTCTAAAAGTTATACCACAGCGCCCTCTGCAGGATAACACTGCTCTGTACGGTTTACATAGAGTTTGCATCCCTAATAAACATTCTAGTAAAGTAGGACGGTAAATACTGTAGGAGGAGCTGCTCCCTTTATTTACCTCTAATTAGATTTGATGATAATGATTTGTCTTTATAATGTATTGTTAAGAATATATTTTTGTATACTTCAATGTGATGTGTTTTCTTATAATGTGGTTTTATTTCTTATTTTTATTTATTTATTATGCCATTGAAATGTAAAACATTAAAAACATATGATTTAATGCATTAGGTGTACCAAAAAAGTGTATTAAAATATATTCATCATTATTTCTCCGCCCAGATGTGAAGACTCCTCTTCCTCTGCTGCCACGTTTTTCATCATTTCCAAAGAGAGGGGACAACGCTGGGAACCTGCACCGAAACCTGATTGGTCCAGAATCCTGAAAACCCACCTTTAGTCCCGCCTATTGACTCTTTCTCTGGCTGTGATTGGTTGAATGTAAGGTCCATCACGGTTACTATGGACTTTGGCTTTACTGGTATCCAAGTGAGGACGTGATTTGTTGGACAACTCGTAGCTTCATCAATGAGAACGCAGAAAATTAAGCGAGCAGTAGAGCTTACTTCTCATGTGTTTGTCTCAATTACAGATATATTAGCTTTTTAGTTCGTGGCTGCAAGGCTGAAACATCGCAGAATTTACGAAGCAATGGCCCAGAAAAAGACTCCCAAAACCCACTCCAAAAAAGGTCAGTACCCTTTTCTCCGACCCATCGACGCACCTCTCCCATATTTCGGTAGCATTTTCCTGCAATTTAAAGTCTTACACCTATCGGGAAATATGCATTTATCGCAGAACGAAGGCAAATGTTTTAAATAAATGATTTGTATCTTTTCTTCAATTCGGCTTACATACCGACACGATATGCAACACAATTGACCGCTTTCTCTGCTGGATCCTCCGTGGTTCCCACTATCCTCTTGAGGAAAATGCGCGTCCTGCTGGGTGTGTAGAAACAGTTTTAACCGGATGTAAAACATAAAATTTCAGTCAAGTAAAGACAATTTGTGTTTTTCACCTATGCCGAATTGAGTAGTGGGTTTTATTTGTTTATGCAAATGTTTTAATGTGTGTCATTAAAATGGTTTGCTTTGGCTCTAAACAAGATAATATTTAACTGCATGAATTTTCAATAGAGTCTGGTTTAACGTTCTCACAAAGCAAGAATTCGAGGCTAATTAAGCAATTTATTTTCTAGCAGTCAATATATCCGGAATACTGTGTTGACTTTGGCTGTCCAACTAAACAAAATGGTTAAGTATAGATGAAATAATGCTCTGCCTCTGTGTGACTGATAACTTGTTTGTCCAGCGGTAACATGGAAGTGAGCCCTGTAAATGACGCTAAGCTAACCTAGCTACCATAGATGATGGTTTGCTTAGCTAACAAAAGCTAACAAGCTATTAACTTTTTAACAGACAGCAGTTAGGGGTTGAAGACAAAGTCAGACAAATCCACCGTATATTACATGTATAGGCCTGACATAAACATTAAAGGTTGTTTAATAATCAGAGCAAAGCTTCATCATGATCACATAATAGTACACAAATATTTCTGTTATTATAAATATGACTGCTGTGAGTTCATGGACCTTCTCATCCTTTCTTGCTTTACATCTTTGTTGTTACTACATTTATTCTTGTGATTCTCCCACACCCCATATTTGCACACCATTGTAGTTGAATTACATTTTGATATTCAGAGTTTAAAATTGGGAAAACTCATTCATTTTCTATTTACATTTTTTTTTACTTCTAATGGTTGAAAGCTACTGGATATTTCCTATTTAAATACTAGTGTATGAAGTTGTTTGTTTTAAGGCTGATGCATTAGAGGCATTTGGCACATTTCTGTAAATTGTATATATATTATCTAGTAAGTTAAGGTCAAGCTGCAACCATCATTGATTAATTGTGCAATTCCCCTCAGTACAGTCCAAGGTGTTCAGTTTCAGCGTTAAAGTAAGCCGTGTCAAGCACTTGAAGTATTTAAATAAAATATGATCTGGTGTAGAATAACTTCCAAAAAAAACTTGCATCGTAAGAATTCACTTGTGTTAAATGTCCACTTTGTGAGGTATAACATGATCTGCAGAATGCACATACTGTCCCTTTAATTCTCCCACAGTTAAGAGTGTGTGTGCATGCTTGTGTGTGTGTGTGTGTGTGTGTGTGTGTGTGTGTGTGTGTGTGTGTGTGTGTGTGTGTGTGTGTGTGTGTGTGTGTGTGTGTGTGTGTGTGTGTGTGTGTGTGTGTGTGTGTGTGTGTGTGTGTGTGTGTGTGTGTGTGTGTGTGTGAACAAACAAGTGTCAAGGTTATTGGTGGGCTATTCTGTCCTCAATGGCATCTCGCACACAGACACACACACTCACACACACTCTAATAATAGTGTGGATCAGGTTCTGGATGGAAGAGGAGGAGCTCTTTATTTCTCTGTCACTTTCTGTGCTTCTCCTTCTTCACTGACACTATCTTTATGCTGGTTTGGACGATTCATCATTTGGAATATTTGTATTTCTTCTATTTTTATCCCTTCAACAAAACCCTTTTTTGTACAGTACTTTGTCATCTTTTGTAAAGTTTAAATAGTTTGGATTTTGTGTAATTCTTATTTTCTCAGTGTGGAAAATCTTTTTTTATTTTAAAAGTTTGTTATTCTTTGCAATGGTGGTTTAGTGTGCAACTATTATTGAAACTACTACAGTCTTCCTCAAGTGCTTTGACGTCTTTTCAGAAAGTCTGAATAGTTTTGGCACCCTTTAATTCCTGGACTGGAATAAAGGTTTCCATCGTATTATATTCTGGTACACATATTTGTAATTCATTGTGATGGTGGTTTAGCCTGCATTTGCCTGGTTCTGGCATCTTTTTTTGAGACATGCAACGCTACCGCCACTACGGCTCCTCCTCACCTCCTGTAGAGGAGATCAATGCTGAAAACGAGGAGGAGGAGGAGGAGGAGGAGGAGGAGGAGGAGGAGGAGGTGTACACTGAAGAAGAGGAGCCACTGATAGGTTTATCAGAGGAAGAGGAGGAGATCCAAGAGACAGGTAGGCCTGGTGAAGGATTTTAGATTTGACCTGGTTTGGTTTGGTTCTTATCTTGCCTGGTTTGGCCCGGTTAGGGAGCGTTAAAGAGGAAGAGGTCCCTCAGACAGAAGTGGAGGTGCAGCCTGTTGTTCAGGAGACAGGTATGAAGAGTTTGTGAGCTCGGTTTGGCATGGATTGGTTTTGTTTGGTATGGTTATTTAAGTGTTTAAACTGAGAAGTTAACCATAGTTTGGGTTGTCCTGGTTTACATTGGTTTGGTTTGGGTTTGTGAACTTTGTGGTATGCATTTAATGGAAATTAAAATACATCCTGTAGCTTAATTTCACAATAAAAGCCTTACAGTGAAATTAATTGTTTAGGAAACAAGGCATGAATTGGTTTGGTTTGGTTTGGCATGGTAAGTGTGTGCTTATAAGGAGGAGAGCTCATGATATACAGATGGATAACTTTATAGTTTGGTTTGTTGTGGATAGATTGTTTTGGGTTGCCTTATGCCCTTATTATACTTTCAATGCAAACTTAATACATCCTGTCTAGCTTATTTTCACAATACCAGCCTCCCAGTGTTGGGTTAGAGTTGTTTCTTGGTGTAAATTGGATCCAGTGGTTCATCATGGTTTCTATTTGTCTTGGTTTGGCATGTTTAGACATTGGCTAATTTCCTTTCATAATATCTCCTGGTATGGCTTGATTTGACATTGGTCCATCTTAAAGTATTAACAGAAAATCTGATATTTATTTAATTTCATATTCTATTTCCTTGCCTGCTGACTAACAGCATTTGAAGCTTTGAATGGGTGTATTATTAAGTCTTGGAGCATTTATATTTCCAAACTAGTACCTTTTTATGGATATTTTTCCAAAAACTAGATCATTTTCTACACATTGACAATGTTCTGCATCAATCATCAGAATTCATTATTGGGAGCTAGAGATCCTGAATATACATGTATATATGTTTCCTTAGGTCTTGTTTGCAGTATAAGCAGATTGGGCCGATCGGAAGTCAAATGAATTTTAAAGGCAGTTTAATTATAGTTCCGCATGCTATTGGCATCCCACATTCAGTCTATTCTTTTTTCTTCTTCAAAGAACTGGATATTCCATTAATGTTTATCCAAGACTAAGAGCTTCCACGTTGTGTTAAATAGGATGAATTGGACCTTTACCTGGTTAGCTCCTGAAGCTCTATTGGTTGATATTCCATCCTCTTGCATTAACACCTCTTTAAATAAAACATTTTAAAGACCCCATGCACACTTGTTGTACCCAGCATGTTGCATCACTGCAGAAACAAAACCTTTTAACTTTTAGAAACAAAACTCAGCACCATGCTAACAATATACCAAGCTATTTCTGTTTCTGCCTTTAACATTAAGGCCATTACTGTTCATTAGATGAAGCTATTCTAGTTGTCAGTGGTGTACAAACAGCTGTTCTCTCTCTTTCTCTCTTTATGTCAGGGTCATGTTGACTGCAGGTCTCTCACTCTATTCCTGGGTCGGCATGCCCCTTTCTGCTCCTGCCATATTGTCTTTTTATCAAGTGGCACAATGAATACATACTTAAAAACCCTTTTTATAAGGACCTAAGTCAATTATGTTTTGTATACAATATATAACAGTGTTTTCTTCCATCATAACTGAATAAAACTACATATTTAAGCTTTGAGATTTCCTCTTACCAGACACTGTAAAATACTGTCTTCGGTTTAAATTGATTGTAAATATATTCTGTGCAAAAAACATCTGTTCCAAAGAGATCCCCTATCTAACTTTCTTCCTGAGGTTTATAACATATTCCAAATTACATTACATTACATTACATTGCATTTAGCTGACGCTTTTATCCAAAGCGACTTACAATAAGTACATTCGACCAGGAAGACACAACCTTGAAGAAAACAGAATCATATAAGTACATCCGGTTTCATAGAGTCAAACATTTCAAGTGCTACTCAACTGGCTTTAGATAAGCCAGTCCTTTATTAGTATAAAAGTGTTTCGTTAATAGTTCTAACGCTCGAAGTGGAGTCGAAAGAGATGAGTTTTCAGTTTGCGCCGGAAGATGTGCAAGCTATCTGCCGTCCTGATGTCAATGGGGAGCTCATTCCACCATCTTGGAGCCAGGACAGCAAACCCACGTGTTTTCGCCGATGGGAACTTGGGTCCCCCTCGCAGCGAGGGCGCAACGAGTCGTTTGGCTGATGCAGAGCATAGTGCACGCGCTGGGGTGTACGGTTTAACCATGTCCTGGATGTAGGAAGGGCCAGATCCATTCGCAGCACGGTAAGCAAGTACCAGTGTCTTGAAGTGGATTCTAGCAGTTACCGGAAGCCAGTGAAGGGAGCGGAGGAGCGGAGTGGTGTGGGGAAATGTAGGAAGGTTGAAGACCAGACGAGCCGCTGCATTCTGGATGAGCTGCAGAGGTCGGATGGCACATGCAGGTAGACCAGCCAGGAGGGAGTTGCAGTAGTCTAGGCGTGAGATGACGAGAGCCTGGACCAGAACCTGAGTCGCTTTCTGAGTCAGCTGGGGACGTATCTTCCTGATGTTGTAAAGCGTGTATCTGCAGCAACGGGTTGTAGCAGCGATGTTTGCAGTGAAGGACAGATTGTTATCTAGGGTCACACCCAGATTCCTTGCAGTCTGAGTCGGGGAAACAACTGAGGTGCCGATGTTGATTGTTAGGTCAAGAGTGGGACAATCTTTTCCCGGGAGGAAGAGCAGCTCAGTCTTGTCAAGGTTGAGCTTGAGGTGGTGAGCAGACATCCACTGAGAGATGTCAGCTAGACAAGCAGAGATGCGTGCGACGACCTGGGTCTCTGAGCGGGGAAAGGACAGAATTAATTGGGTGTCGTCAGCGTAGCAGTGGTAAGAAAAACCATGCGGGCTAATGACTGATCCGAGCGAGTTTGTGTACAGGGAGAAGAGGAGGGGACCAAGAACAGAGCCCTGAGGGACCCCCGTAGTTAATTGACAAGGGTCGGACTCAGACCCTCTCCAAGTCACCCTGTAGGTACGGTCTTTCAGGTATGAGGTGAGGAGGGAAAGAGCAGAGCCTGAAACTCCAAGTTTTTGGAGAGTGCGAAGGAGGATCTGATGATTCACCGTGTCGAATGCAGCAGACAGGTCCAACAGGATGATGACAGAGGAGAGGGATGCAGTTTTGGCAGTGTGCAGTTCCTCCGTGACAGCAATGAGAGCAGTTTCTGTGGAGTGACCTGCCTTGAAACCAGACTGGTGCGGATCCAGAAGGTTGTTCTGATTGAGATAACAGGAGAGTTGTTTAAAGACAGCGCGTTCAAGTGATTTAGACAGGAACGGGAGGAGAGAGACAGGCCTGTAGTTTATAACATCAGACGGGTTGAGAGTGGGTTTCTTTAGGAGAGGGTTTACTCTTGCCTCCTTGAGACTGTTTGGAAAGTGACCAGAAGTTAGAGAAGTGTTGATGAAATGGGTGAGAAACGGTAGAATATCAGGAGCGATAGTCTGAAGGAGGTTTGAAGGGATAGGGTCCAGAGGACAGGTGGTAGGGCGGGCAGAGGTAATGAGGGTAAGAACCTCACTTGGAGAGAGAGGGGAAAAGGAGGTAAGTGTGTTGGTGGAAGGAGGGTCTGGTGACCCAGCGGTGAGTAAAGGTGAGTCAGAAAAAGAAGAGCGAATATCATCAACCTTTTTTTCAAAGTGGGTAACAAAGTCGCTTGACAGAAGTGAGGAGGGGGGAGGAGCTTTTGGAGGGTCCAAGAGGGTGGAGAAGATGGAAAATAGTTTTTTAGGATTGGAATAGGAAGATTGGATCTTATCTTGAAAGAAAGTGCTTTTTGCCTGAGAGATCGAAGCAGAGAAAGAGGAGAGGAGAGCTTGATAGGTTAGGAGGTCGTCACGGTGTTTGGATTTCCACCATTTCCGCTCTGCTGCCCTAAGGACGGTTCTATTAGCACGCAGTGCATCATTTAGCCAGGGAGCAGGAGGGGACTGACGAGCCTGCCGAGATGTGAGAGGACAGAGCTAGTCCAGAGTGGATGAGAGAGTAGAGAGGAGAGTTTCTGCAGCAGAGTTTGGAAGCAGGAGTTGGAACGAATCAGAGGAAGGGAGGGCTGAGAGCACCGACGAGGCAAAGGTAGAGGGGGAGAGGGAGCGAAGGTTACGGCGGACAAGTGTAGGATGGGAAGAGATTAGTTTGTTATGTTTGGAAAGGGATAGAGAGAATGAAATGAAGAAGTGATCGGATGTGTGGAGCGGGTTTACAGAGAGGTTAGAAGTAGCGCAGTTCCTTGAGAATATGAGATCAAGGACATTGCCAGCTTTATGAGTCGGTGGGGACGGAGACAGTGAGAAAGCAAAGGCGGTTAACAGAGATGTTAGTTCGTCTATCTTCCCCGTCTGGAGGTTGAAGTCTCCGAGAAGTACAGCGGGCTTACCAGTTTCAGGGATGAGTGAGAGGAGATTATCTAATTCCTCCAAGAAGTCCCCCAAGGCGCCTGGTGGACGGTAGAGAACAACAATGGTTAACTGTATAGGATGGGTTACTGTGACGGCATGGAACTCAAAGGTGGAAGGAGTGAAGTTAGGTAGCTTGAAGAGGGAAAAGCTCCATTTGGGAGAGAGCAGGAGAGCAGTGCCACCTCCTCTGCCAGTGGGTCTGGGTGTATGGGAGAATGAATATGCTGTGGAGAGAGCTGCTGGGGTGGATGTGTTGGATGGAGTAATCCAGGTCTCAGTGAGAGCAAGGAAATCCAGAGACTGCAGGGAGGTGTAGCCAGAGATGAAGTCAGCCTTAGGAACAGCTGACTGGCAGTTCCACAGGCCACCTGAAACTAGATGTTGGATCTCAGTGGAGCATGTGGGATAGACGAGAGCAGGCCGGTTATATCGATTACGAGATACACGGGGCCAGTGATAATTGCGAGAAGACACATGAACAGGAATGGAGAAAATACACATGATTATAGCATGAGGGGCTAAACAACAAAATAAAATGAAACAAAATAGAAAATAAAAACACCAGCGATACTTAGCTCAATCAAAGTAGGATTTGCCTCCTCTTTGCCTCCCTCGTGACTCCTGTAGGACTGCAATGTCTTTGTCAGTCTTCGGCTGTCTGACGCTGAAGCTGACGCTCCAGGAAAGTGATACCTAAAAATGGACGCCTGATTTCTCAGTTCTTAAATGCGGTATTTAAATGCTTTTTGAGCTAAAAGATTACTGAGTCACGCGGTTCTACTTCACGCAATCAATAGACTGGCCCTGCCTATATTAATAATGCAGGCTTGAGTGCTGAGACCTGTGAAGCAGGTTTCAAATGAATTATGGGTGTTTGTTTTTCAAATGTGAAATCTGTAAAGCCCCCCTTCGACCAATGTGTCATTTTAAAATCTTTGGCTATATAACTTTGATTTGATTTTCATGTCCCCAGAGGGAAAGTCAGCGCCAGTGGATAGCAAGAATGGAAAGAGGACGGAGAGAGGATCAGGAGGAGATGCAGCAGCAGCAGCAGCAGCAGCAGGAGGAGGAGGAGGAGGAGGGGCTAAGTACTCCATGTTCACCTGGTTTGTAGTCCTCGCCCTGCTCGGAGTCTGGAGCTCCGTGGCCGTCGTCTACTTCGATGTTGTGGACTACGACAGTGTCATCGGTAAGTTAGAGGATAATTGTGACTTTTCTAGGTGCAAGAAACATGCAGTTCTGGGATGTCGGGATATTAGTAGACTATACCGATACTAGTGAAATTCCATGATTCTCTCTTCTGCTTTCAAAGTCTTGAGAGTTTAATTTAATTAGATGTTATGAATCAAAAATGTTAACGTCTGAAATCAAATTTAAAAAATGGTCATGGAATCTTTAAAAATAGGAAGTTGGTTTCTTATTTTGAGGATGTTGACTGCTAATAGTGTTGTGTTGTCACACACACACACACACACACACACACACACACACACACACACACACACACACACACACACACACACACACACACACCACCACACACGCACACACACACACACACACAGACACAGACACAGACACACACACACACTCACACATCAGACAGTATGTTTCAACATCTGTCTTTATGTGGTTATGACAGTCATACAAGCTCTTCCTCTCAGACACACACACACACACACACACACACACACACACACACACACACACACACACACACACACACACACACACACACACACACACACACACACACACTGCTGTTACGTGTCAGATGACATGTTTATCTTATCTCAAACTTCACCTCCTCTGACTCACGATATGAGATATAACTGTCTTCTGTGTCAGGTTTACATTCCTGCTTTATATGGAGCTCTCTGTGTTAACTGAGCTGTATGTTCAATTAGGCTTGTGTGTTTCCTCTCTCTGCTCTGTGACTAAAGTCTGTCAGGGCTGCATGATCTGTAAAATATATAACAAAACTGAAACATCTGCAGTGTCAATCTAATTGTTGGAATATTCATTTAAAATAACTTATCATGCAGGTCTGTTTTTAATCTGTATTTCTTTGTACTAATTCAGCCCTTTTCACAGCACTCAGAGGTGAACATGCTATAGCCCTTATTGTCTTCTTCTTCCTCCTTCCTCTCTGTGTTTTCTCCTCATGCAGCCAGAGCGAAGGAGTTTCGCTTGAACTTTTCAGAAGTTTTACAAGGTACACGGTTGAGATTTAAACTGCAGTCGTACAGCTCCTCGTTCCACTGTGTGCTTCACCATATCCTCCTAAGAATATCATGAGTTTAGAAGGATAAGATGGGAGGGAAATAGTTGAATTAAAGTGAGTTTAGACAGGTAGATTAATAATGAAGATGTAAAACAAACCTTGTGTAAAAATGCTGGAGTTAAGAAGAAAATGCTAATTTAAATCATCTAATGTGAATTCAAGCTAACCACTAAAGGCACCCAATAACAGAAAAAAGAACCCAAAGATTCAGGCAGCAGCCGACCAGAACCTCCGTGTTGTGAGGGGTTAAATGACCGTTTCTTCAATGGAGTCTGGCGTATATAAAGAGAGTATAGAAAATGACACCAGATAAGGGCTCAAGTTCCTCATACCACCCCACTCTGACACATCTAACATAACCTGTTCAGATGAGGAGACACTATGATGATGTTGGTGTTTAGCACGTATGTAAATGACTGCAGACAAAGCAAGAGAAAGAGAAACTAAACTGTGGTTTCTTACTAAACCAAAATGAGAACATGGAAAACCACAAGTGAACAGATAAGCTCACACAGCAGTATGTTTGCTCATCTGCAAAAAGGACTTTTATAAGAAAAGCATAATATATACTTAAATCAAAAGTATGAGTATTTCAAAAATGTGTTTCCAGATGTTGTTCTGGTTGTATATTTCTAAAGACAAATCTCACTAACTTGGATTATTGTATATTGAAGTAAGCCCTTGTGGAGATTTAGTAGTTTTATGGGTCACAAAAAGATGACAGACAGAGAGCGTCCTCCTCCACCACATCCTTCCTCTTCCTTCAACTTTACCATTCTAAATTAATACTTCATGCTCGTGCTTTTTGCCATACTGTTATGTGCTGCTTTTAATATGCTGTGCTATGTGTACTTCGTATTAGCAGTGTAGAAATGGATGAAATTAAGAAAAATGCAACTCCAGTAACTACACTGATTGTTGTAGACCATAAATACTTGCTTTTTTTAACCAAAGCTCCTTGCATGACTATACAGTATACGTTGAATATATATGCTGTGTTGGTTAGGAGGTCATAATAATATCACCTTTTTTCATTTTCTTGTACATGTTAATAACTTTTGAATGTCTCATCTTCTTAGGAATGCAAGAAGATTGCTATACATTTCTGCCTAGTGAAAATGAATATATTACATGTTTACTTAATGAAACTGTGCTTAAACAGCCTCCTATTTTCATTTCTTATAACCACCTTCTTGAAAATGTTGGTGTTGTGATATTTGTGCATGTCTTTTATAATTTTTGAAATTAGCATGTTACTCCTTTGTCTTTTGGTCATAAATCTCGTATTGTTTTTTTGTAAAATGCTCAAATGTGTGTCTCAAATTGCAATAAAGTCGCATATTCTGAAATTGCTGCATACATATCCAAAGACGTTCAAAACACTTGAATAATATCAGTAAAATTCCACAGGTCTTAACTAGAAAATGCTTCCTCTGTGTGCACGTAGCAATTGTTAATCTCTTACAACAGAAGATTCTACTTGCATCAAAATTGCATTAAAACTAAATATTCAAAGTTCAGTCTTTTAGTTTAAAAATAATCTTATTTTCCAGCCCGAGTGGTATATTTATTGTGAGTTTTTTGTTCTCCTCTCAGGCAAACTGACGGCCTACGACACTGACGGGGACGGAGACTTTGACGTGGAGGATGCTAAAGTTCTTCTCGGCAAGTCACCTTTTCTATTTATTATATCTGTGCCTGTTGTATCCGTGTGATGCCTGACTGATGTGGTTTACAGTTGAGTTGGGGTGCCTCAGTTTGAAACAGTAACCAGTCTTCCTATTGTGGTTTACTAAAGCAGAGATTTTCTTTTGTTGCCTGTAAGAAAGAAAATCGGCATCATGACGTTTGAAAAGACACTAACAGTTGGAACCTTTCTGATATTTAAAGGAGGTGTTCAAACGACCTGTACTAACTTTTAATAATACTTGACTCTTTATTTGGTATTTGACAACGTATTCCTCTCAAAGTCTAACAAATCAGTTACTGTATTGCATCTTTCTTTTTTTGGTCTATTCAATTATTATTCAAACGTGGCCACGCAAGATTATTGGGTTTAAAAGTCACAGATTTATGGGAAAAGTCATGTGATAAAGAGTCTTTTATTTATTCCTTAGATTATTTATTTATTTTAAATTTAGATTTTCTTTTAACTTTGTTTACATTTAATTCACTTATTTATAGAAAGTGTATCATTTCATTTGTTATTTATATTAAGATTTGTATCAGACAGTCCTTCTTACAAAACCAGCCCTAATTGTAGATGTGGTTTTTTAAAAGTTTATTCAAGGAAAGATGTCCTCCGCCGTTCTTTGGTTTAAGACAGGAAGCCTGACGAGACTGAGACAGGAAGTTAAAACGTATTTATTGTTGTCTATGCTTCATATTCAACATCTTTAACTCTATCTTTCTCTTTCCCGCTTCATCCTTTATTTTATGTTTTTGTTACGGTCACTTTCCATTTTTTTACACCTCCCTCCATCTCTTCCTTTGCCTCCTTTTCCTTTACAACACCACCTTGTGCCTCCCCCTTTCCAACTCCCCTTTTGTTCACCTCCCTCCCTCCTCTCTGCATGTCTTCCCTCTCTCTCGTCAGGCTTGACCAAAGATGGGGACGGTAGCCCGAACGCCGAGTCTCTTGAAGAGGTTCTTGATATTTTAGCAGACGAGGGCTCTGATTGGATGTATGGCTTCTTCACCTTCCTTTATGACGTAGTGTCCTCGCCTGTAGAGCAGGGCGAGAAGGAGGAGAAAAAGGAGGAGAAAGAGGAGGAGGGTGGCACGACCTCCTCTGATGACGGGGAGGTCAAACAGGTCAAACTGGACCTTCAGAACCAATAGCAGGACAGGAAGCAGAGCCCACAGCCAATAGCAAGGATCTGTGGTCCCACTACCGACCAATCATAAGGAGGGTTGGGCGGGGGTTGTAGAGGCCATGATGGACCTGGTTTCAACTGCAGGGCCAAACTGGGAAACAGTCCTTTTAAAAGTACACTTAAGTTACCTGAAAACACTCGTTTTGGGTCAATAAAGCTGTTAATCAGCAGGAATAGTTTGCCCCTAAAATTAATATGTAAAATACATTTTCATTAATTTAATAACATTTCATTTTAAAAAGGACCTTCCTGCAAATATGTTATCGTAGCTTGGAAATGTTACATATTTTGGTTTGTGTGTATTCTACGCTTGAATACAAATCTGAGAGATTTGTAAAAATGAACTTGCATTAACATGTTTTTTTATCTTCAATGTTGCTTCTTACAGTATAGGACTATACATTTGGACTTTTTTTCCAATATTTTTGTGTACATTTTGCACTCAGTTTTAGGCTTTGTTTATTTGTACCTACTAAAATCACCTTAAGAGTCCTTGACATAAAATATTTTAAATTAATTTACTAAATTTTACTAAATAGTTGTTTTGTCATAGTCACGTTATCTTCATGTAGGCAGGGACTGTTTTTAAATCAGTTTGTGTGAGGGTGGATACTCTTCACTCTGACATTTAAGATTGTAAAATTGGTTCTTTCATTAATTATTTAGTTTTATATGTTGTATTAGTTTCGTTATATTCAGGTCTTGGTACAGTTGCAGGCAGGCTGTATTGAGGACATGTGCTGTATTTTTTAATTTGACATTCAAGAATGTAAAAATGTATTTAATTTCTATCCTAGCTTTATTTTATTATTTATTTATTACACAAAATATCTGCCAGAAAAGAACATGTTTTCTGTCGTGGAAGGCGGTCGGGCCAGAAAAAAGTAAAAAACAACATTCCTCCAAATATCATCTAGGACCGTAACTTGGCAATGACTGTTTTAAAAACGTTTTCTGTGATAAGTCTGTTTGCACTAATATGCTTGAATTGTTGGCACTTTCTGATTTCCTTAACACCATTTGTATATTCACAATAATGTGATTACTCTCACCTCTGCTTTTTCTGTCAATTTGTGTTGCTGTAAAATGGTTCAAACCTGAATACACTGATTTTCCCATTAAGCTAAGTTGTGTTGGTCAGGAATAAACAGGAAACAGTACCAGATTAAACTCTTCGTTAAGCCATATTTTGACAAAAATGTAAGTGTAAACGAAGCTAGTGAAATCTGCAATAAAACAGAATACAAATGTTTGTTTAAATAGCTTTTTGGGCAGGTGGGGGTTGATTCTTCTTGAATAGAGTTGATTTTGCGAGGCAGCACACTATAATATACAGACATACTAGTTTACATTAACTTCCTCTGCTGTTTGTCCTGTGCAGATGAAAAGAAGTTAAAAGTTCCTGCTCCCAGGAAAGGTATCGTACGAAAAGTGTGTTTTTGTGAGTTTCCCAAACTAGTATTCTGCCAACAGTTGACTGATCTGTGTGCTTGTACATGTTGTAGAGGACAGGAAAGAGGGGAGGAAGAGGGGTAAAAGTAAAGGTACTGTCCACTTTGTTCCGTAAATGCATGACAGCGTGATCCCAAATAACTGTAGTTACCCACCTTTACTAAATCTGAGAAGTGTGCATGTCACTGCAGGCTTTAAAGGAGACAATCAATAGGCGTCAATATCAAAACTTAAAATAACACAAGCTACATGCAAACAAACACGTGTCCACTCCTGCTTTATTTGCATTTGTCGTGTTGTTGTTCAGGTAAATCATTGGAATTAAAATTGTGATTTCTTTATTAACATTTTTGTTTTATTGCTGTATGCCAATAAAACCGAAAACTTAAAGATGTATAATCCCCTTCAGCTGTGTTATTGAAACCAATAACCAAATAAATATTAACTGTGATACCTCAGGCAATATACAGTGTAATTTATTATTTAATTGACCTTATCTGGTGATGTGTTCAGATGGCTTTAATTAGGCATTTGCAGTTATACTTCTAAGAATATCTATCCTTCTCATATCTCTGCTGTAGTCAACATTGCTGGTATAAATAAAATATTTAGCAAAATGTTAAGTGTTTTTGCATCATGTTTCTGAGGTATTGGCTGTGTTTGAGATGATATACTTACACACTATTCTTACTTAGTATGACATAACATTGACTCATAAATAATATCTAAATTGAATGTACAAAAACGTAACTTTACCAGCAGACAATACTTCAGTTTTTATGGTTAAATCTGTTTTGCCGTGGAGTGTGTTGTTGGTTTCAAAGCAGTCGAAAATATCTTGAATATTTAATGAATTTTGCAACCCTAGTTTTGGTCAACTTTGCCTGGTGTGATGATTTTGATATTGTTTTTAGCTTTGGTAGCAAACATTGTGTGTGTATTGTTCTAGAAGAGAAGACTTTAGAAGACACTGATCCAGAGATTAAACTCCAAAAAGGTAGATCTATCCCTCTGAATTATTTTTTGTGATTTAGTTTAATCTGTTGGTTTTAGTTTCACTTATTTATTAACGGTTAAAAGCAGAAAACAAGCTCCTTTTTGTGAATTTTTATTTTTAAATAATTGGATATTTTGGTATCTAGCTGAAGCAGAGAAGAAAGATGCTAGAGAAAACACAACCAGAGGTACAGAAATCTGCATGTTTGATATTTTCAAGCACGGCTTTGATTTAACAGCTGATTGACCTAAAGGATGTTGTTTGTGTGTTACCTTTTTTTGGAATAACAGCCTTGCAGACCCACAAATATTACATTTGATCAAACACTAAGAACTTGAGGTGGGCGATAACTCAATAAAATATATCGACTTAATATAATTTTAGCATAAATGTAATGACCTAAAGTATATGGATTTGTTTTGGCTTTTATGTAGCTGCATACAAAAATAGGGATATCCATCTGATATATGATGCATACAAAGTTTATTGTACACTAATAGACTTTGCTTTTAAGTGCACTTTAACAGTACAGTACCTGCATGTACTGTGTGATTATTTCAAATCCTTTCCTTGATAGTTCTGCATGATTTGGAAAATAACTAATTATTTTGACTGACACAATGGAGTGGCGAAGTCCCTCCCCTTCCGGTGGACCTCCATGGGACCTTATTTGGGAAAAATTATGTATTGAAGTCAATGGCGAGAGAAAGATTATCTTTCGATCCCGTTTGAATTGTGCCACGAATTACACATGATGTTTCTCAATTTAAAAGATAATTTTGCAAGTCAAAAAAATAAAAATGTGTCGTAAAACTGTGAAGTAACACATTGTTTTGTGTGAAACGCTCAATGAACTACATCTCTGGTCTCGCAGACTCGCACAATAACACACGTCACCAAGATGGCCGTCACTACTGTCTTTTCAAAAAAGGGATTGACTACCCTCACTATCAACACGTCCAGAAGAATGTCATGCAAAGCTGCCTGCCTGCCTGCCTTCCTTTGATTCGCTCTGAACTGCCTGATCTTTTTAATGTTCAATGTCAACCATTTGTGCAGATAGCATGAAGTAGAAAAGATCGCCGATGCTAATGTAGCGTTAGCGTTAGCATTTATCCCCCGGGCTTAAATGGTGTATTATAGAATGATCACACCGGTGTGACAGTACTCTTCAAAGGGTTCACGAAATATGACTACTACTCTTACTGTTTAACATTTTGGGTTACTTAATGTTACTTCATGTTAAGGCTAATACAAATTACAAGGCTAAGGCTGTAATGCTAACTAACGTGCTTGCTACTAGCTAGGTAGCTAACTTGATCCAGCCACTCCTGGTCCTTTCATCAGACGGGAAGCGAAAGAACGAGCAAGAACCATTGCTGGTATGATACCAACCTGGTACTAAGCACACGGGCATCTTGTTAAAGTTATCTTATATTAGCTATCTCTTATTTAGTGGAGGAAAACAATTGTGACATCAGTTATGACATCACTTACGCGACTCTGGGATTTGTAGTCTTTCTAGTTGCGTATTTTTCATAGTCTTATATTTCAACAGTTTTACGACAAACTGACTTTTTTGACATGGAAATTATTTTTTAAGATTAACAAACATCATGTGTAATTCATGGCACAATTCAAACGGGATCGAAAGATACGTTTTCTCTCTCCATTGACTTCAATGCATAATTTTTCCGAAATAAGGTCCCGAAAGTAGATGGGCGTGACTTCGCCACTCTATACCTCATTCAGTTATCTTCACATACTTGGCCTAAGTTACCAAATTGTGCTTACTGCAAATTTGGATTTTGCACTATAGTCTATATTTCGGTTTTGATAACATTTCGAATCATCATCATTGTGCTATTTTCTATAACACTTCCTAAGTTGCTTTGTGTGATCCCGCTAACAAGCCGATAAAAGGCGTGTTTGTGAGTGGTTTTCAAACTGCGGTTAAATCCAATAGCCCGGCCCATCAGAGGAGCCATGCTACGCTCTGCTCTGAAGGAAGAGCTAAGGATGATCCACGAGAAGATCGAGGCCAAAAGGATCGCCCGGATGGCAATGGCTGAGATCAAGGCCTTCCTTGCTGAGGAAGAAGAGGAACACGAGAAGGACTGGGTGCTGAAGACGAAGACGCTGGAGGAAGCACAGAAGCACCTAATGGAGGAGAAGGAGAGGATGGAAAAAGAGAAGCAAGAAATGGAGAGATTGGCAAAAGAAGAGAGGGAACGACTAAAGCAAGAGAGGGCAGAGATGGAAAAGATGGAGAAAGAGCGCCTAGCTAGGGAACGAGAGAGGATGGAGAAGGAAAAAGCTGAGAGGGAACAACAGGAGAAAGTTAGAGTGGAAAGAGAGAGGGCTGAAAAGGAGAGGATGGAGAGGGAGCGAATCGCAAAAGAGAGAGAAAGAATAGCCCAAGAGAAGGAACAGTTAGAGAAGGAGAGACTTGAGAAGGAGAAGATCGCTAAAGAGAAAGCGGAAAAAGAAAGGCTGGAAAGGGAACGCATCGCTAAGGAAAGCGCTGAAAAAGAGAGGCTCGAGAGGGAAAGCCTTGTTAAAGAAAAAGAAAGGATAGAAAGGGAACGCATCGCCACAGAACGAGCCGAAAAAGAGAGACTTGAGAAGGAGAAGATCGCTAAAGAGAAAGCGGAAAAAGAAAGGCTGGAAAGGGAACGCATCGCTAAGGAAAGCGCTGAAAAAGAGAGGCTCGAGAGGGAAAGCCTTGTTAAAGAAAAAGAAAGGATAGAAAGGGAACGCATCGCCAGAGAAAAAGAGAGACTGGAGAGGGAAAGCCTTGTTAAAGAAAAAGAAAGGATAGAAAGGGAACGCATCGCCAGAGAAAAAGAGAGACTGGAGAGGGAAAGCCTTGTTAAAGAAAAAGAGAGGCTGGAAAGGGAACGCATCGCAGAGGAAAGAGCTGAAAAAGAGAGGCTGGAGCGGGAACGCATTGCCAAAGAAAAAGATAGGCTAGAAAGGGAACGCATCGCTAAGGAAACAACAGAAAAAGAAAGACTAGAGAAGGAACGCATCGCAAAAGAAAATGCCCAAAAAGAGAGGCTAGAGAAGGAACGCATTGCCAAAGAAAGAGCTGAAAAAGAGAGACTAGAAAGGGAACGCATTGCTAAGGAAAAAGCTGAAAAAGAGAGGATAGAAAGGGAACGGATAGTTAAGGAAAGAGCTGAAAAAGAGAGGATAGAAAGGGAACGCATCGCAAAAGAAAATGCCCGAAAGGAGAGGCTGGAGAGGGAACGCATCGCAAAAGAAAGAGCCGAAAAAGATAGGATAGAAAGGGAACGCATCGCTAAATTAAGAGCTGAAAAAGAGAGGATAGAAAGGGAACGCATCGCCAAAGAAAGAGCTGAAAAAGAGAGGATAGAAAGGGAACGCATCGCAAAAGAAAATGTCCGAAAGGAGAGGCTGGAGAAGGAACGCATCGCAAAAGAAAGAGCCGAAAAAGAGAGGATAGAAAGGGAACGCATCGCTAAAGAAAATGCCCGAAAGGAGAGGCTGGAGAAGGAACGCATCGCAAAAGAAAGAGCCGAAAAAGAGAGGATAGAAAGGGAACACATCGCTAAATTAAGAGCTGAAAAAGAGAGGATAGAAAGGGAACGCATCGCTAAATTAAAAGCTGAAAAAGAGAGGATAGAAAGGGAACGCATCGCCAAAGAAAGAGCTGAAAAAGAGAGGATAGAAAGGGAACGCATCGCAAAAGAAAATGCCCAAAAGGAGAGGCTGGAGAAGGAACGCATCGCCAAAGAAAGAGCTGAAAAAGAGAGGATAGAAAGGGAACACATCGCTAAATTAAGAGCTGAAAAGGAGAGGCTGGAGAAGGAACGCATCGCCAAAGAAAGAGCTGAAAAAGAGAGGATAGAAAGGGAACGCATTGCTAAATTAAGAGCTGAAAAAGAGAGGATAGAAAGGGAACGCATTGCAAAAGAAAATGCCCAAAAGGAGAGGCTGGAGAGGGAACGCATCGCCAAAGAAAATGCCCAAAAGGAGAGGCTGGAGAGGGAACGCATCGCAAAAGAAAATGCCCAAAAGGAGAGGCTGGAGAGGGAACGCATCGCAAAAGAAAATGCCCAAAAGGAGAGGCTGGAGAGGGAACGCATCGCAAAAGAAAATGCCCAAAAGGAGAGGCTAGAAAGGGAATGCATTGCCAAAGAAAAGGATAGAATCGCCAGGGAAAAAGAGAGGGTAGAAAAGGAACTAGTAGCCAAAGAAAAGGAGAGAATGGACAGGGAACGCATCGCCAAGGAAAGGGCAATAATTGCTCAGGAGAAGGAGAGAATTGAAAGGACAAGACTGGAGAAGGAAAGGACGGAGAAAGAGAGAATTTCAATGGAAAAGGCGCTGATGGAAAGGCAGAGGCTTGCTAGAGAGAACGCTGCTCGGGACAAGATGGAGGCGGAGAGACTGGCAAAGGTAGAAGTGAGGAAACCAAACTCTTCCCAACCAAAAGCTCCAACAGCTGAGGAAAAAAGTGAGCGACCAGTAGTAAGAAAGGCGGTGGAAGGGAAATTGGCCGTGAGTGCAAAGCAAAAATGACCGCAAGAGGGGAGGATCGTTCCCTTTTTGAAAAAAATATAAACTGTACATTTGTGTCATCACTGAGCAGGTCAACTTTTATATCCTGTGCTTCTCTAGTGTAACTACCTATGGAAAAACAACCTGCTGATTGGTCTGATTTCTACTCTAATCTTTTCAGTATTCAACATCCTTTTGTAGATTTGATGATTTTAAATCTGGAAGAAAATCTTGAAAATCCTGAAATGTGTTTGGCAGATTTTTACCCAGTTTCTAGTCCGTTGCATGTTTGGTTGATTTGGTTTTATTTGGGTGATGATATCAGCTAAAGCAAGCAAACCCTTTTGTCTTATCTAATGATGCAAGCGTGAATATGTTTTTTTTTGCAAATAGTTCTGCAGCTTTGATAAAATGTGAATGTAATATTTATTGAGTTTCAACGTTTTTAATTTAATTTGAAAAATCAACTTTTGATTGATCCAAAACCAAAAAACATTTGGCTAAAATTCAAACGCTGATGTCATTACTAAGCATTGAATGTTTAAAGCATAGATTTTCTGTTTGGATTCATCAATGTGACATTATCTCAAGGTTAATAGTTTGGTTAAAGTGTCGTCTTGCATAACACAGAAACTGTGCTAAGACTGTATTTGAATAGTTTTCAATGTGTGTGCTGTCATTTGAAACCTCGTCATTGTCCACTTAAGGGATTCATTTGCTGATACTTGAGAGTAGTTGTGTTTTTGTTTTTTTTGTGCGATATGGTCATCCCTTTGGTTACTGGCTTTTATCTTTGCGTGATGATGGTTCATTAGGATTTACATTTTATTAAGTTTTGAGCATTATTTAATTGTCGGTAATGTAGAGAAAAGAGCTGGTTTGAAGGGGGGTAAATTGTGTTTTCAAATAACAAAATGACTTATCTTCTGCTTTTTTGCATCCTCTCTGAAATACTTTTCCTTCAAAGTGTGAGAAAATCTGTGGAAAATAAATGTTGGTTATCAAATTGTGATATGTTTGTCTTCCTTCTTGGTGATAACTGAGATGTAAAAGTAGCTTGATAATGTGTGGAGGGAGTACGTGTTGCCATTACCTGCAAACACTTTCATTTTAACATGAGTAATGAACAACACATTCTCCTTCCTTTTATTTAACGTATCTCCCTCCAACACAGCTTCCTCCTTTCTTATCTTGTTTCCTTTTCCGGCTGCTGTAACTCAAGACTTTCTCTTCCTTAAAGTAAGAAATGTAAGTGTGTGGTTGATGGATATGTTGAATTCGAGCACATACTGTTTTCTTTAAGGCACTGGCCCACTTACCTGTAAACCACCATCAGTCATAAATAGTTTTTGCATTTCCTGCTGTTTTTGTCTTTCTTGTCTTCTTTATCACACACCTATACACAGTGTGGGTTAAGACTTCTTCGTCAGCTTTTTACTTTAGTGAAAAATGAACAAAGTTTGGTTCCATGGTTTATTAAAGGCTATTTTAGGTGGTGTTCCAATAAAGGAAAACTAAATGTTCCTTTATTTTACTTTCATTTCATTCAATCAAATGTGAAAGGATTGTTTTGAAACCAAAAGTGTATTCCAAAGAACACATTTTGAACAAGTCTAATGTTCATTCCCTGGCTGTCACCATTAAAAAGATAGTTTACTTCTCCATAGTTAGTGTTTTACTTACAGTAGATGCAGTTTAGACATCCAAAAGTTACATTTCAGTTTAAGTGTACACTCCATTAAGCTGTATTTACGCTCTTTTTAAAGACTCCAAAATCCATTGACAAAAACAGTAATTTGACCTTGCATAACACAGTAGTTGCAGGTCTACCAAAAGTCACATAATAACAGAAAATACCTCGCCAATAGAGGAAGCGATAAACCATAAACTCCTGTGTTCTGCGGGATCAAATAGCTGTTTTTTTCAATAGAGTCTGGTGCATTTGGGCATATTTGTCCTGCTTGTTCTACTGTCTGTTTCTACAAACTGCATCTACTATAGGTGGTACACTGACTCTGGAGAAGTACCTTATACAACCACACTTCAAGACATCACAACTATCCCTAGCATTGAGTAGTTTGTTTATTTATTTATTTAGTTTTGCTATATACTGTATATCCTAAAATACGAAAGGTGTGATTAAGTTTGCATGTGTCTGATTTTATTTTTGCACTTGAACCTACCACACAGGGTTGAAGGTGGCAGAGAAAACACATGTAGAACATTCACCTAAGGAGAAAATGGGTGAGGAGACACACACACACACACACACACACACACGTCTATTGTCTCCTAGACAAATAAGCTGACTCAGACCTGATGATATCTGGGTTTCTGTTTCAACTTGTTCCTACTCAGAAAGCTGTGTTACAAAACACACACACACACACACACACACACACACACACACACACACACACACTTGTGCCAGCTCCACCCTGCTTCAATTTCACATTGACAATAAACTGAAATACAATTAAGCTACTTCATTTTGTGTTACTTTATATTTCTACTGTTCTGCATCTCAGAGGCAAATATTGTACTTAATACTGAAATACATTTTCTTTAGTTTATTTACAGAATCAGACTAATTCAACCATAATCAACAAATAAATGATATTAGTATATTAATAAGATGTTATTGTTCCCCAGGGGATGCAAATGTTACCCAGTAGCACATCAAGTAATGTAAATGTGTAATAATTTGTCATGTTATCGATTATTCCGTGGACAGAAACATAAATTAATGCATAAACATTTATCAGGACAACACCTAGAAAGCCCCGTTCAAGGGAATTAAATGTATATCCTATATTTACCTTGTCTGCCTGCTTTCCTCTCTTAAAGTTTTAAAAACCAAAGATGCAACCAATCGGCACGCAGCAGCGCCAAACACCGTCACCCCAACACAGGAGACAGGTGTGTGTTGTTAATATATTACCAGATATAAAGTAATTTAAGTAGAGTTACCATAACTGAATGCTCATCAAATATTTTTTAAATGAGTACAGTGTATTAAACGGGGGTTCATAATTGATTTCCAATGTTTATTCCTCTCTTTTTAATATCAATAATCATATTATATGTATTGTTATTTTTTTGTTTATTACTGTTACTCTCAGTGTTTACATTTCTGTTATTTGTCAGTTTCAGCGAGCAGCCTTTCATCTGTGCACAATGATGATGATGATGATGATGATGATGATCCAGGTATGTACTAGATAAAGAATAATAACAATTAGTGAAGAATAAAGATATTTCTCACTAACTGATGAAGAGCAGCAGCTTAATCTTTTTTTAATGAAACGCTGTGTGAGCTGCTGTGTCTTTGAATGCTGCTGCTTTGTTGCACTTTTCCTTTATTATTTGCTTGTTTTAAAAAAAACTATTGAACATTTCTATTGTATATGAAATGCTTGTGCCTCACTAATACAAGTACAATACGTAATGTGAGAAAGGATGTCAGGTGTTAAGGGCTAATTTGTTAAGTATACATTATAACTATGTAATTCTCTGTTTACCTGCTGCAGGACTAACTATTAATACATACGTCAGAATATTATAATTATTTGTATACGTTAGTTTTATCTTGTTTGTTTCTGTATCTCCAGCTGCTGTACCTCTCCCTCCAATGGTGAAAGATGACTTTGTGCCAGGTACGTCAGACAGTATTCGGATCTTTGCAGGAAAAATACTTCTGCATTCACTTAAGTACAATTATGTAATGGAGGTATTTAAAGTATTGATTGTGCAGTAAAATGTAGTTAAGGTACATCAAGTAGAGGAATTAATGTAGAGTAAAATGTAAATGTTTTTATAATATGTCTGTGTTACAGATGATCCTAGAGACAGCCTTCATCCTTATGGTGAGTAAACTCTTCTTCTCTGTTCCCTGCTTTTTACGTTTACCTTTTTTTCTAATAATTCACTTTTTTGTCTGCTTATTTTAGACGGTGAGGCTGAAACTATAGACACAGCTGGAGGTGAGACTTTTTGGAATTTATAAACTCCAATATGAAATTAGCAGAAGGAGATGTTGTAGGAATGTGTTTTATCAAGTGGACTACAGGAGGGCAGTGGTGGGAGAATTATTAATATTCTTGACTTTAGTCAAATACATTTATAAATTACTTTAGTGACAATACAATTATCTAAAATGTCTAATTAAATACAGAACTTGAGTAAATGTGATTATGTCTCCTGCTGCAGTTCTAGTAGAGGAGAGGCTTCCAGAGGAAAGTATAGGTGAGTCTAACACAATATAAATACATAATATAAAACCCAATAATAATAAAGAAAAAGAGTTTAGGCCAAATCATTTAATTAATATTTATATATATATTCTTTCTCATCCAGTAAAATGCAGGTTAAAAGCCAAAAAGAAAACGTTTGTTGAATGTTTAACTCACTGGGAGCCAAATCAAAGCACTAATAGTAAAAAGCGATTAAACCTGTTTTACAGCTTCTGGACACAAATATTTCTCACACTATCACTGATATCAACATCTGCTCTGATAATACGTGTTGTGAAGTGTGTTTTATGTGATAATGATTCATATTATTTTCTTTTTTCTACATGTTCTGTTGTAGAGATTGGACAGGACTTGACGAGCTCCAAATTCACCCAGGAAGCAGGTATGTTGTTTAAAGATAAAGTCTCAAATACGGGTCATTGTTTCCTTTAACATGCAGAAAGGAAATATAGTAAATGCTGCCTCTCTGCAACACACTACTGTAATGAGTCACTATAGAGCAGTGGTCCCCAACCTTTTTCCCCAAGAGCCCCCCCAAATGACTCCTGTTGGCAGTTGCGCCCCCCCCCCCCCCCCACTCACACAAGGGGGGGGGGGGGCACAACAGCGGTTATTGAAGTTTAAAAGTCTAAAAAATGCAACAACTACTGTCACAAACTGGATGAATGTGAAGTATTTTGTTAAAGGAGGATGAAAGCGGAATTAAGGAGCACTATTGGAGTGACTTTGATGGTTATTGGACTCAGGATTAATTCATTTGGATTCCCGCTGAATGAAGAAATTAAATGACGGCGCAAGTGGAAACAATTCACAAAGGGATTAAACTGTTTAAAACACATGCTCAAAGTAAACCGGATTTTGCCGATGTGTTTATGTGGATTCAAAAGTCGTAAATAATCTACAAAATGGAGGAGACCGATCTGATCGGAGCAACTGTGACAAATAATCCAACTGAAACCGGCATGGACAATGACATGTTTTAAAAATGCACTTATCCAGAAAAGCCTGGTTTGGACACTTTACGGGCAGAAGAAACATTTCTATTAAAGAAACAATTATACACTTCTGTCTTTTTATGCCTATAATAGCTACTAACTTGAATTTGTATTCAAATTAATTAATCAATTATTTTTTATGTTTTATTGTAATGTAGAGACAAGGCTTTTAGTGACAATCATGTATTGCCTTACAATTCTATGTAAAAAAAAAAATAATAATAATAATTCTAAATATGATATTTGGCCTCAAATCATCTGAGGCCTGGCGCCCCCCCCCCCCCCCCCCCCAAGGGGGGCGCGCCCGCCAGGTTGGGAACCACTGCTATAGAGGAATTTAGTTTAGAGAAAATTATTCTGAATTTATAAACTTGATTGTTTATTTCCGGTCAGATTCAGCTGTGGACACAGAGATCCAGGCTGAGCCACTAGCAGAACCAGAACCACAGAAAGAAACACCAAAGAAGACAGAGGCGGAGGGTAAACACACACACACACACACACACACACACACACACACACACACACACACACACACACACACACACACACACACACACACACACACACACACACACACACACACTCACACTCACACTCACACTCACACTCACACTCACACTCACACACACTCAGACAGGAGCAGTAGAAAGCCACCATCTAGTGGCCAGTAGTAGGATGACAGCTTCACTATCCATAATTATCAAAGTTTATAAACTATACTTTATACTCAGTGTTGTACTAAGTATTCAGATCCTTCACTGCAGTAAAAATAATAATCGTATACTGTGAAAATACTAAATTCCTGAACATGGTGGGCATTAAATGTTAAAGTGTCTCTTTCGCTGTTTTTAAGAACCAACAGAGAAACAGGCCGAGGAGAAGCTCAAAGAAAAAGGTAAAAACTGATTTGAATCAAACACATGAACAATGCGAAGTTATGCCTTGCATTTGATTCCACTGATGCTCTTTTTTCTTTTTCTTTTATTGTTTGTTCTTCCATACTCTCACATCTAGCAAAGAAGAAACCAAAGTTATTTAATAAGTTTGATAAAACCATTAAAGCAGAAATCGACGCTGCAGAAAAACTTCGGAAGAAGGTACAGACCTGACACAGATTCTCACCTACAAATCAATCAACGTAAAACATGTGTGCTAAATTCAAGCATAATAAAGTTTATAATTGATGCATTTATTTTTTTATTACATTTATTTTTTCTGTTTCCATAAGGGGAAACTGGATGAGGCGCTGAAAGCGTTTGAGGCTCTGGTGCAGAAGCATCCTCAGAGCCCCCGCTCCCGCTACGGCAAGGCTCAGGTACAGTACTGCAATACTGCTGCACAATACTGCAATACAGGGAGCTTGTACTGCACGGTAAATGTGTATTAAAACAAAATATATTTAGCAGTGCCTTTTGTCCATGTTTATGACAAGACAAGACTGAACAAAACAAAAAAAATGTTATTCAAATATTACCTTATTTTCATATAATCTCATGGGAAATATAATAAATTACAGAATTATTGTTTTTTTCGCTCTATTACTGTATTGCCTGAAATGCTCATTATAATCGTATTTCTTATAATTTAAGGAGGACACAAAGAATAACAAATGTTGACTGCCAGGTTGGTCAAATCTCTTAAATGAGATGCTTTGAGGTGTCGTAAACTTGAAGTATGGCGGATAAAAGCGACTTAAACGAAAAAGCATTCTTGTTTAAATACAAATCATAAAATACCTGCACATTCTAACACCATTGTGTACTGACGCTGTGTTAAACTGATGTGTTTCTGCAGGCCGAGGACTACCTTGCAGAGAAGCAGCGCAGTAATGACCTGCTGCAGAAAGCCATCAACACGTACAGAGAGGCTGCAGAGCTGCCCGACGTGACCTCTGACCTCCTGAGGGCTGCGCTCAAGAGACGCGCCGAGAGGCAGCAGTTCCTCGGTAATACTCATTATACTACTACTATCTATACTACTGCTACTAAAAACCTCTTTCACACATGGAACTTGTGTCCACTGTCTTTAGATTATTTCCAATTATTTTCTTGTGTTCCCTAATATATTCAGTCCCTTTTATGTTTTGCTTTTAAACTTTGTCCTCTAATTTTATTTACCTATTTTAACTCTTATATTGTCTCTCATTATGTTCATTCATTTACATTATTTCCTGTGTCTGTCAGGTCGGATACGTGGCTCTCTGGCGACTCTTGAGAAATTGGTGGAAATCTTTCCAGAAGATATCGATCTGAAGAACGAGCTGGGCGTTGCTCACCTTTTGTTAGGAGACAACAAGGGTGCCAGGAAGGTGTTTGACGAGGTGTGTTTGTGTGCTGTTATACACACCTGCCCCGACTTGTTTTAGAAGTGTGTAAAAGTATTTTTTCGTCTCTGATTGGTTGTCTTTTTGCTCAGGTTCTGGTGCTGGAACCCAGTAACGGCTTCGCTAAAGTTCACTTTGGATTCATCCTGAAGTCAGAGAACAAGATCCCAGAGAGTATACCATACCTGAAGGTAAACAGACACACACACACACAATTTGTATATGTACATGTCCATGTGAAATTGTGAGGACAATTGTTGATCACGTTTACCTGAACTGGTTTTGCATGATAAAATCATAAATAACATTCCTTCCTGCCTCCTCTGTCCCTGCAGGAGGGTTTGGAGTCGGGGGAACCGGGAACAGATGACGGACGTTTTTATTTCCATCTGGGTGATGCCCTGCAGAGAGTCGGAGACGACTCTGTGAGTAACATTGATCCACACACACCTATCAGATAAATCCAAACAAACCTTTTGAGTGATGTAGATCTTTAATAAGTCCTTAATGGGCATTGTATTGAATTAAATCAATTTTAAGAAGATCTTTAAAAAGTCTTAAAAAGGCTTATTAAAATGCCTTTTGACATTGCATGGTAAAATCTCAAAATAATTGTAGTTACGCAGATCAGGCATAAAAACAATTCTTAAAAAGTCTTTGTTCTTACTTACCTTAATTTGTAGTGACTGGTTGTTTTATAAACTAAAATACACATGGAGGACTAAAGCTGCCAATGTTTAAAATGAATTATGACTGGAAAAACTATTAAATGTACCTAAAACAATATTAAAAATAAATGTATGCATTAAATAACTCATTTATAAAATATCTTAACTTAAGTATTTTTTCCCTTACTTTTTTTCCAGTTACTAAAAATGTTTTAAAAAAACGTAAGGTCCAACACCAACTTGTGTTTTGCTTTATTACAATATGCTTCTGTTTGTGTTGTGTTTCTGTCTGTCTCTGCAGGTCTATCACTATCATATCAACTTGCTAAAGTCTCACATCAAATCTTATTCTTAGTGAAGATCACTTCTTTTTTCCTGCAGGCCTATCACTGGTACGAGCTGGGTCATAAGCGTGGTCACTTTGCGTCGGTGTGGCAGAGATCTCTGTACAACGTGGCAGGTCTGAAGGCTCAGCCCTGGTGGACCCCTAAGGAGACGGGATACACCAACCTGGTGAAGGTAAGGTTGGTTTAAAGTGTTAAAACACTGGTTTTATTCAGTAAAAGTGTTTGAAACCAGAGCTGTGTGTGTGTGTGCAGACGCTGGAGAGGAACTGGAGGACGATCAGGGACGAGGCTCTGGCCGTGATTGACCAGAACACCGGCTCATTCGTCCCGGAGGAGGAGAACCTGAGAGAGAAAGGAGAGTGGGGACAGAACACACTTTGGCAGCAAGGTACTCATATAAATATACAGAGAAAAAGAAGAAAAATAGTAATAAATGATAATGATAATATCAATGTAAAGTGCAGCAATAATGAGGGTTGAATGTATTGTTGTGTGTTTTAGGAAAAAAAGCAAGTGCCGCCTGTCAGGGGGTCCCGAAGACCTGCGCACTGCTGGAGAGATACTCAGAGGCTACAGGCTGCAAGAGAGGACAGGTACACACACACACACACACACACACACACACACACACACACACACACACACACACACACACACACACTCACACTCACAGAACGCAGGCACATGGGACTAATGATAATAACATTCCAGGTTATATCATTACTACAAAAAAAAGGGCTGTGTCAGAAAAAACATCTGCCTTTTTTATTTAAAACAGGTCTCTTATATTTGGGTCAATATTGTTTGTGGTCGGATGCTGTTGAGTGCGCCATGTGCTGATCTTAAGGATTAAATTGCTAAAAATATCCCAAAGTGTTTGGATTTAAAATTAAATCTATGTTTTTAACCTTTAAACGAGGAAACATATCAACACAACTGTTTTATTTGATTCTCCTTGTATATACCTTTTTCATTTATTCCTCTTTATTTGTTTATTTAATTGTACTTTTAAATATATTTGCTAATTTTTAAATGGTTTTTTATGTATTATATAAAATAGTAATATATTATTATCTGTTAATAATAGGGATGCTCCGATCGCCAATTTCGGGGCCGATCGCCAATCAGTATCGGCCGATACCGATCGCCGATCCGATCGAGTGGGCGGGGCCTAAATGGAAGATTTAAACATCACTTTAAATCTTCCATTTAAAGTGATGTTTAAACTCAGTTAATGCTCATTCACTGGAGCTTCCACAAACAACAACCAACTTAATTATTACATTCAAATGATGTACATTATTCAAGTTTACATTCACTTCACGGGATAAATGAGCGGAAGCGCTCTCTTTTCCTCTCTCCCTCTCTCTCTCCCCCTCTCTCTCTCTCTCTCCTGACAGCCTGTCAGTATCTCATGCAGCTCACTGATCCAGTAATGAGTGACCCGACAATGAAGAATAAATATATTTATAATAACTAGTTTAGCTTGTTCCAGAGGTAGATAAAATAGCTAAGTGTGTTAAGTCTTACGGTACGTCCACACATCAGCTTTTCAAAAATCTTGAAAATCTTGGAGCTGGGCGTGTCTGAAAGCTTGGGGATTTTTTGCGAGCAACGCGACCAACAACCAATCACATGAATCTCCCGCCCCCGACATACAAAGCAAAAAACCCCGGGGATTTTATGCGAGCAATATATATATATATAAACTCCCCAAACAGGCGAAAACCTACCAGTTTCACCCACTGTCTCTGCCACCCTCCCTCCATGTCTGGTTCCTCCGGTTTGTATCCCGTTAATAGTTCTGGTCGTAAAGAACCGGGTGATTTGCTACCGTAATTTCTCGTTTGGAATATGAGGAAATGAACTGCGGTCTGGTTCTCCCTGTGTGTGTGTTTCGCTGCGCTTACCGGTCCGGCGGGCGGAGCTGCAGGATTTCTGCTTCACACACGTTGCATACCGCTATTTTACTGTCTTTTTCGGACACCTTAAAATAATACCAGACTGGTGAAGCCATGTTGGCGAGCTTGTTTTGCCGCGCACAGAGAAAAGTGTCATGTATTTTACATCATGCGATCGGCTCTCGCGATCGGCATGTTTAGAGAGCACCGATCGATCGGTAGAGAGTGAGTATCGGCCGATCTCGATCGGTGACCGATCGATCGGAGCATCCCTAGTTAATAATAATAGAAATAATAATAGATATTAATTTAAAAAAAACACTTTTCATATTACTCAGACACTTAATTTACATTTTTGAATTATCATTTAAAAATACACTAAAACAGAAGTGCATTTATCGAGTTTAAGTTTAAATAAGGAATTACCGGTATCTAATGGTGTGTTCTAATCTTCCTATTTGTGTGTGTGTGTGTGTTTTGTCTCTGTGTGTGCAGATTAAGTTCTCTGTGATGCAGCCAGGGACTCATGTGTGGCCCCACACCGGCCCCACTAACTGCAGACTGAGGATGCACCTCGGCCTCGTCATCCCCAAACAGGGCTGCAGGATCCGCTGCACCGACATCACCAGGTACTGCTCCTCTTCATCACGCATCATCGTTATTTACTTCCTCCACCATCACCTTCTTCCCTGTTTCCCCTCATCTCCATAACATTTAATTCAAAAGAAAGAAAGCATGTGTGTAAAAATATTGAAATAAACTGCATCTCATTAAGGCGAGGTGCTTTAGGTTATTTATAAAATATTTGAGAAAGGAGGAGGACGTCACTTCCTAAGGGCGATTCCCTTATCATTTATCAAAACATCTGTAACTTCTCATCTCTCATTATCAAAAATGTAAATCACAAATTTACAAGAAAATAAATCTGGTATTCTCTCAGATTATATTTCTAATTTAACAAGAACAAATAACAATTAACTTGAAGAAAAACTCCAAAGTCTCTGATATTAAAATAGTATATCTGCTACAAGAATTTTTTTTGAATATTCTCTGAAAATAAATGATCTCCCTGTACAGATTTTTGTTTGAGAAACAAACAAATCCATGTTAACGGATCGTTTTAACCTCGCTAACTTCTTCCTGTGCTTCAGGGAGTGGGAGGAGGGCAAAGTCCTGATCTTTGACGACTCCTTCGAGCACGAGGTCTGGCAGGACGCCGACAGCTACCGGCTGATCTTCATCGTGGACGTGTGGCACCCCGAGCTGACGGCGCACCAGCGGCAGACCCTCAGCCCCATTTAAACACACACACCCCTGGTGAGAGTTTCACACACTCATCAGATTCTTCTCCTCCTGTGGATAAACTGATACAAACTTTGAGGAGAATCACGACGGAATGCAGACGTTTTTTAAACTTTTTTTTGTGTGGATAAACTACTAAAATAGTCTGAGGAAGGACCGAAGCATCAGACGGAAGGGTGGAGTTGAAAAGTAACTACTGACTTTACAACCTTTCACAAATAAAACACATAATACGGTACGTCTTTCAGCCCAGAGTAACCCTGTTTGGATCGGGTTATTCATGTGATGGATTTAAAGTCTTCTTACTGGATCTGGAATATTTCTGCGGGGGGAAATGGACGTCATCTGCGGAGCCATTTTCTTTCACAAACATAGACATGTTTCTTAGTCAGGAAACAAACACAGTTCTCTGGTGTTTCATACAACAGAATATAAGAGTCATTCCAATATGTAAGTGTTACATTAATGAGAGGATAACTCCTTTACATTAAATTAGTGAATCACCGAAAAAATGTATAAACCTGCTAGAAAATAATTTTGTCTTCTACAATTAAAAATGAACTTTTTTTTTTTTTTTATCTGAAATTACGCACAAAACACTGGCAGTTAACAAGAAAAAAAACTCAAAGGCTCACAGGAAATACTTTTTGTATATTCTCTGAGATTAAAAAGTATAACACTTAGTAGAGAATTATGTTAAATTTGCATGAAAATAATGCTCAATTTTCTGAGAATAAGGGACTCCTTCTCACGGCATTTTTGTAAACCAACCACTATAATCTTGGGAAATATTCATGTTTTCTTTTGTTACTTTGCAAGTTATTTCATGAATTGACCACTCTTGGAATATCCCAAAAAATGTTATAAATGAACTACTTAAATCCCAAAGTTTCTTTCTCAGAATATTACACAGGCTACATATTTTGGTGTCACTAATAAACCATCAGAATATCTTGCCACGAAAAAAAGATTTAGATTATATTGTATAATATAAAAATAATATTTTCATTTCACTTTAAAATGTCTCACACCCATTTAAGATAACGTTTCTTTTGCATTTTATGAAAAAAAAAGCCTTAATTTCGACCACAGTGCATTTTCTTTCAGTTCATCAAGATTTCAGTTTCACTTTTTCATCCCGTTTGCACAGAAAACACAAGATGTTGTCAAAGATGATTTATATTTATATAAAAACCACTAAACAAAAGTGTGTGTTTCTTTGGATTTTCATGACACGTGTTGCTTTTGAATGTTCCCTTACAAAATAAGAGCCCCATGCCTAAATGAATCACAGCACATTCCTGTTGGTGTAAATGTTTACTTCTATACATTCATTGAAAGGAAATACATTACATTACAGTCGAGTGGAGATCAGTGTAGCCCTGATGAGTCAAACTGCAAAAAATCATGACACACTGGCCTCTATAATTTACAAATACTCCAAGATATTTGGTGAAATTATCAACCTGCTACTTAACCTTTCTTTCCTCAGAAGTACATGAAACGTTTTACAGCGCAGGATGATAATTACACTTAAAATATCTCAGGATAAAACAGGCCAAGAGTGTCAGTCTTTTTGCAGTGTGATAATACTTATACTAATGTACAATCTTCATAATATTAATAAGTTAGATTCAATAAAAACAATCTTTCCCTACACTTCAGTCGAGGGTAAAGGTGATGATTTGGCATCCTATGGTTTCTTCACAGCACAATACTTTATCTGAAAGAAATATTTCACTCTGGTACAATATTTGTTTTGAGGTTTTCATGCATGTGATCCCATTAGTGATTAGCAATTGGTGGCAACATGTGCAGTGCTTTCATTTAGAAAAACGTGTGCAAAGTGCCTGTGGTTTTTACAAGAAAGAAAAAAGGTGAAATTATTCTACCAAAGTGAGGTTTCTTATTCGTCCTCCTGGTTTTAATGAATGTCTTTCTCCTTCAGATTATCGGGACATAAATGTCAGAAAAATACAAAGTATTTGATTAATATTTTGAGGAAATACTCCAGCAAGTAGATAACGAAGTTAGAGCCACCCTGTCAGTTACCTGAACTGTAGATTTAAGATCGGAAAGCAAAAGATAAATGCTCTTCCAAACATTTAAGGCTGAGTTTCACCAACAAGCATTGTCTTAACTTCTGAATTAAAACATGTATTTCTTTTGGTGGAACCCACTTTGAATGTTTCTTAATTTTTATGGATATGATTTTATATTTTGTCAGCGATTTCCTCTGAGGTTTAAATAGAGTTTCAGCCTCAGAAACAGATGAAATGTTCCTCATACATTCCCCCTTGTTTCTGACAGAATTACTAAATTAAAACTTGAAGCTGAAGGCGACACACACACAGACATAGACTTCAGAGTGTGTGTTTGTTGTTGTTGACAGATGCTGCTGTTTGCAGAGAGGCTCAGCTGTGAGGCATTATGGGCTCAGAGACAGACTGTGTGTGTGTGTGTGTGTGTGTGTGTGTGTAGGAAATTCATTGTCAGAGTTCATGTTGCTAAAGGACGCCACCAGCTTGATACACAGCAGTGTTTCTAAAAGTGGGTGTCTGTTGCAGTCTGTACATGATGTGTGTGCGGGGCAGTGTGTGTGACGGCTCTAGTGTGTGTGTGTGTGTTCAGTCTAGGGCGAGGAGCGGCGTGCTGGTCTCTCTGTCCGTTTGTCGGAGAGTTCCTGGCTCCACCACCGACTGAGACCTGAAACCCAGAGAAGAAATTAATCTGATACTCAGATAGGAGGAGGAGGATCTTTGTCTCCCCCTTACCTCTTCTCTGTGTACCTGTCTTCCCCCCTCACCTCTTCATCAGCTCCTTATCTCCCCCGCAGCTCTCCCTCACATGCAGAGCGTCGTAGGTCAGTGTGTACTCCGTCTCGTCGCTGTAGTCGGGTCCCAGCAGCGTCCTCGCCCAGATCCCCATGTCGTAGGGAGGGAGAGTCCCCCCAAACTCTGAGGGGAGACACTCCGGCTGCAGGAGGACATGCAGCGAGTTCAGGTTGTTCCCGTGGAGGAAGATCTGAGGAGAGAGGGTAGGACGCATGGTGAGGGAGGACAGGAGATCAGGAGAAGAAAGGAGTGGAAACAAGCATGTAGAGGAGAGGATGCAAGGACAGGAAATAAGGTGAGGATGGGAAGCAACGAGAGGAGCTAAGTAGACAGGAGAGGAAACAAGAAGAGGAGTGAAAGGGAGGAAGCCAGTACAGGAGAAGAGAGAATAGACAGAGATCAGGAGAGAGGAGACAAGTAAAGGAAATGAGGAGAAGACAAGAAAAGGGAGCGTGGGAAAAGGAAAGCAAGCATATAGAGGACAGGAAACAAGCAGAAGGGACAAGGATAGCAAGCAAGGAGATAAGAGGAAATTAGGAGAAATAAATACAAGGGAGGAGGGTGTTATAATCGAAGGAGATAAAAGACGAAAATCTGTTAATTAAATAACAAAGAAGAGGAGGAGAAAAGGGTGAAAATTAAATAGAGGAAGTGGAAGACAATTGGAGAGATGAAAAAGAAATAGCAGAAGAAAGAGAATAAGACTTGGATACGGGACACAAAATACTTCTTTTCTTTTTACCCT
The DNA here is from genome assembly GCF_902827175.1 of Gymnodraco acuticeps. NCBI lineage: Eukaryota > Metazoa > Chordata > Actinopteri > Perciformes > Bathydraconidae > Gymnodraco > Gymnodraco acuticeps. The sequence continues at coordinate 208,429 of NW_022990021.1, forward strand.
TTTCCTGGTCTTGTCCTTGAGGAAAGGCTTGATGATAGTGTACATGGCGTGAATATACCACGGCTGATTCACAAAGTGGATCCCTCCAAAACGGGCCGGAAAACTGTCCTGAGGAGAGGAGACAAGGAGGTGAGGAGACGAGGATAGCAAGACACCAGGAAAGAAACATGAGAGGAGAGGACACAAGGAGAGGAACGAAAAACAGAAAAGAAAGAGGGAGAGACAAGAAGAGGAGATAAGACGAAAGGAACCAAGAAGAGGAGGAAGTCGAGATGAGGAGATGAAAAAGAAGGAGAAAGGACACAAGAAAGGAGAAGGGACATCAAAAATAAGAAAAGACCAGAGGAAACAAAGAGGAGACAGAACAAGAGGAAACATGATAGTGTAACAGGCCTGGGCAGATAAAGAGGAAAGTGGTAGTGCAGCAATCACGACAGAGGCAGTGTTCAAATCCAAAAAAGGCTTTATTGCTATCAAACTCCAAAAATGCCTTCCATTAAACAAAGGCCGCTAACCGACTTACCAGCTTACAAAAAACGTTTCCTTACACTTCCCCCCCCCCCCCCCCCCCCCTTTAGTTCTGGCCTAGGAGAGGCGACCTTGGTCCACAGGGCATCTGCATTCCCATGCTTGGCTCCGTGTACGATAGAAAAGTTAAACTCCTTTAGTGAGACAAACCACCTTCCTACTTTAGCGTTTGTGTCTTTTTGATTTGCCATCCAGATCAGTGGGGCATGATCAGTTACCAGAGTGAAGTGACGTCCCAAGAGGTAATACCGGAGGCGCTCAAGTGCCCATTTTATTGCTAGGCCTTCTTTCTCCACAGTAGCATTCCCTTGTGTTCAGCTTCCGGCTGATATACATGACGGGATGTTCCTCACTGTGAACCTCCTGGGATAGTACTGCTCCTATGCCCACCTCTGATGCATCCGTCTGCACAATCATCCCCCGGCTGAAGTCTGGGGTCACCAACACCGGCCGTGCACAGAGAACCCTCTTCAGTCCCTCAAAGGCATGTTCAGCCTCTCCTGTCCACTTGACCATTAGCGGCTGTGAGTCTCTGGTCAGGTCTGTAAGGGGAGAGGCTACTGTGGAGAAGTTTGGGATGAAACGGCAATAGTAGGACGTCAGACCCAAGAATATTTTCACCTGTTTCTTTGTTGATGGCCGTGAACCTTCCTTTTTTGTGGTCTAACGTTGCCGCGCCCAATGGTGAAGCCCAGGTATTCAGCTTCCCCCAGTCCAAGCTTGCATTGGCTGTCAAGCCCGCCCTGCGAAGAGATTCCAGCACTGCTGCAAGCCTTATGAGATGGCTATCCCATGAGTCACTGTGGATAACAACGTCATCTAAATAGGCAGCTGCGTACTCACGATGTGGCCTCAGGACCTTGTCCATCAGTCTCTGGAATGTGGCTGGTGCTCCATGAAGTCCGAAGGGAAGCACAGTATACTGTTACTGGTACAGCCCTGTGGGGGTGGCGAAGGCCATCTTCTCTCTTGAGGCTGCTTCAAGTGGGACCTGCAATACCCTTTCGTCAAGTCCAGAGTGCTGATATATCTGGCTTCCCCAAGCCGATCAATCAGCTCATCTATCCTGGGCATAGGATACGCATCAAACTTGGAGATTTCATTCAATTTTCTGAAATCATTACAGAACCTGTTGGTTTTGTCTGGCTTAGGAACCAGAACGACAGGGTTGGTCCACTCACTGTGAGATTCTTCAATCACCCCCATAGCCAGCATTTTCTGCACTTCTTGCTCAATGGCCGCCCGACTTGCCTCCGGCACCCGGTAGGGCCGCATCTTTACCTTTTGGCCCGGCTCTGTGTGGATTTGATGTTCCACCATCGTTGTGCGTCCAGGTCGTAGTGAGAACACATCCAAACTCTGCTGAACCAGTTCCTTGGTTTGCTGTAACTGAGCTTTAGATAGCCCTGGACCGTATTCAACTTCGGCCACCTCATTGTCTACTCCTGGAACTGGTTTTCCCTCTATTTCCGTAACATTGCTGCGTGCATGCAACAGATTGGGGTCTTCCATCTGGGCAGTCCCGAACTGGCCCTTCAAACTTGGAAGCAATGAGACTTCACCCTCCTCATCACCTGTGCTTAGGTCTCCAGGGAAAGCAACAAAAGGGTTATCATTTGCCTCATCTGCACTGGAAGATTGGTTTCCTCTCTGCTCCTCCGGCACAGCACACACAACTTTGGGGGACTGCTGAGGAGAAGTGCCCTGGGTGGCAATTTGTCCTTTCCCTCGTTTTCCTTTGGCACGCTTGGGCTTTTTGGGACTCACCTCCTTCTGGTGCCGCAGGCGCTTGTATAGTGGGCAGTCTCGCCCCACCAAGACTGGGACTGGTAGGGAAGGAACCACCCCCACTTTCAGCTACCTTTAACCGTGGTAAAGTGGATGAAGCATGTGGGGTATAATTTAGTGTCCCCATGGACACGGGTACAGTCTCTTCGGATGGCAAATGGTCGAGGAGGTGGGGTTGAATGAGGGACACCACACCTGAGTCCACTAGCGCCTCTGCATCTTTTCCATTTACTTTGACTGGTATCATTTGAGCCAGGGAGCTTTCCTGTACCCAGCAAGAGTCAAGAAGGTGGCAGGGCCTTGCACCAGATGCGTGGGCGGTCGGTATTAGCTCATCCTTCCCTGGGCAGTCCCAGGAAATGTGGCCTGTCTCCCCACACTGGTAGCAACGAGGTTGGCCCTCTTCTGGTTCCTGTGGCGGTTCTCGTGCCCGTCTAGTCCTTGATGCTTCCCCACTGACTTTCCGGCCCCACTCGGTGTTTGTTCGTGTGGACTTAAGCAGGTCCGCTGTGGCCACGTGGCTCTCCACTAGGTTAACCAACTCATCCAGACTGGCTGGATTCTGCTGGCTTGTCATTTTCTTGATCTCATAGGGCAGAGACCGAATGTATTTGTCCATCATTATCCTCTCTAAAACACTTTTCAGGGTTGCATGTCAGCCAGGCTCTGGTTACCCGGGCTAGGTCATACATCTGGGCCCTGGCTGACAACTCTGGCTTATATTTCCAGTCATGGAACCGCTGGGCTCTTGTTGCTAAGCTGTAGCCATACCGTAACCTCGCCAGGATTTCCCTCTTCAAGATGACGTAATCCTTTGCTTGGTCAGGAGGGAGGTCGAAGTAATAGAAGAGGCTCTGGATAGAAGAGGCTGCTATTAGGCATTTTTGGACCTCCACATGGAGAAGCGCATTCTGTTTCCGCTGCTCCTATATCATCTCCCGTTGCAGAGTCTGCTGCTCAGTATAAATGCGCACCAACTCTCTTAGTACATCCTCCATCTTAAAAAAAAAAATTTTTTTGTGCAACTTTTTGACTGCAACACCACCACTAGAGTCCTTATGCCCGCATTCTCCACCAGTGTAACAGGCCTGGGCAGATAAAGAGGAAAGTGGTAGTGTTCAAATCCAAAAAAGGCTTTATTGCTATCAAACTCCAAAAATACCTTCCATTAAACAAAGGCTAACGTAGCCGGGCCACTACCCGATTACCAGCTTACAAAAAACGTTTCCTTACACTGGGAGCCTCCATGTGCCACACACAACTGAGCAACTCTGTGTGCTTTGTCTCCCTTGAGGGAGTGATTAGCACCAGGTGTGAGGTCTCCACACCTGCTCCGAATACTGCTAATTGGAAGTGGGTGGAGCCACCTGTTGGGAATGTAGGTGCCTCCCACTACCCTGCCTCTCAGCCCCTTACAATAGGAAACTAGGGGTGAAAACAAACAGCAGAGGTGACTAGGAGGGGTGTGTGTGTGTGTGTGTGTGTGTGTGTGTGTGTGTGTGTGTGTGTGTGTGTGTGTGTGTGGTGTGTGTGTGTGTGTGTGTGTGTGTGTGTGTGTGTGTGTGTGTGTGTGTGTGTGTGTGTGTGTGTGTGTGTACCTGCAGCCCCTCGATGGCCAGCTTCAGGATGTTGGGCGTCAGTTTTGACGCCTGTTTGAAGGAGAAGTTGCTCCAGTCGATTATCAGGATGAATCCATTAATCTGAAGCTCAGGATTCTCTATCAGCACCTCCAAGGAGAGGAGGATCGCACGCAGGATATCTGTGAAGGAGTTCCTGAGGAGGGGGGGGGGGGGGGGAAGAAGAGGAAATAGAGGGGGGAGAGCACGTGAAAGGAGAGAAGAATGAGGTCGAGAAAAAAGGAAGAGGAAGATGAAAGAGTGGAGGAGAAAGAAAGAGAGGAAAAGGAAAGGTGGAAGTGGAGGAGGGCAATAAGGAAGATAGAATAAGTGGGGGGGAAGTGGATGAAGAGGGGAAGAAGGATGAGGAGCATGAGGAAGAAGAGGAGCAGGAATAAGGAAACAAAGTTGAGAAGGAAGGTTAAGGTGAGGATATTAATCAGCTCGTCATTAGTTAAACAGAGCGGTACAGAAACGACTCATTAGGCTCAATGTGTTTCGATCAATAGGTGTGTGTGTGTGTGTGTGTGTGTGTGTGTGTGTGTGTGTGTGTGTGTGTGTGTGTGTGTGTGTGTGTGTGTGTGTGTGGTGTGTGTGTGTGTGTGTGTGTGTGTGTGTGTGTGTGTGTGTGTGTGTGTGTGTGTGTGTGTGTGTGTGTGTGTGTGTGTGTGTTACCTGCTCTGGTCCCAGTTGGAGGCAAACAGGATAAGTATTTTGCGGCCGTGTTGGTCCGGAGTCTCCAGCACACCTGGGAAGCCGTCCATCAGAGCGCGCTTTATCCCGGGGTCGTCCACCTGACAGGAAACAGAGCACATTTAAAAAATCTCACCGGAGGAGATAAAAAAAAAGTTAACAAGGATTGGACTTCTGTTTTTGCAAATGAACTCTCAAATACAGTGTTGAGTAGGATTTCTTATACTTCCAGGGTTTGAAACCAGATATCTAAAGGTAAGACCCAGAGAAAAGTGGTACCTTGAAGCTCTGGAACATGTCGAGGTTCTGCTGTCTGAACTGAAAGTATTGGGCCAGCAGCCGGAAGGTTTCCGTCTGGTTGAACTTCCTCGCTCGCAGGAAGCGTAGGATGAAGTCGTCGTCCGTCCGCAGGAAACCGATGTCCGGCCGCGTCACGATCATGTCCCGCACCTCGAGAAGAAACGCATTCACAGGAGGAAAATAAGGATGAGCAGTAAGAGGTTTTAAAAGTAAATAATTCATCATAATCTAAACCAAATATTAAACAATATATTTGGACATATTTAGCTCAAATTAGATCCTGAAGCTTTACAGCATGTCAATTACTTTTTGTAATTTAATTAAATGAGGAATTTACACTACTAAAATACTTTTTTACTTGGAACATATGGAGGGCTGAAGCTGCCATACTGATAAATAAATAAATAAAATAATAAAGAAGGAAATGCAGTAATAAAAACCCCAATTGCTAACATGTATTCATTATAATTGAAGCTTTAGCTTAGCTCCATGAAAAAAACAGCAACATAAAAACGATATATTGTTTTTTTTCAGTATTTTTAACAATGTATGTTGGTCTCCCTGTTTGAGCTGGACATATCGTTAATTAAGACCAACATAATATTTGAAGTACCTGCTGGATGTCCTGATGCAGAGTGTCTGGGTTTTCATTCAGCTCCAAACGAGCTTTCTCCGTGGTCTCTGGGCTCAGGCCGGCGTGGAGGTGCGTCATCGTGAGGGTTAAGTCTCCGCACAAATTACAGTTTTATTCCGACAATTCTCCGGACAGTTTGTTGTACAATCTTGTTGATTTGGTTGTCGTTGTAACACAATCTTAATCGCTGTCTCTGATTTTAAACTCCACATTTACAGATTTTGTCGGTAAGAAACAATCACGCTGCTGTTTTCCTCTCACATTTCTGCAGGAAGATGAAAGTGTTTTGGTTTTTGTTGAAGCTTGTTGCAGGTGGTTTGATGAAGAAACAGGTCAGTGTCGGTGCAACATTCACATCCTTTTTTATTTTGTCCTACTTTTCCTCCCGTTTAGTGTCTTTCAGCTCCCTCCTCCTCCGGCTCTCTGTCATCTTTCTGCTTGTATTTCAGATTTCTTATAAGTCAGCTCTCTGCTGCATCATGGTGATCAGTCTGTCGTTTTTCTGCAGGGGTCAAAGGTCAGGCAAGGGAGCAAGGTCTCAGCCTGCAGGTGAGAGGAGACAGTACAGGTATAGTATAAATATTACACCGATCTTAAATTAGTCAATTTCTTCAGGGGTTTATTTGTAGTTTATTCTAGAGTTTGGGAATTTAAAAACCGGGATGATGATTTTCAGAATATAAGCCTGCAACTATTTTGTTTTCATTACATCTGTTGAGGATAATCATGCTAAATTAATTAATTAATTTTTCCTAAAAATGTCAGGAAGATTCTAGAAAACATTTCTTAGGGCCCAATGCAGACTATTGTTTTATTGCATTTACTTTTCTTACTTTTTGTCCTCTATATATATATAGAGCTAAAGCTGACATTGTAAAAAATGAATGCCTTTTTTATAATTTAAAAGAACAGTTTGACATACATTCATATGTATTTATTATATCCGTGTATATTTAATAATTTAATAAATGTTTCTTTCTTATTTTATTTTACTATAAGGGCAGCTTTAGTACTCCATACAATACACTTTGTAACAAAATAACATAGTAAATTATGCTGTATTTTTACTTTACTTTTAAATGGTACATGCTCTTTATATAGACTTTATTTTATTATATTTATAAATATCATCTGTTCTTGCACTGCTGCTGCTGTTTCTCATAGGGATCAATAAATGTTATCTTTATCTCAGATGACCCCCCCTCCCTGCTCTTTCTGACCCCCACCCCCCCCAACTCATCCCCATCTGCCTGCACATTAATTGTGTCAGGTGTCGTCCAATCTGTCCACAGAGACAGATAATAAAAAAAACTGAGACACTTGAAGGTCCCACAGGGCTCTGTTTTACATTTCCATCCTTGAGATCAAACATAAGACACTGAAATGCCCGGATGTGGCTCTTATTGCACATTATATTGAAGGTAAATGTTTGAATTTAATGTGAATAATTATATATTCATTTCCCCAGTCAATGTAATGATAAAAGTCACCCTCATGATATGAAGGTGCACGTGTATCCTCGCTAAATGTCCTCTAAAGGATCCAAAATAAGAAAATCCCCCAGGAGTGAGCAATTTAAGCTCTTCTGCATGCAGTTTGTTGTATTTTAATTATATATTTAATAGAACAGCAATACATCAGTGAGAGAGGAGCGACCTGCTAGGTGTGCTGGTTGAATCCACGGCCCTCCGGTGCTGCTGGTGCTGATGCTGCTGGTGGCCATCGGCATCCCGCGGACAAAATAACAGATTGCCGTCAAAAATTTAAAATAATACAATTAATATAAAAGCTTCCCTGAAGGCGTCAGATGTGTTTAAAGACCGTCCTTGTATAATCCGTGCAGGCTTTGTAGCAGCATCTCTTTGATGAGATGCGTTTTTACTTTGTGCTCCGAGAAGACGTCAGGATGCTCCCGAACCGTCAAGCTTTTCAAAATAAAGAGCAAGGCTTCCGGTCAGCACTTTCAAAAGAAAATTTGCTCACAGATTAAACCTACCACATACATTTACTGTTCTCATCATACATCTTAAATAAAGACCTGACACGTAGGTGCGTTCACACCAGCCTTGTGTGAGGGTCTAGTTTGAAGGAGTTCTTTCATGTATTCATTGTTTATGAAGTAAATTTGATTTATATTATAAAATGTATTTATTATAGCGTATATTTGACTTGCACATATTCTTTACAATTTACTTTATAAATGCCAATATTTGTATAACAAATACCGTACAGCGTTTTAAATCAAGATACATTTTACATTAATTTATTTATTTATTTCATATTTCTTCTAGTATTTTTTGTTTTACTAATTATGATTATTTACTTTTTTAGTGCTTGTTTTTCTCTTTCTCTTACTTAATAGATTGCTTTGGACCAAAACATCAGTCAAATACTTTGTATGTAAAGACTTTCATACAACAACAACAAACCTAAATTGTTGAGTACAAAAAAAGAATCTAGTAAGCAGATTATATATATATATAGGCACTAAAGAAAAAAACGACATACATAAACATTTACCAAGACAAAATTGCATACAAATAAAAAAATCCAAACAACAAATGCCAACAAATTCGAGGCTTTTATTTTGAAGCCATCCTCTTCTCGTTTCCTGTCTGGTTTGACCTACCTGCCTGCATGACAGCGGCTGACTGCCACGCGCGTTCATGAGGAACCCTGGACAGATTGTAGATTGATTGCGCGTACGAAGCAGCTGGTGCGAGCACACGTGTATGCGCAAATTGACATGCATGGGAAAAATCTACCAAACAATATTATTTTAATTAAACACTATTTTGATTCAAATTGTACACATTTATTATATAACTATTATAAGTATATGCTTACTTCATCGATGTTACCGACTTCATTTTATAATACATGGATAAGGATATGAATTGTAAATTAAAACATTAGAAATCATTCTGTATTAATAATTATTCTCACTAATAAGATGTATTGATCCTTGTAAGAATGTAAATGTCCAAAGGAAATGTTGTATATTATGTTGTATTTATCACTTTAAGATCGTAATACACTATAGTCTTCTATAATATGACATGTTATACTCATAGTTTTATATTTGACATACCATTCCATTCAATCATGTGTTTCCATATGTTATGTTATATTATATTGCTACATTTCACCGAATACTATGTCTTTATATCACATACTCTTAATTTACGTTATTGATTTTTTTCATGATATTTCAAATCACTTTTTTATAACACATGAAATTCGTGTATCTACCGTCCAATTGTTTTTCTTTATTAAACAAGTAAATGTACGGTGGCCCTGAAGTGCAAGACACTACAGCATTTCAGAAAACACCACAGCATTTCACAAAACACTACAGCATTTCACAAAACACTACAGCATTTCACAAAACGCCACAGCATTTCAGAAAACACCACAGCATTTCAGAAAACACTACAGCATTTCACAAAACGCCACAGCATTTCAGAAAACACCACAGCATTTCAGAAAACACCACAGCATTTCACAAAACGCCACAGCATTTCACAAAACGCCACAGCATTTCACAAAACACAACAGCATTTCACAAAACACAACCGCATTTCAGAAAACACCACAGCATTTCACATTGGACGGAAAGGGTATTCCTTTAGGGAGAACACTTCTTGTTTGTGATTGGACAGAGCCAGCCAGAGAAGCACTGCTGTGATTGGTTGTTTTTGCTGCCAGTCAAGAAATGACGCTTCGTGATTGGTCAACACCCGACAGCGAAATATATCCCAACACATCAGCCGTTAGCACACACTCAGAGCTCACAGCTCCTCATATCTGTTCAGAAACTGGACAAAAGTTAAACATGTACAAACCACAGACTGTCTGTGTCATGGCGAATACAGTCGCTGCTTTATTTATGTCTGTATGACGTTGTTGTGAGTGTGGACGGAGCAGCTACAGGTTAGTTTAGCCTGATGGATCCGATTCCATTCAGAAAACACGCATTTTAAAAGCTTTTCGCCTGCCGTCTTATCTGCAGACTTGTCAAAGCGTTAATTTATGTTTTTTTACTAACCGTTATCAGTATGTAGTTACTTCGGCATCACTTTGAAACGTGTATTACAATTAAATCACGGTCAAATATGTTCATTTTGTTGTAGTTGGCATCTCCCATAGCATTTACATGGAGATACGCCCCGCCCCCTCTCAGCGCCTCTTGTTTGAATGACAGGAGCAAACACAGCTGACAGCCGCGGTTAAACTCGAGCGATTAGAGCGATGCGAATATTGGGTGGTCTACCATAGTATTTACTTGGAGATAAGCCCCTTAAAAACCATGAATTAATAAAGCATTAATTCTGTGTTTACTCCTGTCATTCAAACTAGACGCTGGAGAGGGGGCGGGCCGTATCTCCATGTAAATCCTATCGGAATCGGATCGATCAGGCTAAACTAACCTGTAGGCTATAGCTGCTCCGTCCACACTCACAACAACGTCATACAGACACAAATAAAGCAGCGACTGTATTCACCATGACATAGACAGTCTGTGTTTTTTATATGTTGAACTTTTGTCCAGTTTCTGAACAGATATGAGGAGCTGTGAGCTCTGAGTGTGTGCTAACAGTTAACGGCTGATGTGTTGGGCCAATCACGAAGCGTCATTTCTTGACTGGCAGCAAAAAGAACCAATCACAGCAGTGCTTCTATGGCTGGCTCTGTCCAATCACAAACAAGAAGTGTTCTCCCTAAGGAATACCCTTTCCGTCCAATGTGAAATGCTGTGGTGTTTTCTGAAATGCTGTTGTGTTTTGTGAAATGCTGTTGTGTTTTGTGAAATGCTGTTGTGTTTTGTGAAATGCTGCGGCGTTTTGTGAAATGTTGTTGTGTTTTGTGAAATGCTGTTGTGTTTTGTGAAATGCTGCGGCGTTTTGTGAAATGCTGTTGTGTTTTGTGAAATGCTGTTGTGTTTTGTGAAATGCTGTTGTGTTTTGTGAAATGCTGTGGCGTTTTGTGAAATGCTGTGGTGTTTTCTGAAATGCTGTGGCGTTTTCTGAAATGCTGTGGTGTCTTGCACTTCAGGGCCACCGTATCACGGAAGAGCGTCTGAGAGGCGTTTTTGCTTTTTGCTTTTTACCTTACTAAATGGGCTGCTTCTCAGGTCGACAATTTTCATTTCCTCGCTCCTCGGTCCTCGGTCTCACCGGAAGTTGATTTGCCTGCGCCATCTTGAGTACCGTCCCATGGCTCTTATTTCTGCCGGAGGACCGAGGATCGAGGAGCGAGGAGCGATCATGGAGGAGCGATAACCGAGGAACCACCAGACCATCCTCCGATGAAATCCTCAGATACTCACCCCGCCCCCTTACTGTGTATCGCTCACTGATTGGACGAGGCAGTGCATGCACTGATCTGATGCTTCTTGACATGAGAGCAATACCCCAGCGGAGTGAAGAAAATACATGAACCTCACGGGACTCACTCCTCAGTTTATACTGTGTTTTGTTTCAATTCATGTATCATTTAGTTACAAATATGTGATATATCTAAACAACAAAGTGGTCAAACATTTTTTTATTCATTTATTGGAAAGATTTTCATGATCGCTTTTTTCGTTTATACATTTTAAGAATGGCGTTTATCTTTTTTGAGAATGACTTCTTATTTCTTATTTCATGTATTTGGATCTACAACAGATGATACTAATGTTTATGTCAGTAAATGTGCACTAACAGAGGCGGGGGTGTTTGTGGAAATAACGGGTACAGAGCTGGCTGCTGCCAGACGAACAGCTGTGCAGCGTCATCACAAACGGACGTCGCTTCACGTGACGCTCCGGAGGAAAGGACGTCCCATTGCTCTTAAAACTCATTTCCCTGCTTCTCGTGGTTTCCTTGCGTCCCTCCATGCTTCCCTGGTGGGAGGGACTAAACGCAGGGAAACGACGCAAGTGAGGGAAGCAAGGATTTCATTTAATCGACCTGAGAAGCAGCCTTGGTCTAATGGTCATTGGAGCGAGGGGCGGGGCGGAACTCACGGAAGTGATTTAAAAACAAAAGCACTCGTGTGCTTGGAACGGTGATAATATTATAAACAAGGTGAATTTAGCGATCACAACGAAAACGGCCAAGACACATATTGAGCCCAGAAAATGAATGATATTAAGGGCTGTATTTATAATAGGCCTATGTCTAAAATGGACAACATTGTTAGGAGATTTAAACTACAGCGATTCTGCACTGCGGTCACCTCAGCCGTCTCTCGAGTTTGTTTTTTCAATTCAGATGCTCTTCATTTTTTGTCCTGCTATATTTGATGATCGATAGCGATACACATATTTGTTATCATAAGTTCTTAATAAAACTGACACTGTTGGACTCGGTACTAGTTTGACTGCTACCAGAAATAAAATGAAGTAGCCTACTTTTACGGTCTACTTAGTGAATAATCCTCTGCCAGAGTCCCCTCCGCCTACATAATCATAGTACATAATGACATTTTCTGCTATCTTTGATGAGTGATAAAAAGACAATTTTACCATTAGTTCTTAATGATATTGATACTGCTTGACTCAGTAGTCTTACCCCTACTACCACAATACAATTAAGTACTTCTAGTGTGTTGTTTAAAAAAAAAAATCCTCTGTCAATGTCCCCTCCTGAGAACAAAATCAAGTCACTTCTGTTAAGTTTGATAAGGGAAAAAATGATTTTTGCCATTAGTACTTTGAAGTACTTTTACTATGTACTTTTCCAGTAATCCTCTGTCAATGTCCCCTCCTGAGTACAATAATGCATGTTTTTCTGCTATTTTTAATAAGCATTAAAAAGCCTTTCTTCCTGAGACTGACAGTATTGGACACTCCACCATGTCAATACGTTTCTGTTTTTGTAGTGTGTTGGTCTTTTGTAGAGGTTTTTCATTGCCAGCTAAAATATTGCCTATGGGGCAGCAAATTGGTCAGAACCAGCCCTGGTGTCATCCCCACAGTACCCCCCATTTGAAACATGTTCCCACGGCTATGGATGCCTAAATCCATGAGTGGGAAATATAATCTACGTATTCGTCCAGTATTGGATCTTCTAAAGTTTCACCATCCCGGAATAAAAAAATACATCTATGTAGGTTATTGGGTTATTTTTCAATATTTGGCAGATGGGACAAAAAAGGGAGGTGTAGCTCAACAGGAACCTTTGATCTTGTGTTGGGTAACATTGACTCTGTAAACACGACTCTTAAAGTATGTGGGTCACACTGCAGCTTTTCTAAGTAAAATACTTTGATAAATGGTAGTTTTAAACACTTTTGCCTTTTTACTTCTGATGCTAACTGATGTGATTCCCATGGTCCCCTGAAGTGGCTGAATTACTTTAAATATAGTGTATATATTCAGGTTTCCAATACACGTCCTATTCTTCATAAAGCAGGAGGCTATAGGACACCCACAACCAATTACTAAGAACATCTATGTAAGGAGGTCTTTTTAGGTTTTAAACAATAATACTGTATGATATATGAGGATTGTACTTCTAATGGATTATGTTTACTTTACTTCATGCACTGGTTAATACTGCTTGTTTTTAGCTTCTGTTGCGCTAACGGATAAAAAAAAGCTGTTTCTACAATGATGTGGAGGGAGAGTCCTCTCCAGTCAGACTGAGAGGCTGATAACTACAGCTCAGTGAGGTAAAAGACTCTGAGGGTTTAGATAGTCTAAGTTATCTCAGTGGGTCTCAAACGTTTTGATCACAATTTATGTAAACAAATATTTCCAAGGCACTCCTTTATAATTATTAGGATAAATAAAAACAGGTTTTAAATAATTTCAATGTATACTATAGGACAGTAAACCAAAAATATCGTTTAAAACTGGAGAGATTAAAAAAGAGGCATAAATAAATGTTAACTGGTCAAATAAGATATGAATTAACAACAAAAATAAAATAAGTTACATTTATTTGTTATTGGCTATGGTAGGTTATTGGTTATGTTCACATACTTATTTGATTATTAAAATATAAACCGATCTTTTCCATATGGGTGTTTTAGAGTTGTACCCCCTAGATCAGGTGTCTAGTAATTCTGCTCAAAGTGCACCAGATTGAAGCATTTTACTTTAAAATGTTAAAACAAATCTTCCTGGGGCGGCATACCCCGGACCCCCCTAGAGGATGTGACGTCCACCCCCCAAATCAAACATGTTCATTGAGTACTAAATGCATTTGAAGCCTTTTTATATAAGCTGACCACCATGTAAATAAGTTTCTCTGTTTGTAGTGTATTGGTCTTTTGTAGAGGTTTTTCATTGCCTGCTAAAATCTTGCCTAGGGCAGCAAATTGGTCAGAACCAGCCCTGGTGTCATCCCCACAGCACCCCCCATTTGAAACATGTTCCCACGGCTATGTTGGACCGAGTATTTTAAGAGGATATGGTGGACATATTATCAGCAATACTTCCAGTCAGTACTCCAGCAGGAGCATTTTTACACCTTGGAAAGTCTTTAGAGTCTGGCCTGGATAGCTGGTCACAAATATCCTTCAGCACACTGACACACTCTGTCACTCTCTTATGATGTTGCTGTCTTTTAATATATAATTATTTCTCTGCCGCTAGTTCGTTCCTCGCAGATTCTTCATTCTCATCAGCCTCATCCTTCCATCAGTCCCAATCAACGCATCAGCCTCCAGCACACTTCCAGTGTCTGACTCCATATGATATTGTCCTGATGCTGTAAGGGTGATGCCCCATGATCACAACATGACCCCTCTAAGGTCTGAGTGCCAAGGACCTCATATTATGTCTGTCATCAATGTTACATCACCCATTATAACAATTTTCTTTCAATTTTTTCTCTTCTCTTAACTGAATAGTCCTGTCTTTAAGTATATAATACAATGTAAAGTCCTTTTCCTGCACCATTTTAAGGCTTCAAAACAGGCATTTTCACTGTATGTGTTTGGAGAAATAACACAATCAATGGCCCAGAATTGTACTTTATAAACTCTGGATCTTGTGGTGCTTGAAGAAATATAGACTGGCTATGCCGGCAAGGTTATATATGCCTTTTTTGGAGCCCTTTTTTTCAATATCTATTAAAATGTCACTAGTTATTTAACAAACCACTATCTGAGGATAATACAAGCAACCATAAAACGCCCTTTATCTAGAGAGCCATTGAAGCCCATGAAGAATGTATCCTTCCACAAATCTTTTCATCTGCTGTATTAATAAAGTTGCCACGTGTTTTCAAATTCAAGTTAAGGCACTATCTGTGCAGAACATTACAAATATTCTTCATTTGCAGTATTTTATTTTAAAAGTGTTCAGAAAGAATGCATCAATGATATGCTATACATCTATATATCTATATAATATTAATATTGTTAACTTCAACCAAAGTCAATTTAAATAGTGGGCAAAAATGGGTTAACTGCCATGCATGTGGTGTTTGATATAGTTTATGTTGAATTTCAACTACTTTAGGCAAAAAAACGTATATTGACTAAAACATTTTTTACAATTTAGTATAATTTAGAAAGGTTTTCGTGAGAAATCATTTCAGAGTAAACTTTCTTTTCATTTTATATTTAAATTCAAAATGTTGGCACACAACATTATTAATGTATACATTTTTATTATTTAAAAAAAATTATGAATCCATTTATTGTGTTTCCTTGTGGCTGGGGAAGATATCCAGCAGTTCAACATGTATAAGTATAACATGGAGAAGGAAATAAAATACGTTCCATGACTGATGGAAGAATCTGCGAGGAATGAACTAGGAGTAGAGAAATAGTCCTTAGAAGACAACATTGTCATAAGAGGCCAAGGTCAGGGTGTGTCACTTTGCTGAAGGCCAGTCTCTAAAGACTTTCCAAGGTGTAAAAATGCTGCTGCCAGAGTACTGACTGGAAGTATTGCTGATAATATGTCCACCATATCCTCTTAAAATACTCTGTCCAACAATATCAGTCTCATGAAGAAAGTTTTTTTTAACGCTTATTCAAAATAGCAGAGAAACATGCATTCTTGTACTCAGGACTCGCAGTGCTGGAATTGGGCCGGTACTCACCGGTACGCAGTACCGGCACTTCTGGTTCTGACCCATGGAGTACCAGCACTTCTTGCTCAGTACCGGCATGCTGGCGGTACTCCGGTACTCATGCACCGTGCCAGTACTCAACACTCTCCCGCCGTTCTTATTATACATCCATATATATATATACAGCCGCCCGGTACTCAGTAGATGCGTCATGAGGTGCCGAACGGACATTCTCATCGCTCTAACCGCTGGAGTTTCACAGCGGCTGTCAGCTGTTTACTCCTGTCATTCAAACAGAACGTGCTGGAGAGGGGGCGGGGCTTATCTTCTCCATGTAAATACTGTGGTGGAAACGACTATGTCAAAATTAACCTATTTGACCGTGATTTAATAGTAATACACGTTTCAAAATAATAATAATAATAATAATGCCGAAGTAACAACATACTGAAAACTGTTAGTAAAACCATGTTTTAATGCTTTACAATTTACATACCTAGATGCACGTGTGTTGTGTTTATGCAGTGCAACTCCCACCCAGTGGGTGGCTATGTAGAGTGATAGAACAGAGCAGGCACGCCCCCGAGAGAAGGAAAGCAAGTCACGTCACAAATTAGCATTTCTAAAATGTTAGTGTGGATTAATAAAAGTGCAAAAAGACAGCGGTTGTCGCCGGAAGAAACTTCAAATACAGAGAATGCTGTGCCTGTGTTGGAAATTGTGTCTGATGGGGAGCTTTCTTTGGTTGATCCTCCTGCTCCAAGTTCTAGTGCATTAGCATTAGCACTAGCTCCGCCGCCTCCTCCAGAGCCTCTAATGTTAGCTGCTGCTGGCGCAACTGCCACCACCAACACCGGGCAAAGCGATGCACCTGACTGCTGGACAACGGACCAGGTGCAATATTTTTGCAAGACCAATGCATGGCTCCTTCTTAAAGATAAGAAGCTAGGATGTCGGATATGCAGAGATGTCAAATCTTTGGGAATACACACTGGACAAGGACTGAAACTGTCAACTGAATGGGGTGAGTGTGCAGTGTCTCATTTCGGTGTTGACAAGGGCAAACAACAAGCTAGCCTGAGAAAAAAAAATCAAAGAACATAAAGAATCACAAGCCCATGTAAAAGCTGCTGACATCCTTACATCTGCTTCACGTGAAACTATTCAACATCAAGTGCAGTCTATGCATAAATCTGAATTAGACACCACTATCAGAGTTTTTCGAACGGGATATAAAATTGGCAAACATAGCCGGCCATTCACAGACATGCCAATTGATTTGAATGTACAGAAACTGAATGGGCTGAACGTGGGCAGGGTTTTGCACTCCAATAAAACCTGTGGCGAAATCATCGACCACATAGCTCATGAGCTGAAGAAAAAAATGGCAAAAGACATTACAGAAAACCAAAGAAAACTCTGTGTTTTGGTCGATGAATCTACCACTATTAGTGGTAAAACGGTGCTTGTTGTGTGTCTACGCTCAGCATTAGCTGATGCTGAGCCCGAAACGTTTTTTTGGGAGCTGATCGAGTTGGATGGAACAACGGCTGATGACATCACAAAGGCGTTAATGGAGTGTCTTGGAAGAGATTTTAACGAGGACTTTTTAGGTCAGTGTTTCGTTTATTTTGCATGTGATGGGGCTTCAGTCATGCTAGGGAAGAGAACAGGCGTTGCTACCCAGTTGTGTAGTAAATTCCCAAGCCTGTTTGTGTGGCACTGCTCCAATCATCGTCTAGAGCTGGCAGTCGGGGATGTGGTCAAGGAGGTCTCAGGGCTCAATCATTTCCAGATCTTTTTTGACAAACTCTATTCCTTGTTCCATGCCTCCCCCAAAAATCAGAGGCAGTTAGCGCAGTGTGCGCAAGCAGTCGGACAGCGTCTCCTGGTGATAGGGCGTGTTTTGTCCATCCGCTGGGTGGCTTCAAGTGAAAGGAGCGTCAGAGCAGTCTGGGAAAACTACCGAGTGCTTCATGATCACTTCACAAATGCTGCAAACGACACGAGCAGGGATTCCAGAGACAGAGCAAAGTACAAGGGCCTGGATGATGTGCTCACATCTGCAACGTTTGTCAGCAATCTGGGACTGATGTACGATGCGCTCACAGAGCTCAGCGACCTCTCTCGGCAACTCCAAAAAAGAGAGATGACACTGCCTACAGCAGATAGGCTCTTAACTCGAGAAATACGGGTTTTTGAATCCATGGTCACCATGCCTGGCCCACACATGACTACAGTTCATACAGCTCTAGCTGAGAAGTCCTTCAAGGGTGTTGCCCTGCGTGAGAATGGCAGGCTTGTACAGATTCATGCAGGTCAGTTTTTCCGCAGTATGGTAGAGAATCTGAGACACAGAATGACTTCCACAACCTCCTCTCATGTCAGCACAAGAGAAATCCCATTACATGGCCGGGAGGCCCGGGACAATCAGCTAATCCAGGACATGAAAGTTATCCATCCTGGAAGTTGGCCTGAAGAGGAGTTAGACGTACAGTATGGGGACGTAGAGGTGCTACGTTTGTGCGAAGTGCTGAAAGTGGACAGAAGAGAGACTGTTCAGGGCTTTCGCGAAAACAAGGAAACCAGGGCATCCCGTACACCTGCTGCCATGGAGCCTCTACTGAAAGCAGTCCGAACCATCGCTGTCTCCACTAGTGAGTGTGAGCGGGCATTCAGCTCCATGAACGATATCCTTACTGCAAAAAGGAATGCTCTCTCTGTCAGCCGACTGTCCAGCCTGGTTTTCATTAAATGTAATGGACCATCACTAGGACAGTTCAATCCGGAACAGTATGTGAGGTCCTGGCTGGCAAAGGGAAGGAGAAGTGCTGATGAAAGAGCCTGTCCAGCTCCAGCCCCTGATACTGATGTCCCCAAGGCCTTCTGGAGCCTTTTCTAACAATGTGAAGTATATTGCAAAGCAGCTCACCCAGTGAGAAGACTTTTGGCATAATGTGCCGATTTGTACAGATCCTGGAGATAGAAGGACTTCAGACCAACCAGGGAGTTATCTGATCAGCTTGGTGTTCAATGTAACTCTTTACCATGGCTCAGACTTTGTTACTTGCAGTTACAGTTTCTCATTTTAGATTGTGCAAATTTTGCATTTGTTTTTACATGTTCTTTGTTCATGCTCTTTATCATTTTTCTGAGTTGGAAAGTTAGATTGCATCATAGTTTACTTTATACATATTTGTATTCTTCAGTGGTGAAGTATATTGCAAAGCAGCTCAGCCATGTGAGAAGACTTTTGGCACTTTTTCGTTTTTCGTTTTCTGAGTTGGAAAGTTAGATTGCATTCAAAATGTACAGAAATACTTAATTTTGTTAAAGATTTTTATAAAAAATGCTTCTGACCAGAGCTTTGTTTCCTTGTCATTAATGTTGAACACCACCAGAGGGGCTCTCACCTGAAAGGTCTCTGCTTCATGTGTCTTCAGCAGAAGATCTAGACTTTGATTGCTATATTTTCAGTTAATATTGACCTTACTGAGTTATAGCCATATCCGCTGCCTATCATAAAAAATGTTAAGTACAGTGAACCTTTCTAAAATATACAGTAGTAAAGAGACAAACCCACCAGCATTATAGTAGCCAAATTCTTGTTTGTGGGCTGTATATATAAAATTGACTTGAAAAAGTTGCTGATTTTAGAGTACTGGCACCTTTTTCATTCCAATTCAAGCACTGCTCAGGAGGGGACATTGACAGAGGATTGTTGGAAAAGTACACAGTAAGTACTTCATAGTACTTCTCTGGGGGTAGTTTCACTAGTACTGAGTCCAACAGGATTAATCTCACGAAGAACTAATGGAAACAAAAAATAATTCCCTCATCAAATTGAGCAGAAGTGGCTAGATTTTGTTCTCAGCAGGGGACTTTGACAGAGTATTCCTCAAACAATACATAGTAAAAGTACTTCAATGTATTGTTAGTAGTAGGCTAACTAATACAAGTCAAACAGTATGAATTTAATTAAGAACTAATGGTAACATTATATGTGTATCATTCATCAAAGATAGCAGAAAAACATGCATTATGTAGCCTACTAAGGAGGGGACTATGACAGAGGATTACTCACAAAGTACACAGCAAAAGTACTTCATTTTATTTCTGGTAGAAGTCAAACTAGAACCGAGTCCAACAGTGTCAGTTTCCTTAAGAACTTGTGGTAAAACATATTTGTATCACTCGTCAAATATAGCAGGAATGAAGAGCAGCTGATTTGGAAAAACTCGAGAGGTGGCGGAGTTGACCGCAGTGCAGAATCGCTGTAGCCTATAGTTTAAATCTCCTAACAACGTTGTCCATTTTAGACAGAGGCTTATTATATTTACAGCCCTTAATAACATCAATTTTCTGGGCTCAATATGTGTCTTGGCCGTTTTCGTTGTGATCGCTAAATTCACCTTGTTTCCCTTTGTTTATAATATTATCACCGCTTTTGTTTTGAAATCACTTCCGTGAGTTTCGCCCCGCCCCTCGCTCCAATGACCATTAGACCATTTAGTAAGGTAAAAAGCAAAAAGGCCTCTCAAACGCTCT
Source organism: Gymnodraco acuticeps (assembly GCF_902827175.1). NCBI lineage: Eukaryota > Metazoa > Chordata > Actinopteri > Perciformes > Bathydraconidae > Gymnodraco > Gymnodraco acuticeps. The sequence continues at coordinate 228,552 of NW_022990021.1, forward strand.
TCCGTTTACGTGTTTAATAAAGAAGAACAATTGGACGGTAGATACACGGATTACATGACAACCGGCCTTTTTGTTGCTTTGTTGTTTTTATTTTATTTATTATGTTGTGAAGGCGGGCGGTAGACTTCCGGCCTAGTGACGTTTTCCTGTTGTTCCAGGGTCCACTCAGCTCGGAAACTCCTCACATAAATTATATCTACCTCGTTTACACTGTTTGTTAACTTATTTGAAAGAAAAACCTCGAACATTATCTTCTTACACTCACTGAAGTTAAGTTCATAACATTGTTGTGTGTAGTTGTCACATCGCGGGACGTTGTTGAAGCCTCTTTTCAGGACCTTTTCGTCTCCAGATCTGCCCCAACCGGAGTGTGCTAACATTAGCTCAGCGGCTAGCCACCATTCAATCTTCAAGTAAAACAACGACTAATCGAAGTTGTTTTAATCATGGATCAAATAGGACTAGTAACGCCAAAGGTAAGCTTCTGTATCATTTGATTGTGTGTTATACATTCAATTGTGTTCAAATCCACGAAGCTATGTCGGTGAGCTTCCTAGCCTGCTAGCTTTAGCTTCTGCTTAGCTGTTTTCTAACATGGCCTCTTTGAAAGTCGCCTCCCTAAAAGGCCGAATTTAGCTCACTGTGAGTGGACAGTCACATTAGTCCGCAGCTGCCAGGGCTCTGGTCACTGGGTGTGCCATGATTAGAGATATGTTGGCATAAGTTTCGCTCCAAAATAAACTCTGTTATTTGCGATAATCACATTAACTCAGATGCTAGTAAGACACTATAGCTGATTTATAAAATGAAAGGACATAACATATCCCCTAGTCTCCCAGTTCAAGTATCTCGGAGTCATATTGGACTCAAACTTGACTTTTAAGAAGCATATCAAGAAAGTATCCAATACCATTAAATTCAACTTGCTAAATGTTAAACAAATGAGACCTTTCTTAACTGTCAATGCTGCAAAGTCATACCTCCACTGTATGATTCTATCCCACATTGAATACTGTTTTACAAACTGGTCGTTTGCTTGTGCCACAAACCTGAACCAATAGAACAGCTGTACAAGAGAGCTATCAAGGTGTTTGACAGAAAGCCTCATTCATACCACCAGTTTTGACCATTTTAAGTAGGGATGCTCCGATCGCCAATTTCGGGGCCGATCGCCGGAATCAGTGTCGGCCGATACCGATCGCCAATCCGATCAAGTGGGCGGGGCCTAAATGGAAGATTTAAACATCACTTTAAATCTTCCATTAAAAGTGATGTTTAAACTCAGTTAATGGGGCTCATTCTGTGGAGCTTCCACAAACAACAATCAACTTAATTATTACATTCAAATGATGTACATTATTCAAGTTTACATTCACTTTGGAGAATAACTCGGGAGAAATGAGCGGAAGCGCTCTCTTTTCCTCTCTCCCCCCTCTCTCCCCCTCTCTCCCTCTCCCTCTCCTGACAGCCTGTCAGTATCTCATGCAGCTCACTGATCTATAATAACTAGTTTAGCTTGTTCCAGAGGTAGATAAAATAGCTAGGTGTGTTAGGTCTAACTCTTGTGTGTTTCGCTCCGCTCACCGGTCCGGCGGGCGGAGCTGCAGGATTTCTGCTTCACACACACGTTGCATACCGCTATTTTACTGTCTTTTTCGGACACCTTAAAATAATGCCAGACCGGTGAAGACATTTTGGCGAGCTTGTTTTGCCGCACACAGAGAAAAGTGTCATGTATTTTACGTCATGCGATCGGCATGTTTAGAGAGCACCGATCGATCGGTAGAGAGTGAGTATCGGCCGATATCGATCGGTGACCGATCGATCGGAGCATCCCTAATTTTAAGTATTTTAAAAGTATGTGTTTTTTTTAATAAATGTTTACATGGAATGCCCCCTCCCCTCCGTTAGGGGAATTAATCCACAAAAAAACACACTGGACGCTGCACTAGGTCGGAAACCAGAGGAGACTGTGAAGTCCACCATAGACGGACCACTTTTGGACAAAATATCCTCTCCATTAAAGGCAGCTCTTTCTGGAACAGCCTCCCAACTGAGATACGGGATTGTCCCACTCTCAATAGTTTTAAAGGTCAACTCAAAGAATGGTTGAGAAACAAACAGACGTGTAATCACCGCTAAATGCACTTTAACACAGGGGTATCTCCTCTTGCACTTGATATCGTAGCTGCTACATTGTACTGCCATGTGGTAAATGCGTGTATGCTGCTCATGCTCTGTCTGCATGTCATGTATTTATTTTTGCCATGTATATAACTGTCATAAATGTTGTATGTGACGGGACTACGGATGGAAATGAGCTCAAAGCTAAAATCCGGCTCATTTACATTTGAAAGCATTATTTTGTTTAAAATGTTCATCAATGTGCATTGTCCCGGTTCAAATAAACGATTACATGAAAAATGAAATTTTAGAACAGGAGTAAATGGCAGATTATAAATAAACCCTAATTTGATATCTTAATTTTATAAATAAGAACAGTTTCAGCCCTAAAAACCCATCAGGACGGTGGGTGTGGACTGAGCTCAGACATGTCTGAACATGTCTCTGCTTCACTTCTGGATCCTGTGTTGACCTTAGACTGTATGAATACTTCCATTATGACTCACTCTGTGTGTTCATCACACTGGTGACTGCCTCATTCACAAATAAAGTCCAACGGTGCTTTAATATCTGCCGCCAGGCTACCTTTATTTATTTGTTTACGGTTTTATCTTATGAATTGCAAATACACATCTTTAGATTTTGTCCTCATCTTTCCATGTGAACACCAAGCTTGTACAGTTTTTCATACAGACTTTATTTATAGATTTTACATACAGAAAAATGGACCAGACTTATATTTTCATGTATCATTTATTAAACTTACAACCATTTCAGCCAGGTGTAGCTAATTTACTGGCTTTTGCTCTTGTGTCGCAGCTTATCATCAGTGTAAAAGTGTTTTGGTGTGAGTGTGTGTTCCTAAGTGTTATATGTGTGTTCTTTGTGTTTTATCCAGAGCCCGTGGGGGCACGTGGCCCCTGCGGCCCCCGCCTGCTCTCTGACAGATGTGATGAGCGAACAGCTGGCCAATCAGCTGACGGAGGAGGACAACACCTTCCCCACCCTCACTGAGTAGGTCCTCACCTGTGTGACTCACCTGTGTTCACAATCTGAATGTGTGTATAATGCTAACAGCAAATAAAGAAATGTTTTTAAAACTCTTGTATGTGGAAATGTAAATATTAGTGCTGTCAATCATTTAAAAAAGTATTGTGTTAATCGCAATAATAATCTATGATTAATCACGATAAATCTCAATAACAATCCGTGATTGATCACAATTAGCCACTTTTTTTTTTTTTTTGAAGATTGAATACTACGAACAAAAAAACTCAAATGATTTGACGGTCTTCTGTTCACGATTTATTCCCTCTCTCTCTGTGTTTCAGTCCGGCTGCAGATCTGCTGCTGTCTGACGAAGTTTCGGAGACGACGTCCGACCAGGTGCTCGCCAAGTTGCTGCAGCTGCAGTTCGACCGCGAGTTTGATGATCAGCTGCGCCGCGAGGAGAAGAGATTCAACGGAGACAGCAAAGGTTCTTACTTAAATGGGATGATTATTATTATTGTTTGTAAGTGTGATATTAAGTGTATTTAGGAAAAGTACTCATACCATACTAATAAAAAACCTCCACTGTAACTCAATGTCCTGAATGTTTTGGCCTGTTATATCCCCACTTTTATAGGGAGGAAATATTTATAAAAATGGATATGGTCAAATGTCCTGTAAAGTATGTAAAGCTGACAGTTTGGATGTTTTGTTCAGTGTCCATCTCCTTTGAGAACTACCGTATGGTTCATCCCTACGAGGACAGCGACAGCTCCGAGGACGAGGTGGACTGGCAGGACACGAAACACGACCCTTACAAAGCTGGTAAGACTCCTGCAGGGGGTGGACAAAATAACAGACACACCTGGCAGTACCATTAGGGGAGGTGCATGTATTAAAGCAGAGTGTGTTTCTGCGTTCTTATCAGATAAACCTCAGACTACACCCAGGAGAGGCTTCTCTGGGAAAGGAAAGAACATCACCACCAAACACGATGCAGAGACCTGCGGACGCAAGAACACCGCGCGCATGGACAATGTAGGACACCCAACGTTTTTTATTTACTATTACATTGTCAATGTTTTTTCAAATGCCTTTAAAAACATTGTTATTATTTATTTTTTAAAGGTCCCATGACATGGCCATTTCTACTGATCATAATTCCATTGTTGAGGTCTACTAGAATAGATTTACATTATTCAATGTTCCACACTCACATTGGTTTCTCACACAGCATCTCTGTATAGTATGTGTATTCACTCTCTGTCCTACACGCCTTGTTGGAGCTCCTGCCCCCCCCCTCCCTGTGAGCCCACTGTGCTCTGATTGGTCAGCTCGCCCACTCTGTTCTGATGAGATCACCACCGTTACAGCGGAACATCAGTGATTATGTGTTACAATGGTGTTAGCAACCAGAAAATGACCTCAGTAATGACAAACAGATGAGAATGCTGCGTGGGGTCTGGGTGTCATGTTGGCGGGACGTTGCGGGGCTCGCTGCTGTGAGGAGCGGTCAGTGTGAGCCGGGTTCATTTCCTGCTTGCTGCGTGGGATCTGTGAGACATCGCGAATGGACGCGGGAAGGGGGGGGTGGTGGTGCTGAGGGGGCTGCAGCACCCCCATCTGCAAGGCTCCACTAGCACCCGCACCCCCAAACGCGGCGCACCTACAGTGTAAGCGTGCCACAGTTTTGCCCAGGAAGAAAAAGAGAAATCTCCAACGAGGCGTTCTGGGGCAGCATAGACAGGTCTTTTCTGTGTTAGAGTTTTACTCGCTACAGGGTGTACTTTGAGGGTTTGTGACTTTGCAGACCGTTTACATGCAGAAAAACCTTCATAACACACAAGGGGACGGGTAATAACTGTAAAAGCATGACATGGGACCTTTAAAAGCTAAAGGGAAAGAGAGATGAAGGTGCTCTTTACATAAATAAATACAAATGTTAAAATAGAGCTGTGGTAAAACCCTATGATATACTTGCAAACATCAGAACAAAGAGCCATAAAAACATTTGCTTAATGCAGGACTAGGAATTATATTGTAAATAGGAGTTTAAAATGTGAAAATACAGAGAATGCTTTAGCTCTGTTAAAAACGTATCTTCTTCGTGTTGAGGATTATTGACAAATCATTTTTGGTTCAGTTTAGATAAGCCCTCTACAATTTAGTGTGAACAGATTGACATCCATGTTTAAATGTGCAACACCTTCCACAGAATTTTATTTTTGCACACAGAGTTTTGATACAAACTCAATAAATCAGGATGTTCAGTCATCCTTGGTTAAGGACGACTGAACATTTCATTTTCTGGGCAGTTAATATCGTTAGGAGAAATGTGCAGGTTGAATTTCTTATGAACTTTTGGACTACGTTAAACCCAATGTAAAAACGACTTCCTCTCCTCCTGCTGCAGTTTGCTCCTGGGGTGCACATTGGAGACGGTTTGGGGATGGACCTGAAGTTATCCAACCAGGTGTACAACTCTCTGAAGCAGCACTGCTACAACGAGCAGAGACGCAGCGCCCGGCTGCACGAGAAGAAGGAGCACTCCACCGCTGTACGTGCAAAAACACTTTATTAACAATAATAAAGAGAGTTGTTCTACGTCATATTAAAACTGTCTCTCCTCAGGAACAAGCGGTGGACCCCCGCACTCGCCTGCTGATGTACAAGATGGTGAACGCTGGCGTGCTGGAGAACATTAACGGCTGCATCAGCACCGGGAAGGAGTCGGTGGTGTTCCACGCTGACGGAGGGAGGTGGGTGGATGTCAGGAAAAAGACCAATGAGCATTTATACGTATATGTTTGAAAGATTCTTCTACATTGGGCCCTGCAGAGAATACAAAAAGCATCGAAGCTCCTTTCCTACCATCTATTGAAATAAAACAGCTCTTATCATGGCCGGCACTTAGAAACCTCTGGGATCATTTCATTTCAAATAAATGCAACAATGCAAGCAACAAGCAATGTTTTAATTTATAAAGCGCTTCCATACCTTTGCTTCAGACAACAACATTTCTCAGAAAATGCTTATAATTTCACTCCAACTTTGTTCAGTTATTCGTGCAATTCTCTTGTGATCGACCATATTACATCAGAGAGCAGAGAGAAAGCAGCGTAATCACTTTGTGAATTTTCCCTCAGACATTTAGGGAGCCCTTTTCTTTTTTTATAGAACAGGAGCTGTATCATTAACCACACATTTTGCCTCTGTGTGTTTTGTAGTCTGGAGGAGCAGCCTGTTCCCAGTGAAGTCGTGCTGAAGGTCTTCAAGACGACGCTGAACGAGTTTAAGAACCGAGACCGTTACATCAAAGACGACTACCGCTTCATCGACCGCTTCAGCAAACTGAACCCAAGAAAGGTCATCCGGCTCTGGGCCGAGAAGGAGATGCACAACCTGACCAGGTACACCCCCTCATCCTATTAGGACTTTTATTTATGTATCTAAAGGGTTATTCCACTGTATTACAACCAGGTGCCAACAACAACTTTCCCCTTTTTTGGTGTTTGTTTTCCCCTCTTAAATAAATGCACACATGTATTTTTTATTAAGATCTAAAGTGGTGTTTGGTGTTAATACATTGATCAAATGTGACCAGGGCCGGCCCTTGGCATAGGCAGTATAGGCGAATGCTAAGGGTGCATCAACCAATCGGGGGCGCCAAAAATTGGGGAGAAAAAAGAAGAAGAAAAAAGTTAGAAATAAAAATATATATATTTTTTTTAATTTCATAACATCACAATTTCCCGATTTTGGATCAACAAAGTACATCTTATTATCTTATATAACCAGCTAAAATATTGCCTAGGGCAGCAAATTGGTCAGGGCCAGCCCTGAATGTGACATAAGTTGATATTTAGTTATATTTATTTATTTCCCTAGAAAATGCTTAAATATGTTTTTTTGTTTTATGTATTATTATTATTTTTTCATTCTCTATTATTTTCTTTGTGTTCAGGATGAGGAAGGCGGAGATCCCCTGTCCCGAGGTGGTGCTGCTGAAGAAGCACATCCTGGTGATGTCCTTCATCGGGAAGGATCACATTCCTGCTCCCAAACTGAAGGACGCCAAGTTGGGTTCAGAGGAGATGAAGAGCGCCTTCTACCAGGTCCTGCATGTGAGTACCAGGACAGCAGGAAGTGAACTTTGTACTGCTAGTTTACTTACAGTGCAACTGAACTGTCAGACATGTAAACAAAATGAATTCAGTGTAAAATAATGACTTTCAAGGGAACTTTATAGAATGTGTACATGTTTTATGTATACAGCAATAAATAGGATACAAAATAATAATAATAATGATAAAAGTCATATAGGTAGTCAATCAATAACCTTTATTATTGTGCTTAATAATAAACATATTGAAATGTGTTTATATAGCAGCTTACATAGAGTTTTGCTTTGTGGTTGAAACTTGACAAATTAAATCAGACAATTAAATATATTTCAAAAACCAAATAGACTTTTTTCAAAACACATTTACAAATAATATGCGAAGTAAATCAAATCAAATACCCAACAGTAATAAGGTTACATACATTTATAAATGATTAAAAATAAAAGAAGCAGATATTACACTGAACAAAAATATAAACGCAACACTTTTGTTTTTGCTCCCATTTTTCATGAGATGAAGATGCTGATTAGACAGCATGATTATTGCACAGGTGTGCCTTAGGCTGGCCACAATAAAAGGCCACTCTGAAACGTGCAGTTTTGCTTTATTGGGGGGGTCTGGGGGGGTCCGAAAACCAGTCAGTATCTGGTGTGAGGGGTAGGGTTAGGGTAATGTATAATAATCCCCAATAAAGCAAAACTGCACGTTTCAGAGTGGCCTTTTATTGTGGCCAGCCTAAGGCACACCTGTGCAATAATCATGCTGTCTAATCAGCATCTTGATATGCCACACCTGTGAGGTGGGATGGATTATCTCGGCAAAGGAGAAGTGCTCACTATCACAGATTTTTTCAGATTTGTGAACAAAATTTGAGAGAAATGGTTATTTTGTGTATATAGAAAATGTTTTAGATCTTTGAGTTCATCTCATGAAAAATGGGAGCAAAAACAAAAGTGTTGCGTTTATGTTTTTGTTCAGTGTATCAGACAATTGAAATAATAATTACATAAGAAAGCCAACAATAAGTGCATTAATCCTCCATGGGAATAATAGCTAAATGTCTTCAAAACACACAACTAAGACTATAGTTATTATGTTGTTATTTTGGGACTGAATAATACTATATTAGGGTGCGCAAATCTACCTTTTAACCTTATTTGTCTTGATGTTTTTGCAGATGATGCAGCAGATGTATCAGGAGTGTAATCTGGTTCATGCTGACCTCAGTGAATACAACATGCTGTGGCACGAAGGAAAGGTAACCACATCTTTTATTTAATGATTTCTTTCTTTAAAGTCCCATAAATCGTCCTTCTTTGCATCTTCCTGTTTTCTCACTTTAATTGTATTTCTTAATTGTAGGTGTGGTTGATAGATGTCAGTCAGTCCATCGAGCCTCGTCATCCTCACGCTCTGGAGTTCCTCTTCAGAGACTGCAGGAACGTTTCCACTGTGAGGTTTCCTTCCACATGCAGCTTCTTTAGAAAAAATATTTCTGATCAAAGTTCTTCATGTGAATTAATCTCTTGTGTTTTCTGCCTCAGTTCTTCCAGAAGAGAGGTGTGAGCGAGGCGATGACTGTGTACGAACTTTTCAACGCTGTGAGTGGAATGAACATTCCCATCCCCCCGGACGAGGCCGAGGCCGAGTTCATTTCTGAGGTAACACACAAATGCATAAATCAATAAAAACAATTTAAAGAGGCATGTGGGAATCATTTTATATAATTTATAATGCTGTCAAAATGATCGCGTTAACGGTGGTAATTAATTTTTTGAATTAATTGCGTTAAAATATTTAACGCATTTAACGCATGTGCAGAATGGCCCGCCCCATACATCCCACCAGTGGCAGCGCCAGGGTATGGCTGGGGTAGGCTACACCCATACCAAGAAATGGCTTAGCCCCACCATGAAAAATGATGTTAAAGTAAGCTAAATAAAGTCCGCCAACTCGCGTTGAGTAAATTGCACAGACAGCAGTTGGTAAGATTGGTTTCAGTAGCCACTTGTCTGGAAATACAGAAGACCAGAAATGGTTTTGAAAACTTTTGTCAGGTAGTGATCGTCTTCTCAATAGAACATCTTTGATAATGTCTTCTGGCCAATCAGAATCAAGATAACGGCGTGGTGTTGTTGCAGAAAGTCCCTACGGAGAATACTTTTGCTGTAGTACAGGGGTGCACATAACTGGTACGCAGGTTATGTGCGTAATCTGAAATGCGTACCGTCACTTGTCACAAAGCGCATTTAGGTACCGACGTACTTGTGAAGCTTTTCCAGAAGGCGGTTAGATCACCGGACGACAGAGTCGGTCTCCGTGTGCACAGACAGGGCTGCTGTTAACGTCGGTCTGTACAACGGAATTGTGCCAAAATTACGCCAACCGGCTGCGGAGGGAGACTCCCCCCTTCACTGGAGAACTGCGCTAAAACAGCTGATCACAACGTTCACACTCTGTGGTCACGAAGTACACCACTAGCCCCTCCCCCCCCCCTCTGTCGACTTTCCTGAAGTACTCCCCCGTTGATAGAAATCAACACGTAATGAATTAAGACCCCACAGTTTTTGACACGCAGAAAAATGTTATAATAAACATAGATACTGTATGTTAAATGGAAATATCCGCCTTCTTTCATTTATCTTTCCATTCCCACAACAATATACATAAAGAAATGGCATATTGTGGACATAGTTTGAATGGTGATTAATCATGATTAATTAATTTTTAAGCTGTGATTAATCTGATTTAAAAAAATTAATCGTTTGACAGCCCTAATAATTTATAAATAAAATTGTAAACAAATTGTTGTGGAATGTGTCTCTGCTGCAGGTTTTGGAAGTTTACAGAAGGAGACTTAACCTTAAGAGAAAAACTTAAGAAAACTGAATTAATACTTCAAATGTGTTAAATTCAGTTATCTGCTACGTTGTATTAGGGCCATTGTAGTATAACTTTATTTGGTCCACTGCTCCATCATCTACTGATATTCTCTTTCCTGGGCATCATTCATTTTACAAATAGAAAGTTTCCAACAATATCTTAAAACAACGTTGGTCTTCACTCACACTTTCCTCATACAGATTGGAATTGAATTTTTTAAAAGGAAACTATTTTAAATTGGAGTTTAATGCTCTCTCTCTCTCTGACAGATCATGGCCTATGAGAAGCGTAACGAGGACCACGTGCAGCGCCGGGGAAAGAAAACGTTTCATGTGACCTCAGAGGACTGCGGTCCTCCTTTAATACCAGATTCTGATGACTAACGCCCCGCTGCTCTCTCTTCACGATCCCAACGTGATGAAAATGCTCTAAAAAGAGGAGATAATGGAGGTGCCCTCCCCCATTTGGAGGTCTGGGTGCCTCCCCGTCTCCAACAAGCCACCCTTCACCAACTGCTTCCTTTACACAGCAGGACGCAGCGCCTCCTGCTGGTTGCAAGAGGAGCTTCACCGTGTTGGAGGTTGAAATCCTGAGAGGAGGGGACGTCATCTGTGTTTGTAAGAATCACAGTCAAAATAATATAAGACCTCATCTATCCGGCTGGATAACTCGCAGAGGTTCATTTACAATTTTGAGTTTGTAGAGATTATGTGTAGGGCGGGGCAATATATCGATGTTATATCATGATACAAGACAACGTCTTATTAAATGATTTTGTGGTGCCTGAAATCAAAGCTCATGAGAACAAATGCATGCAAATGAAAAGTAATCTCAGTGTGATGTCAGTAAATGTAGAAGATTTAGTTTGCAGTGATGGAGATTCAGTAAATCCGGTGTGTTTTTCACCTTAATGGATAGGTAATGAATTTGCTATGTAACTTTAAGCAGACCTAATGGTGATATTAAAAAGTGAAAATGAAAACGTTTGTGTTGTCTTTTAATGTATTGATCAATTAACAAAATATTGTTGTATACTATCTGTTTAGCACTCAAAGGTTTGAGAGAGAAGTGTGTTTCTCTGTTAAGCACGTGATTGTCAGACTGTCACATGACTCCCAGCTGCAAAAACAATGAGACTTCCGACCTTTCTCCTTCACAATAAAAGCATAATCTATCCAAATTATGCAGTTGCCCCAAACAAAATAAAATACAATCCTTTCAAAGGATTGTACTTTGACATTTTCTATACCAAAATACCAAACCCTTTACTTAAATATAGCATTTTTACAGTGTGGTATTTGCAAATGTTTTAAGTACAAAATGAACTTCTTCCACCGCTGTTGAAAGGTCCTAATATCTCATTTACTCCGCTTTTATTCTGAAGGACGAAGGCGGAAACCGGAAGTGTCATGGCCGCCGGTTGAAGGGAACTCTTCCTCTTCTGCTTCTCAGAATGTCAGCACTCTGAATTAAGTATAAAACGATAGTAATTCTAATTATATAATAAAAAAACAAAGCGTGAAGATGAGCGAGGAACATTACCTGGAGCTGTGTGAGAACCCGGTGCAGTTTGAACATGCCTCCAGCGTCAACAACGTCTTTTTCGACGAAGCTAACAAGCAGGTCAGAAGCTAGTAAACATCGACGGCAAACTGACAGTTTGTTAGTTTATAAAACATTCTTAACCCTTTTATTAACAGCATTTAATCATTTTAGTTATAGTTTACTTTCTGTACAGTTTGCTGGTTGATGACACATGCATTTATTTTAAATACATTATTTGGCAGCTAAGTTAATAATTACAAGAACTTTGACATCTGAAATCTGGAGAAATAGTTATATTACCACAGTTTGAAAATACCCCACTACAGGTCAAAGTACTAAAAGGAAAATGTTTTGAGGTAAAAGTAAAACATATTGCTTGCTAAATAAATGTACCTAACGTATCAATATAAAAGTACTCCTATCCTAGCATGTTATATTATTATTCTATTTTTGCCACAGCTGTTTAATGTTATTCAAGATAATGTTTTTTTTAAAATAGGGTCAGCATCATGAGTTTCTTTTCAAATGTTTCGGTCTGATTAAATCAATTATATAGATACAACATTAAAGGCGACTGATGTGACCTCCTTGCCAATTGCGATAAATGTCCTCTTACTAATTTTACATTACTTCCACTCGTTTTGACCAACTCCTCCAACCAAATAATCCATCCATCCATCCATCTTCTCCCGCTTAGCTCTCTGCTGGAACTGCTACCCCCGCGATCCAACCAAATAATATAAAACTAAAAATAATTAACACTAAAATTATAGAAAAAACTAATAATTCAAAAAGCCCCAAATGTTGCATTTAATACAACAATTTAGAATAACTTTATAACAAGTGAAAGTACTTCATTTTAAATCTGAAAATCTGCAATAAAGTCAGATTTGATTGCACTTGTTTTTCTGATTATTTCTTTCTGGCTGCAGGTGTTCGCGGTGCGTTCAGGTGGAGCCACGGGGGTGGTGGTCAAAGGCCCGGAAGACAAGAGCAGTGTTGCCTTCAGGTAAATCAGTCTGTGCAGGAATATTTTAAGGGATTTATTAATCGGATTATTATATTGTGTTACATTGCACCTGTCCACTTAAACTTAATTTATATTAACTCTTTGTTTTTGTATTCACCTCATTTGTGACATTAGAAATTAGTCAAATGTATTGATGGTGTAACGTGTTTGCCTCCACAGAATGGATGATAAAGGAGAAGTTAAGTGTATAAAGTTCTCCATTGGAAATAAAATCTTGGCAGTTCAGAGGACTTCAAAATCTGTGGTGAGTTTAGCAGAACATGACATGAAATCCTCCTGGTTAGAGGTTGACATTTAAGACTAAAAATAATCAACATATTAAACATTTGTAGTCATTTGAATTATTTTAAAACAAATGTTGGCAAGGTTTTCTTTTAATATTTGATCAGCAAAGTTGCTACTTTCAAATGAATTCCTCTCATTGTTTATGTATACACCAAAGCACATTTGCTGTACTACTTGGCAAAAAACCTGATTCTGATTTCAAAGGATTGATTTGAATAATGGAGCTAAGGAATGTTTACCACTTTAATCTGGAGAGAAACTCAAAGTATTGGTTCTTTGTTGTCTGCAGGATTTCATCAACTTCATTCCTGACTATCCTCACACAGAGTTCACACAGGAATGCAAAGTAAGTTTGATCCGTCTCTATCTCTTCATTTGAATTCAAAAGAGCTTCTTTTCATTTCATTTTCAGATAAGAACTAAGATGAGATATGGAGTAATGGCTGATAACAAATATAAGGAGCAGCTCAAAATGACTGTATTTGTGTTTTTTGTATGTAAATAATCAAGTTTTTGTTTGTTTTATTGTCATTCAGACAAAAAATGCAAGTGTTCTGGGTTTCTGCTGGATCAACTGGAACGAGATCGTTTTCATCACAGATCAAGGAATAGAGTTTTACCAGGTAAATCAAAAGCATTCCACTTTATTGAACTTTTTGTTATGTTTGGTTACTGCTTAGTTAATATTTGAATAATCTGTTTTCTTGAATACAGACTATTTTAATTTGCACGATCAGGACGACACAATCATTTGATCTGAAAACACATTAAAGTGAAAGTGTGTGTCTCCTTTCTATTCTGTGTGTTGCTGCAGGTGTTTCCTGATAAGCGCAGCCTGAAGCTTCTGAAGAGTCAGAGCATCAATGTGAACTGGTACCAGTACTGTCCGGAGACCGCCGTCATCCTGCTGTCCACCACGGTGCAGGGCAACGTGCTGCAGCCCTTCGCCTTCAGGGTCAGGAACACACTCTATTCTTTGATTGTTGTTTTAATTAAGATAAATGTACAGACACAATATTTGTACTCTTCCAAAGAAGTGGATTATTTATATCAGGACATTTGAGAAAAAAATGTAAAAGTTGAAGGCTGGCCAACAACTCTGTGTTGACTTTAACATCCTTTATTTTTAATTGTACTTTTAAAAGTACCTGTGATACACAACTTCACAGGAATGTACACAAAAAAATATATAACAAATAGCGTTTTCTATATAATCTGCAGAGTCAGACAAAAAATGTCAATGTGAGAAAATATAAGCAATGTATGAAGAAATAACTCATTTTACTATGACTAAAAAACAATAATTGAGCGCAGGTTGTTAGGGGATGAATGCTTCAATGTATACGTTTCTCAGTTTAACATGTGTTCAAAATGTTATCTTTAAATTATTCATGGGTGTCGGCCGGTTCAAGTTATTTTTACACACTTTGTGTTTGCAGTGTGTGCATTACTCTTATTGTGATCGGGAGCACATTTTTCCGAACTCTTCTAACACCCATAGATGCAGCAACAGTTTTTATTTACTTATTATTAAATCATTTGGTTTTTATATATTATTCTTTCAGAACGGGACGATGTCCAAGATGTCAAAGTTTGAGATCGAGTTGCCGGTCGTCCCCAAACCTGCAAAACTGATTCTGTCGGAGAGAGACATCGCCATGGCATCCATGTGAGTTAACCATCGATCTACTCTAATATCCATTCTTTATATATTTTGTATTTAGTTGGTATTACAACATTGAAGTGATTATTGCCTTCTTTTAATTTCATTTATATTTGTCTTTATCTTTTGTAACATGAGTGTCTTCCCTTTTCTAAATCTTTCTCTCCAAAATGTCTCAATGCTCTCTTGTGGTCTCTCTTTCTTTAATTGTCTTCTTTAATATTGATAATATTCATGACTATTCTCTCTGTGTAGATATGGCCAGTTGTTTGTGATGTATCTGAAGCATCACTCCAGAACAGCTAACAGTCCCTGTGCAGAGGTGGTGCTCTATTACCTACCAAGGTACATATACAACCTGTATTTATTTATGACTAACAAAGGTACGAAGGGAAGTTAGAATCCGCAGGTTATTGAAATGCTGCATTTCTAGTAGTCCTTAAACACATGTGTTTATCTTAATGTGTGTTTTCAGGGAGGGTACGTGTAAGAAGACTCACGTTCTGCGGCTCAACACGACGGGGAAGTTCGCTCTGAACATCGTGGACAATCTGGTGGTCGTTCATCATCAGAGCTCACAGGTTTAGTACATTTAATTGATTTATCTATATTCATGTTTTGAAATGTTTCTATGGTGGAAGTACATGAACACCACTACTGCACTCCAGTATCATCTTTAAATGATACATTTATATTGTGTTTGTGTTTCAGACGTCTCTGATCTTCGACATCAAGCTGAAGGAGCCTGACTGCACGGTGAACACACACCAACCTGTGCTGCCTGCACGCTCCATTCACCCCTACAGGATTCCCTTGACAGGTACATACACACACACACACACACACACACACACACACACACACACACACACACACACACACACACACACACACACACACACACACACACACATATTGATAGTGTGTTTTATTTGTCTTTCTGTCTCTCCGCAGGTCCTGCAGTTGTTCCTTCTCAGCCTCCAGTACCATGTCAGCTCTGTATCCTTTACTACCAGTACATTTACTCAAGTACTACTTAAGTACACGTTTGAAGTACTAGTACAACAACTCTAATACATCCACAAATTGCAAGTATGTCTGCAGGATATTCTTCTTACTTTGATATACTATCTCTATTACTGACATTTGTGCAGGAAGATTATTCTTGAAACACGCATGTGTCTGTGTTTAGATTTGTATTTATTTAAACCAAGTTCTAGTTTTTGCTTTAGTCCAGCAGGAGGTTAAAATGTGTGATGAAATGAAAGTACGTACATTGACTTAAGTACACATTTTGAGGTCTTTGCACTTTGCTTTGGATATTTCCATGAAATGATCATTTATACTTCTACTCAACTACTCAAATGTACTTTTGACTTTACCTTTAACCGTCGCTCAGACTCTTCCTCCTGGAGCGTGTTCCAACCCGACATCATCATCAGCGCCAGTGAAGGTGAGAAACACACACACACTCAGCGGACTTTAATTCTGGCTGTATTTCACTTTTGTAATCTCTTAGTTAGTACTTAATAAAATAAGTACTGATTACACTGATACACTGATTTATGACAGGCACAGCGCAGCAGGAGTGAAAACAAAATATGTTGTCATGATGGGACCTTTTTATCAACATCTATAGATAATAATGAATATCTTAATGTGTGTGTGTTTCTCAGGTTACCTGTGGTACCTGCAGGTGAAGCTCCCCCCCACAGTGAACCTGCTGCAGGACAAAGGGAAGCTGATGGACTTCCTGCTGAGGAGGAGAGACTGCAAGATGGTCATCCTGTCCGTCTGCTCCCAGAGTAAATATGGCTGCATGTTATATAAACACACATGTCCTAAGAAATGTGCGTCTCTAAAAAATTTAATTTTTGTCATATGTATCTTATTATTTATGAAGGCAAAAGGACATTCTACAAGTGAAGTTATACAAGACAAATTGTGGTTTTCATTACTATGTTTATGAGATTTAATAATTCATTATATATTTTAATATCTTCATTTATATATTTTATAATATGTTAATTATATGAAATTGATAGAAAGTATATTTTGTAGGTTGCAAATGAATTATCTGGGAAAATAAACAAAGATGTTTCTTGTCTTCATTTTATTATTTGATATGTGACCAATTTATAAAAAATGCAGATGATCTGCTCTGTTAGAGTCTCAAAGCAACACGGTTGCTTCTATCGACAATAAAAAAGGAGCAACAGCCATTGGTGCATTTAAACTACATGTTAAATGAAATGTTAATGTTCTGCTTTATTCCCAGTTCTGGAAGGAGGGGAGAAGGGAAGTCTTCCCGTAGTGGCGACCGTCTTCGACAAACTGAACCAGGTGTACAAAGAATACCTGGAGGCGGAGCAGAGCTACACCGTGGTGAGGGAGGCAGCTTCAATAAAGACCGTTTAGTACTTCAAACTAAGTATGTTGTTTTTTGTAATTTAAGATTGATGTGTGTTTATTTTCTGTGTTTAAGGCGATGGAGTCCGGTCCGAGTCGAGGCAGCGCCGCTCAGAAACGTCCAGTCAGAACGCAGGCGGTCATCGACCAATCAGACATGTACACACACGTCCTGTCCTCGTTCACGGAGAAGAAGGTACGGACACACACACCCACACACACTCACCTGCGTGCATTTTGTATCTGAGCTACTTTAGTCTGGATGTACTATTAAAATCACAGTCTGTAATGTTCTGCCACAAGGGCTCTCAAAAAAAGAGGTTGACACTCTCTTCAATTTGAATGTTATATAAACTCATAAAATAATCATGGGAGTTCATTAGCGCATTTTCACTGGCTAATAGATTGTATTTATTTTAAAGCAAAATAGTCTTTATTAAAGGTTGAATTACTAGCATATTAAAGGCTTTGATTCAGGTGCAAATTACTTTTTTTTAAAAATATATATATATTTTCTAAGGCATTTATCTCAATGGATATATCAGATTATTTACAACCAACATAAGGAATACTTAAATAAAAAACATAGCATAGAAAAAGGGTCAAGAAGAGAAGGATAATTCTGCTATTTGGTCATTGCAGGTTATTCTATTGTTGTTGGGAATGATTGACTCCTTGAACGAAATATCAGAAAATAAAAGATAAATAAATAATTTGAACGTATAAAGTTAAAGTCACATTTCCAACAATGTAGTAAATAGTATGAAAATATTTAAATAAATATAAGAAAGTAATGTGCAAATTGTACCACAATATATAACATGTATATTACACTATATAATTGTAAGTAGCACATCAAATGTATTGAGTCTTTCTCTGTGTTTCCTGCAGGGTGTGTCTCATAAGTTCATCATCGCGGTGCTGATGGAGTACATCCGCTCTCTGAACCAGTTCCAGATCACCGTGCAGGTTAACAGGCAGAGACACCTCACTGAAAAATGTGTTGAAGGGGAATAAGATGAAATCTTTAGTCTGATTCTACTCTGTGTGTTTCAGCATTACCTGTACGAGCTGGTGATAAAGACGCTGGTGCAGCACAACCTCTTCTACATGCTGCACCAGTTCCTGCAGTACCACGTGCTCAGCGACTCCAAGCCTCTGGTCAGCTACACTTACCGTCATATGCACCATTTAGATATACACAAACATAATTTACACAGTGCTGGAACGCACCCTTTGTGTTCACGTAGATAATGTTAAAATGTAGCCCAATGTTCTGAGTCCTCAAGTGAAGGTGGTTTGTTGTATAACTAATTTGAACCTTTTTTGAGTTTCTTCTTGCAAATTAAGGATTTAATAAATTCCAAACACGATTCACATTTGTAACTAGCTAGAGGAGTTGTAATTCTTTAGAAATACAATAACACACAGTTGTACATAACAAATCAATTAATGTGCAAATCCTGTTTTCCTTATTTTTTACTTTAATGTGTCCAGGCGTGTTTACTCCTGTCTCTGGAGAGCACGTACCCTCCGGCCCACCAGCTGTCTCTGGACATGTTGAAGGTAAAAACACACAGATTCTTTAAACAGGGAAAAACTTTATTTAAATGTCTTTTATTTACATTTTTGTTGTGTGTTTACAGCGTCTGTCCACGGCCAACGATGAGATCGTGGAGGTTCTGCTGTCCAAGCAGCAGGTTCTGGGCGCGCTCAGATTCATCCGCAGCGTCGGTACGTTTACATTTGATCTATCCAACAGGATGTAATCTAGGAAAGCCTATTACTCTTTATGTCACATTTTAAAAGAATTCATCAGAACAGTAGTTTTAATAAAAAAATCACATCACATTGTCAATTATTAAAAACATTAGCTTTTGGGGCAGTATTAAAACATTCTTAATGCACTTCTTTGGAATTTTGTACCTGAGAATACCGGAAATGTATTTAAAATCTACAAACAAAGAGTGTAAACTTTAAATTAAAGTCGAGGATGGTCCAAGTTCACAGCTAGTCAGGTATAACTTCAATCACTGCCAAAATAATAATAATAATGAATAAAATCAAGTTTAGGAAATAATAGCTGTCTAAAACTGCCCATTTATGACCTCAAATAAAGTTTCCCCCATGTGATAAAAGGACAGTTTGACAGTCACAATACTAGCAGAAATTAGTTTTATCCATCTATTTTGTTTACTGTTTCCAGGCGCCCATGACAACGTGTCCTCCCGAAAGTTCCTGGACGCTGCGCGGCAGACGGAGGATCAGATGTTGTTCTACACCGTGTTCAGATCCTTCCAGCAGAGGAACCAGAGGCTGAGAGGGAACCCCGCGTTCAACCTCGGTGAGGAAACACACACTTTAGTGATATTATCTAAAGTCATATTCCTCTCTTTATGAGTACATTTTAATGTATTTTGGTATATACTACACATTTATGAGATAATTATTAACGTTCCGAGCTTTTAAACGTATGTATTAATAAGTACAATCTGATACAAGTGAAAGTTCTACTTTTTTAATGCAAGACTTTTACTTCTGGCTTAAGTCAAATATAATAGAAGAAATGAACGAAGAAATGTGATTAAATTATTGAAAAATGAATCTCCTAATGCAACATCTCTAGACATCTTCTTATTTTAAGAAGTTGTTTTTGTATTAACTCTGCAAAATTGGTCTAAATTCTGAAAGTAGCTAAAGCTATGAAAACAGATACTCTAGCAAAGTACAAGTACCTCCAATATGTACTATCCCACCCCATAACTCATACCTGTCCCCCCCTCCCCCTGCAGGAGAGCACTGTGAGGAGCACGTGGTTCACTTCAAGCAGCTGTTTGGGGATCAGGCTCTGATGAAGGCCTCCACTGTCTGAGAACCACAAACTGAAACACAGACTGTAAACACTCATGGATGTCAGCTGACAGGAAGTAACACTGGGAACCGGTCCACATGTTAACGCACAAACTTCCTGGTTATACTGTGACAGTGAAATCCTTTTCCAAAGTTGTGCGATGGCTCATCAGTAAAGCCCTACTGAGTCAAATCAAATGTCCCTGGTATGTAAAAAAGTAATCAAACAATTAATGCATTTACGACTACATACACTTAACATAACTTAATGTTTTAAAATGCATTCTTAAAGTACTGCATCTTTATTCTGAGATTCCTCTCGTGCCTGCAGAAGCTCTGATATGAACTGCTGGTATATGCTATTACTGAGCTGCTTTCTGCTGTACACAGTCACATGATCCTGCACAGGTGAGCAGAGACAACTAAATATTATAATTATGTAAACAAGGAGATGCATAACAAGTTCCTATAGACTTCATGAAATGGAGTATAAAAACCTTTGGAAACATACTTACCCTTTGCAGCTCAGGTGACGTGTGGGCCCAATGACATATTGTTTGAGTACCTGTATGAATGTTTTATATGATAAAGAATCTATTATTGTGTTATTATTTCTCATTTAAAAATCAAACGGCACTGGGCTGCATGAAGTAACGATGGAAATATGTTTAAATGCTCTGTTAAATACTAGTAAAAAACATAGATATATAGAATATGTACAGCTAATAAAAGGTTAAATCTAGAGCTGTGTGAACGAGTGTTGTTTCTTGTGATGCATTCACATCCTAGTGTGATTATAGTATGTCGAAAAAATAAAAACACCAACAGTATTTTGTCATTTTTTTTTGCATTTTTTCGACATGCTATACTGGTATTTTATGTGGGAATAAGGCACGTTATAGTGTGTAGAATCCAGGCATACAGGTATGGCGTTAAAAATGACAGAAAAGTCATAGTAAAGCATGTCGAAACAATGCAAAAGAGTCATAGTAGTTTAACAAATATTTGTGAAAATAACTTGACAATGTAGTATGGCGAAATTATTAGAAATATGTTATAGTAGAGTATGCCGAATTAAAGATATAGCTATAGTAGGCTATGTCAACAACAAAAAAGTAGAATAAAAGAATCTCAAAATATAGTGAAAATAAGTCATATTATACTATGTAGAAGCTGTACTAGTATATATTAGTGATGGGAATTCCGGCTCTTCTTGGTGAGCCGGATCATTTGGCTCGGCTCACCAAGAAGAGCCGGCTCTTTCGGCTCCCAAACGGCTCTTCAGTTTACCACATATTATACCTTTTAATTAAATCAAATGTAGCCCTATTTTGACTAATGATTTATATGTGTACACATATATCACTTAAATTATTCAATACATCCTTTGTACTGAAGTATTCTAAAGTAAAAATTACATGATTAATATAAATGATTTGCTGTGGCCAATTGTTTTCATTGCATTTACAGACCCGTGTAACTCTCTGATACCACCCAATGAATGCATTGACTTGCTTGTAGAACCACGCTACACAAAACAGATAGCAACACCTATAAAAACCATTTTAAAAAAGGGGCTACTGTATCGACCTATATAAATTATATAAATATAGTTTTTTTTTCAAAATACCAAATAGATCCTGCATTTTAGCCATGCCTCATTTCGCTCTATTTCCTCTTTCCAGCGCTGTTTTTGCAGCGGGCTGATTCTGTGAGCTGCAGCTAACCACGCCCCCCTGCAGGAGAGGGGAGCGTGCTTTAGATCAGCTGCTGGGCTGTCAGAAGAGGGGGAGCAAAAGAGATCTCCGTCCTCCGTGTTTTGTTCTTATAGAAGTAAGAAGAGAAGTAATGGGGCAGAAACCCTCCTTTTTACGCAGCGGTCCAGACATAGACATCAAACGGCGACACATATTCAGTGTGCAGTTACTTTGGCATTAGGGCAGGGATATCTAGATACTTTCCAAGGTTTGACATAATGAATTGTGCTACTTTTAAAGCAAGCAACGATGTTTTCAAATCTGTAATCAAAAAGCTCCTCAAAAACACTATCGAAGCAGTTCCTGCCGTTGCTACGTTAGTTCAAACAGTAACAACGGACTATTTTTCTTGGCGGATGCATGTCCATTTAAATCAATACATAAAACTATTTTTTAAATCAATAAAATCATTTTCTAAATCCATAAAAGCATTTCAATTAATATTGGGAGTCATGTCGTTACTTTGTTGAGAATGTGGCCATGTAATAAGCGGGATAATGTGCACATTGCACAATGTGGCTTCATGCCGATCTAAATCCCTCCGCAAAAAAAAACGGCTCGTTCGCGGGCGAGAGCCGGTGTTGTGTCACATTATGCCTCCCCGTCATGAAATGCCCCCCTTGTCACGGGAACGCGCATTTCTAAATGACACGTTTACACCTTAAAACGATGTTTAAAACGAAAAGTAAACGTTCAGGGTTTTTATTAATGGTAATTTTCAGACTGTGAGTTGTTTAGTGGTAGCTCATAGTCTTGATTCTTCTGGTTTAACTTTTCGCTCCGTATTTGAGGTGTCGAAATTCATTCGTCACTTCCTTTTCAGTTTATCTTTTTTTTTTATCATTATTGTTACGTCCTGTCTGTATAAACGTGCTTTAAAATGTATTGTTTAATTTTACATAGTTGTCATCTAATAATCAAAATATATGTTTACAAATGTTACATAGTCTTTGTCAGCATATTATTAGGTCTATATACGCTATGCGTACAAAATAAAAGTGTGACATTCATGAAACTTGCTCCATTTTTCCATTTATACCCTGAAAAATGCTTGAGGGTGGGATTCATAGAAACCTCTTTTGGGGGGGGGGGGGGCATTTTATGACAGGCCTGTCCATCACAATATGCCCCCCCTTGCTATCTTACAAAATAAAAGTGTCACATTCATGAAACTTGCTCCATTTATTGGTACCAGTCCTAGAACCATACCCTGAAAAATGCTTGACGGTGGGATTCATAGAAACATCTTTTGGGGTGGGGTACATTTTATGACAGGCCAAACAATAGTTAATTGCATTGGTTGAAATGACAGTGGACAGTTAATGATGGTTCCTTCGGGGCATCATGTGCATCCAGGGCACAAGTATGGTTGAGCCACTGGAGGCCTTTGTACACATTGGTGGTGGTACCACCGCTGACAAATGTCACAGCAAATCTGAGAAAACAATAAATACTTGTTATGTAAGGTATGCATTATTTTTATGATAATAGCATATCTCTAATGTATTTCCCACTAACATTCTAACCATTCCTTCAATAATCGAAATCTTTCAAAAACATAAATGTTGTGTTATGAGAAACAAAGAAATGTTCAACAAAAATGTATGGAAAAACAAGCAAAACATTAATCCTTTATCAGTGAATTCTGAAGATGCCAAATATAGTAGCAATTATCAATGCAAATGTTATGTTGATAAAGTCTGGAAACATATTTCTGCTAATTTTCTTTATTTGTAATGTGCAATAGGAAATTACCCAATGTTGTTCATCCTGCTCCTCCACCCCGCAGTAAAAGCAAAGCCTGCTTAGATCATCTGTTGAGACAACAAGTAATCAATATCTTCAGATCAACTACATTGCAGATTTGGGGTCAAGGTGACCCATTCCAATTTTTGACTAAAAGGTCAATTATATAAGGACACATTTGTTGTGGTCTTTTATTATTTTGTGTGAAGAAAAGGCAAAACACACACAAACACATAGATTTTCTAAATTATTAAATCTGAGCACAGAGGAGCCATCTGCTCCTTCTTTCACTCTCTCCTTACCCTCTGTAGAATGGGAACCTGCACAATGTCATTACAAAACATCCAAAAACTTATTTCGCACTGTACGCATCAATTTAAGTTTGGTTCTCATGGTTCTTTTGTTGTTCATCACATGTATTAGCTTTACAGCTTTGATTATAATAAGTTCAAGGTAAAAATTAACTGAGGATATCAGTTAAACTAAAAGTAATACACACCAATGAGCACATTGAAAGGAGGAAGATGTGGAAATCTCACATCTTAAATAAACCGCAGAATTGAAAGGGTGTGTTAGAGTGTGATGTGTGTAGCCTATATGAAATTGCAGTTGAAGATGCCTGCCTGCGATGCTTCATATGTTATCTGTTTGGAGTTGAGATACACAATATACTGTATGTAGTGACTATTTACCCTAATCTATACTTAAGCCACTGTGTTGCTTTTAAAACCCTGATAATGTCCCTGGTCAATATTAACCCAACAGTACCAATGGTCCAAGCAGTGATACAAACAAACAATTTGCATGGCACATTATTAATATAAGGTTATTGATGCATACTTATGAGATACAATTAATAAAAGTAACTACATGAAGTCATTGACAATGTTGAGAAAAGGTAACAAACCAGGTTCTCTGAGGAGAGAAGTAGCAATGTCCAGCCTCAGCTCGTGCACTGCCTTCTGTGAGCTTTCAAACTCAATTGCCTCCCCCAGTAAAATGTTCTCTGCAAACTGAAGAGAACCTTGATTAGTATATGGACTGCATGGTCTATGATTTTACCCTCAAATGGAATACAGACAAATGACCCAACAGATTTAAAGAATGACATGTTGTATATGTGTAGTTTGACACAATTCAATACATCTTTGATCAAGATGTATAAAAGCAAGTCAAGATATTCAGTCTAATTGCTACTGAATTTGAGTTTGAGAGTAATGTTTGGCTAAATGCATTTCACACTCACTTTTAAGTCTTGTTGGCGATTATGGGGGAGGGTGCTGCATGTCCACCTTGACACCTTGCAGCCTTTCATCCTCATAAAGGCTCTACAGTATGTAGATAGTACATGTGTCAAGATGCAGCACATCATTGTCAAAAAACTCATACAACACCGGAACTAGTACACTGTATCAAATGTACCTTGTAGACTGTAGGCACACCTTCATTTTGCCTTTCCCTTCTCCAAGTGGATCCAAGAAGAGGGTTTTCTTCTCATGGGGGTACATTACCTTTTATTATTCACATGGAAACACAACATGCATTAGGCAGGAACCATACATTAGGCAGGTACGATGTAGGGTATTGTTTAGATGTTATCAATAATAAGTGACAGCATGTATGTGTGGCCTGGTTATCTTGCAAATCACTAATTATATATGGTGTATACAGCACTATAGATACAGATTGGAGCTTAAAATATGCTCCTATTCTCACCACCAACATCCAGTGATGGTTCTCGTTCACAATTCCCACGATGACTGTGTGTGCCATTGGATCAACCTGAGAGTAGTTGCAAAAGTATTACATTCCTGTTGAAAAATGCACATTTGCAACATTTACAAATGCAAAGTCATTCCAATCATGTACATACCCGGATTCTTCCAAATTTGTGTTTCCAGATGGCGGTCATAGCGTAGCTGTCAATAACAGCTGCTTGACCGTCATTGCGCTGGTTGAATTTTCTTACAATGAGTGTAAGGTAGGCATTGATCACCTTTGAGAAAAATGATCACAATGTATTAAAAAGAGGCATGTTTACTGTAATACTATCAACTACATTGTTGTAACGTCACTGAATTAATAAATGGAGCAAGTTTCATGAATGTCACACTTTAATTTTGTAAGATAGCAAGGGGGGGCATATTGTGATGGACAGGCCTGTCATAAAATGCCCCCCCCCCCCCCCCCCCCCCCCCCCAAAAAAAAGAGGTTTCTATGAATCCCAACCTCAAGCATTTTTCAGGGTATGGTTCTAGGACTGGTACCAATAAATGGAGCAAGTTTCATGAATGTCACACTTTTATTTTGTACGCATAGCATATATAATAATATGCTGACAAAGACTATGTAACATTTGTAAACATATATTTTGATTATTAGATGACAACTATGTAAAATTAAACAATACATTTTAAAGCACGTTTAACAGGACGTAACAATAATGATAAAAAAAAAGATAAACTGAAAAGGAAGTGACGAATGAATTTCGACACCTCAAATACGGAGCGAAAAGTTAAACCAGAAGAATCAAGACTATGAGCTACCACTAAACAACTCACAGTCTGAAAATTACCATTAATAAAAACCCTGAACGTTTACTTTTCGTTTTAAACATCGTTTTAAGGTGTAAACCTATGGTGTAAACGTGTCATTTAGAGGTGTAAACGTGTCATTTAGACACGCGTTCCCGTGACAAGGGGGGCATTTCATGACGGGGAGGCATAATGTGACACAACACCGGCTCCCGTCGTTCACTTAAAAGAGCCGGCTCTTTAAGGCTGATGCTCACCAGATGGTCGACCACCTCTGCCTCTCGCCTCTGCTGGGGCCAGTTATTTTCTGAGGCACAACAAATGCAGGACGAAAAAGACAATGACAGCATGAAGTAATTGCGCATAAGAAAACAATGCAATACAGTTATTGGTATTTGTTTCAGTAAACATATTTATTTCAGATACTTATAGTTAACGTTTTTACGCTCTAATGGCTCCGACTAGAATGACAAATAGCGTTAGTTCCGCCTATTCCGTCAGCCAATAAATCGTTTAATCATAAACTTTTCTTTTTTTTCAGGGGGTCCAAAGTCAGTGTTAGGGGGGCACTTAATAATAACTGGAGTTCAAATAACAAACTGGAACTTTTAATTAATGAGGAAACAGCAGGCCAGTGACTATTTCAACTATCTATTTTACTCAGGAAAAGACTGTAAATATATGGATTTATTTGTGTTGATAGCCATTTTCGTTGGAACGGACTGTTCTTAATCCTAGAGATATAGGTTTCGAATTGGAAACATACAGGTCTTAAATAAAGCAAAACAACTCTTACTGCGCAATTCTCGTTTTATCAGCTGCGTTGCAATAAGCAGCCAAAACATTTGACGTTCTTATTATACATCCATGCATTTGACACAGTTCTGGCCTCGAAATTGACCGAACAACATTTAACCAATCACATCAGTTGTCATTTATGTTGACAACCAATCATGATATGACTTTTGGTAAGGTGGGCGTATTCATAAGCCTAGTATATATAAGCGAAAAGGGGCAGGGTTACAATACAGTAGGTTCCGCTGTTTTCGAGAGAGTAGATGTGTTTTTGAGGTATTAAACGATTTAGAGAACTCTTGAGCCGTTTCGGTCAATTATACGCTTAGGTAGCTCGTTAGTTGCCTCTCTTCTGATCGAGTCGCTTAGAAAAAAGCGACTTGATTTAGCTAATAATCGCCTTTTAGTAAATTCAGGTCGAAAGGGATGCCGCTGCAGACAGACTCCGACGGACGCAAGCAGTCTTTGGATTTAATCTCATCGCATTTAATCGGGAAGAGCAGTTTTTCTATAAATTGTAAAAGCCTCAGTATAACACATCCTCGACCTAGTGCTATTGAAAGATGCTTAAGCTCGAGTGCGAATTAATAGCTTTTCTTTGAAGTAAAGAGAGAAGCGTCAATAATCAGCAAGCTAAACGCTAGCTATCGTAGCTGGTCATCAACAAAGCGGGGATCGTTAATCTCTTGCCGTAAGGAGTAACCAGATAGGCGAAGAAGAAGAGTGTCTACGGCTTGCCAATTGAACACGTTATTTTCTGCCTGTGCTGAAAATATTGCTCGGTAAGTGAATTGTGTTTTAACATCGATGTACAGAACCAGGAAGACGATTAGTCAACTTCGACTGAACGGGGTGGGGGAGGGGCGGTGTACAGCAAGAGGAAATTGTTTTTATGGTAAAGGGCTAAATCGACCATCGCGGGGCGCTGTAGCCCCCCTGTGAATGTTATTATTTACCGACTCCATTTATTTGGTATTAAACGGAAAGCAGTAACAACTGTATCGTTACAAATTGTATGTAACTACGTCACAATAGTAAGCAGCTTGTTCGTGTAATACATTGAGTGAACGTCTATGTAACGCTAGTTTTCTTAAGTGTTACAACATTTAACTTTATTCTTCTTTTGTAACCAGACCACAATGAAGCTGTTGGAAAGCTCCAGCTTTGAAGCCCTTAGCTCCCGACTGTGTGTTGAAACCGGAGAGTCTCGCATCCTTGGCAGGTAAAGGCACCATGAACAACTGAACACAATACTGTAATATAAGCTAGTTTAACATTTTACTGCAACATACTTTTATATCTGGGACTATAGTTGTTATTAGCTGTTATTATTGTGTTTTGCACAGACTTAACACACACACATTAGTCCCAGGGAGATGTATGGCTGGGTGATGTGAAGAAAAATAGTTTTATATATAAAGGCCAATAATAGAACAGTATGTTTAGAAAAGCACCTCACTCTACTGTAATTAAGCCTGTAGAAGACAACACAGTGCTATGCCCAGGTCACCTGTTTCTGCAGGAACAGTCAGACTTTAGAGGGAGAAACACTGGAGCCCTTTCCTGGTATCAGGTCATTAAACATGCATGAGAGGTGTGGCTGGTTTATAGATCACTGACTGCTCATAAACGGGGGTAGTAGGGCAAACAAGTTCCTGCATGCAATGTACAATTGTGATAACAGTAGTCTGTTACCTTAGAGCTCATACTGAAAGTGAAACTGACAGTGCATGTTTTTAAATGACCAAACCTAGGTTATGTAAGGCCGTCAGCTCAGCAGGCTTACAGTGACAGTGTACTTGCATAAAGGGCGGTGGGCTGTGGAGTTATGCAGTTACCCAGTCTGAGTGTGGGTGCTGAATCTGAGCTTTTGTACTGGTTGTGACCTGGGGTGACGGCACATCCCGTCCTTTCACACCACTCTGTGGCTATTTTAGAGACAGAGTGAAGAGTGTTATTAGAGAGTAGGTACATGTACACACAACATATATAATAATACTGCATGATGGCTGCTGGAGCTGCCAAGGCTTAGGGGATTAGTGAGACAGCAGCAGGGCATCCACGCTGCAGGTTTTAACAACACATGTAGCCACAGATGTACTGTTTATATTCTACATATGAGCCTATGATTCAAACACACGTTAAAACTCAGCAATATTGCACTATCATTTACTAAATGCATAAAACTAAACTTAAAGAGCACAGCTGGGGCCTTCTGTACATGTCATTTGATTTGTGCAAAAAAAGATTAATAATAAACGGTGCAAAAATACATTAAAACATAAATGAATATGTTTGTAGCTATTGTAAGAGTTGTGTACAGATGTTAAAAGAGCTTGTTGCCATCACATCTTTTTTTAAATAACCTTCATCGTGTTGATAGTCCTCACTCGGCTCTAGTTTCTGCTCTGTCATCTGGTTACAGTGTTTAGTCGGCAGGTCAGCTGTGTTCCGTATGTGTGTGGAAAAACCAGGGCACTTATTTCCACTGTGGTGTCGCTGCCAGCCGGCGTCCTATTATTAGACTGGTAAGGGTCTCAGTAGTGCGTCTATCTTAAGTTGCGCAACCTTTGCTCTTGTGTAACCCATAGGTGGGGGAAGGCAAAATAAACAACTCCAGTCTGCTTCACTCACAGTGACACAGTGTACAGTGGCGTCTGACCCAGAGTCATGAAGGAGCAGGCAGGAAACCTTTAGCTCTTGTCAGCTGTTTCTGCAGATATGGCTCCAGGGGGAAAGACAAGGGCAATCTATTCTAACTGAAAATTGGGTTATAGAGATCTTGCATTCCACTTAATCCATTTAACAGTTCAAATATCAGAAATGCCACTAGTTTGTTCCCCCAAATAAGAGATTACTAAAAGTGATAAAGCCAGTTAAAAAAACACAGAAATAACAACATTTAGTCTGCTAGTTTTCTATTCTATAATATAATGTCCTACATTATTTATTTGGTTACTGGTGAGGTACATTTGGTGCATTAATACCCTGATTTGCTCCTGTTGTGTAATTGTGTGTTTAAGCCTAATGGGCTATTAAAGTAATCTTAGGGGATTTTGCAAACACTTTCACTTCTGTAATCCCTTCCATTATGTTTACAGCACAAGGGCAATCTATTCTAACTGATACACAACATTACATTATGTATATGTCTGCCCTGCAGGATGGAGAGCTACTCCTGTAAGATGGCAGGGGATGACAAACATATGTTCAAGCAGTTCTGCCAGGAGGGCGAGCCTCATGTGCTGGAGGCTCTCTCCCCCCCCCCAGTCCACCAGCGCCACCAGCCCTTCACAGTGAGTACTACAATAGAGGATAATGCCGTGTTTCTGAACAGAAGACCACCAGCCGTTAGTGAGATGAGATAGTAGGGATTTGACCTTTTTTTTTTTTAAATGTACCTCTGTATATTTCCCGTGCAGGCTGGGGAAGAGCAGTGAAGACGGGGAGAACCCGCTCAGTGACAAGTGTTGCAGGAAGACTCTTTTCTACCTCATCACCACGCTCAACGAGTCCTTCCGGCCCGACTACGACTTCAGCGCCGCCAAGGCCGAAGAGTTCAGCCGAGAGCCCAGCATCAACTGGGTCAGCATCCTGCTCTGAATACATGTCACAGATACGTTGAACTCAACACCAAGACAAAAACATAACTGTCCGACCTTTCTTCAGGTGGTGAATGCCGTGAACAGCAGCTTGTTCTCAGCTGTTGGAGAGGAGTTTAACTCTCTGGGGCCGGAGCTGTGGAACGCCATCGACCAGGAGATCAACCTGCAGGGCTGTGACTTCTACAGGTGTGTGTGTTACATGCATTATTATATAGCAGATCATCTGTTCCGTGTGGATGTTTTTCTAAGCTCTTATTGTGTCTCCTTAGCTACAACCCTGATCTGGACTCTGATCCTTTTGGTGAAGAGGGGAGCCTCTGGTCCTTCAACTACTTCTTCTATAACAAGAAACTCAAGAGGATTGTGTTTCTCACATGTCGCTCCGTCAGGTCAGCACCTGAGGCATCATCCTCTTGGTTTAAATAAATCCGTTTCTGAAAGACGGCAGATCATTTAGCATACATGGGATGGTGTACAATTCTTTTTCATACCTGCAGTGTCTTGAGTGGCTATGGCCGGGACTCACATGACAACGAGCTGGACATGGAGCTGGATGACGAGGAGGAAATGGATGGCTTCACTTTGGACAGGTGAGACAAAGTCCATTATTCTGATTTACAATATTGACTTGAAAATATGCCGGTGTAAAGCACTGAAACATACCTTTTGTTCTATGATGGAAGAACATGTGAATTAGCTTATTTTGCATTAACATTGTTCTCTTCTTCTCCCAGGTTCCCCAGAGTTCTGTGCGTGTGATTCTGCCTGCAGGACACGCCTCGGCCAAACAATATCTTGACTTTTCCT
Source organism: Gymnodraco acuticeps (assembly GCF_902827175.1). Taxonomy (NCBI): domain Eukaryota; kingdom Metazoa; phylum Chordata; class Actinopteri; order Perciformes; family Bathydraconidae; genus Gymnodraco; species Gymnodraco acuticeps. Next base: position 259,699 of record NW_022990021.1, read on the forward strand.
CCTCCCTCCATTTTCGCCCTCATGTTCCCTTTTATTTTTGTATTTAGCGGCCTCATTCAAAGCCATTTTCACGCTTTAGACAAATGCATGTTTGAAGCCTTCTCTGTGTACCGTGAGACGGTGGACATTTATTTAAACCCTGCGGTAACTTTAAGGCTCCTCTTTCTCCTGTATGAAGGCACACAGACTCATTTACAGGCTTCTCTGCACCGGCAACATTTCCAAAAAGAAAGAAGAAGGTGTTGTAATGGATAAACAACAAAGACTGTAGGGGTGTTTCTTGCAAATGATGTCACAAAGAGGAGTCCAGAAAACACCAGCATCATAAAAAGACATTTGATGATATTCCTACATTGGAAGGGGCTGGGCTGAAAGACCCAGTAGAGACTGGTTTCCTGTTCAGAGGAGAATTGTTTCGTTGTTGCCAGTTTTTGTGTGACAGTGATCTTACTGTGACAACCTTTTCAGCACTGAGTTTGACATTTAAAATCATCGCTGCATTTCTAACTGAAACTTGTATTGTTGAATGTTATTACTGCGAACGCTCGTCTGTAGGGAACTCTTGGCATCTCGGTTGCAGCTTAGACAACATGTCAGCGTTTAACAAATGTCCCATAGTTTTTGCTTCAATCCCCATTTACAAAGTTCCATTTTATATGTAGTTGATTTTCCAATCCAGTATTTTTTCACTCTTCCTCTTTACTGATTTATTCCTATTTAACCCGTTTCTAAACGTCTATCTTGCCAGTTTTTTCTTTGCTCTGACCTCAGTGTAAAGGCTTCATTGAATGAATGTATAGTACCATTTAGAGAAAAAACATAACTGTAAAATTGCTATGTTGTACATTGTTTTATAGAAATCGAGAAGCTCCTTTTACTTTCCTTACAAGTGGTTAGGAGTTGTCTTTTCTTGACTTCTCTGTGCTTCATTTGATTGGCCAATATATTACAGATGTTAATAAAACGTTGTTTGAATCAAACTCAGAAGTATCCTGGTTTGGCATTTATTTCCCAAAGATTTTAGTCCAAGGTTGATTTCAGACATGCTAAAAAGAAACTGATGTGTTCTGGCTCAAAGTTCAAAACAAACTTTTATTGAAAAATAAAAACTGAATTCCAGTACATGACCGGGACTGGACCACCATACTGATAGTATAAGATCAGTTCCCTTGCTTTGTAATCAAGGTAAAAGCTGTAGACCTCAATGCTGCACCCTTTTTCCTCTTTGTGTTAAAATACCTTGCCCCACAACAAATACACTGTAGAGACCCTGAGGCCCTCCCTGACCAAGATGGACACCAGTTCTTCACCACAGTTGGGATTCAAACTCAATGAAACTCATGCACCTCACACTTTTTGGCCACTGTGGAACTTGCAAAAGGTAGACATGGTTTCAAAGTGACGCGTGCATAGATCTGTTACCAAGGAATTCTTATACCAGGTCAAAGAAGGAAATAAGGGTAAAAATCATGGGCAGACTTTTCAGATTCATACACATACTATCCTCCAGACACTCACAATAGCATGGTTAAGGCTGAGGATCAAGTAATAGACCTAAATGATGGCCAAAATATTAAGATAAAATGATCTTAATGCTACTTAGTCCAGATGGCTGCAGAGAATCAACTTCCCCATAAATGTGTGGCACATCGATGAGGCTGGCTAATTCTGGCGGCTTTGTTTAAAAAGTACAAAATGTTTAAAAGTGGAATATATTCTGCAGGAAATGACTGAAATGTTTGTATGACAATGTCAAACACACTTGCAGCACCAAAGATCATCTGTTAATACAGATGCTCACTCGCCACGAGAAAACATTCTTAAAAAGAATACAATTAAATAAAAAACATAATGCATCATTGACAAAACATAGTGTTTACATTTAAAATACTGCCATTAAAAAGGGAGCATTGTACCTGCATATGAATTCCATTTATTTAATTCTTTGCAAAATTAAATAAATGGCTAAAGTGAGGGTCAGAAAAGGTTGAATCTACACCATGTGGCTCAAATACATACAAGTACAAGCTCAGAGTTAATAAAGGGAGATTTGTATTTGACCACGTTTCAATACGGCACCGTAAGACCTAGAGAGAGAATAACCACCGACAATGTAGCTTATGAAACTGAAATGTGTAACAGATATTAATGGCTGTGCTAAAAATGAAAACATTATTCTGAAACACCTCCGTAGCGCCACCATTCCCCCTGAAAATGTTACAATACTGCTTGTAATCCCATTGTCTAGTCCATTTGTACCTGAACATGAACAAACTTGTATAGAGGCAAAAAAAAACGATATTAATAATAGAGCTTGATGGCTCATGATATGAAATGGTGCGAGGTGACATGATATGTATTTAGTGTGAAGGATGTCCAGTGCACACCTGCTTTGCACTTGGACATACTCTTAACTCATCTCAAGGATCTTCTTCCCCTCCTCTGCAGAAAAAGCCACTGTTTGTTCCAGATAACCAGCGAGGTTCCCCAGTTCAGGTCAGGTCACGTTTCGACTTGGAGAGACACCGGCTCCACTGTGCATGTGTTAATAACCCTCCGGAAGTCAATGTTTGTCATTAAAAAAATATAAAGCAACGATAAGCAAGTGAGGAGAAGCTGACGTAGCCAGGTCATCAGGCCGTAGAGGGGGCGAGGGGCTATCTGAGGCCGGCCCGCGAGGTCATCCACTCCAGGCCTTGGCATAAACTGGAGGAACAAAAAGAGGCGTCAGAAAGGAGGAACAAATTCTTTAGACAGAAGACTACATCAAGGATGTTTTAATAGCGTAGCACATTTCCCCTAGCTGCACTAAATATTTACACAAAACACATGGACGGATATATTTACTGTTCTTCCCGTCTGTGCTGAGGAAACATGTCAAGCTTCAGGGTACAGTGACATCTGGTGGTTAACAGAGCTCACTGCAGCGCTACAACATCGGTTACAAACACCTGGTTACAATCTCAAATATGTGAATTAAAAGTGTTATTTATTAAATGTATTATTGTTTTGTGCTCAACTGGAAAATGCTCACATTGTTGTAAAATGTTCTGTAGTAAATAAATAAGCACATGCCAGTCTAATCACATGGTAGACATGCTACAGCTTACATGAATTGCACTGCAATATGTTGCGGTTTAAGAAAGACATTCATTAAAATACCATTATGATAATGCTTGGTAACAGACTGAGATCATTCTCTATGTATGGTGAACATTCCCCTTTCTTCTTATCCTACTCATGTACACAAACAGTGTATTTAAAACAATTTTGCCTCTGTATACTCAAAACTAATCCAAGTTTGCACACAAGAGAATAACTTCCTAAACTGCTGTCACATTAAAATGTGACAACACGTCTTTTCATCAATGTTGCATTGCGTTAAGTTGTTTTATCCTTTATATGATACATGGTATTGATTATATAAGCTCAGCCAGCTATCCTGCTAACACACAGATATGATAAACATGAGTCTCACCCCTCTCCTGTAAGTGCGCAGCAGGACTGTATGTGCCAGGGGTGATCTTTGATGGAGCTCAGGCTGAGGTATTTGGAGATCTCCGCTGCAGACATACAGCCCTTCATATCCTGCTTATTGGCAAATATCAGCACGGCTGCTTTCCTCAGGTCCTGAGGGGAGAACACGAAACAATGAAACCATAAACATGCCACCTTTTGAAGCTCTAAACAATGAAATGGGGAAGGGGCTGTGCTTGGTGGAAACCCGCAGTCTTCTTTATGGCCATACAAAGACGTGTTAAGATGTTTTACCTCGTGAGCCAACATCCTGTAGAGCTCCTCTTTAGAGATGGCCAGCCTCTCTCTGTCGGTGCTGTCCACCACCAGAATGATGAACTGCAGAGTAGGAGGCAAACATCACACTTCTCAAAAACACATTTACAGAAATCAAGTGCAACACAGCAGGAGGGCACTTCCGGGGCCAAGGGCCTCACAGTGGGTTCTGGTGACTGCTGTTTTGAATGAGAGAGGGTGACCCTGTCTGACATGTTAATGTTGCCGAGATGTGAGAGGCGCCATTAAAAGGAAAAAGCTTCAGCAACACGCGTTCTCTAACATGACTGTGACCCACGTCACAGCCGGGGATCTACATGAGTGTGACACCGCTTCACTGTGGAGTGAAAGACTGCAGTTACCATAGTTACTCTAGGGTTAGTACATTATATGGCTTCTTTAGTAACTGTAAGGCTCCTAGCAACTCTATTGTAAAAGGTATTTAGAGCTACTCTGCCATTAAGATTCTTAAGTGCAAACATTGGTGGGTTTTTAGTTTACTATTGTAATAAGTCTACATTCACTTTTTATAAGATGGTAAAGTTATCTGGTTTGTCAAACCTCTATTGGGGGAAAAAGGATGGAAATGTTTGAACAACCACAACAGGCTGCTCAGTCTGCTGTCGAACAGGTTTGAGCTTTTTAGCAGAGACATGTTAGAGAGCAAGAGTGGAGGAGTTTCGCACGTGAGATAAGGCGTTTGCTTTTGCCTCGAACAGTGAATGGAAATGAAAAGAAGGGTTGAACGCAGGCTGGATATCGCACGTCCTAGAGGAAAGTTAGATTCTGTAAGTCACATCTGCCTCCGCCATGCCTCTCCCGTTCTTCTTCTCCTTTCTCCAAAACACTGCAGAGGCTGACCCCTGCTTTGACGTTCAGACGGCCCCCTTTGTGAAGGCTGACCCCTGACATTGGGCGGTCCCCGCTGCCGTCTGTGCTCTGAACAAACACACCAGCTGGACAATACTTCTGTTCCCCTCATGGGATAGAAATAGTTCAGAGTGTACGACATGAGTTGCTTGTTTTTCTCACCTCTGTATTGGAGTAGTAGGTGTTCCAGGAGGACCTGAGGGACTCCTGTCCTCCTATATCCCACATCAGAAAGTGAGTGTTCTTCACCACTATCTCCTCCACATTGCTCCCGATGGTGGGTGACGTGTGCACGACCTCATTCATCAAACTTTGGAAGGAAAGAATCAGTTAGTTTTTGCTGGCAAAGGAAAACTGACCAAAAAAGGTTCCAACTGTACATTTTTTAAACAAAATGACTTACAACTGGTAGAGGATGGTGGTTTTTCCTGCGTTATCCAATCCAACAATTATAACCTTGTGCTCTGCAAAAAGAAATACAGTATTCCATAAACTTCAAGAGGACATTGTTATCAAGAAAACACTAGTGCCATAAAGTACATCGTGTCCCTGTCTATACAATGCATTACTTCTTTGCTGCCTATTCAAAAATAATACGTTTATTCTAAAACTTCATGACCTCTTTCCCCGCAGCGGCGCTCAAACTGCAGGACTTCTTTCCATTCATAAAAACCAGCTAGCACAGTTCGTAACAGCACAGGCACTGTAGGCCATGAAGCAGACTAAATCCCAAATCAGAGCTGACACGGAAATGCCAACATATCCCACTTTAGTGTTTTGACTCGTCCGCCCTCCTGAGGCCTCTGGCAGCGGAGGAGGAAGGAACTCTGGTCAGAGGGCTCCAGTCCGGACAGATTCTGAGCACCAAACTCGTTTCGGGGGGGTCACTGCATGTCTATTGCTTCCCTGTGAGGATCCCCGTTACATTGATCACATCGGAGTACTCTCCTTTTCAACAACTCCTAACAGTGTGTTCTACGAGCTGAAACATGTTCCTGCAGCACATCTCTAACCCCAGGTTGGGTCCTTCCTTCTAAATGTATAATGTCAGTGCGAACAAACTAGATGTCGATTTTAGAAGTCAATAATTGATTCGAGTGGATTATTTGAAAACAGCTTTCCAAGCAGAACACTTACAGGTTACTAATTCCTTAAGGATGCATGTGTTTCTCCTGTATGTACCTTTAAGTGGTGAAACTGCACCTCAGGAGTAATAGCTAGACTTCCTTTAGAACACAGCAGCAAACATTTTCAGAAAAGAATAAAACATAAAGACACATCTATAGTGATATTTCACAATTGCCAGCACTAGTTTTTAGACACTACATTTGAGGTGACTTAACTACTGTTATGATTGCATGTTTTAAGTTATGACTGTGATCCTCACACTGCCACTTAGACTTTGAACCCTTCAAATGAATGAAACTTGACACCAGGAACAGTGTAATCCAGAATTAGGCAGGGAGTAGGAATCCTTCTCTGCTATCCTCAGAGCCGAGAACAATTCAACACATGCCAAAGGAATTAAGGCAAGAGGGAGTTCCCTTGTGAAAACAATGATCTTTACACTATGATATGAAAATGCACCGTTAGTTACCCTTAAGCATGAAATAACACACACTTAAAATCCCTTTCTTATTCCCTCCTCCCAGCGAAAAGATACTTACTCACACATTGAAAACAAACTGCTCTAAAGTCTAGTTGAACACTTCAATACCTTACAGGCTTACACCACGAGAAGACTCACTGACTACATACTTACAAATCAAACAAAGCACCCCCTTACTTTGTTCCCTGCAGATGAAAGTGGAACAATGTTCCACCTGAGCAATATTTTGTATATTTGCAATAAAGCACACACATACGATACAATATGGGTATTCTAGTTGTAAAGGGTGGGATTAGCTAGCCTTTCTGTTGCCTTAATCTCGGTGTCTTTGTTGTGCTTTTCCTTTGTTTTTTCACTCAATTCTAAAATGAGCAACAACTGCATAATTATTATGTTAAAGTCACATACATACAATAATGATGGAGCTTACATTGTGAAGCAAATTACACAATAAATATAACATTTTCATTAAATTACTTTTTAGAAACTCAGGGGAAAGTTATGTAATGTCACCCGAAAAAACAACTGGCTGAATACACGCTTACAGACTTAGTTTGACTTACATTAATCATATTAGTTGACCCAGTGATAAACAGATACGTATTTGGGGTGGCACTGAAGTTGTAGAGGTTGTTTTGCATTGCGAGTTAGACAAAGGCAGCTCAGATGGCAGAGTCCTGAAGTCACGGAGAGATGTAGCGAGATAATTCAGACCCCATCTGTTATTATGGGTCTTGCTGCTCACTTTATGCTAACGGTCTAACACTTATTATCCTCGGTTGAGTAGCTAGCGGGAGGTTAGTGAGCCGTAACAATTGTACCGACACCCACCTTGGTTACAGAAGAAGCTCCACAGTTTGGCGAATATGACGCCCATTGTATAGGTTAACGTCTTCCCGTAGTTCCGTCAGTAGAGTGGGCAGCAGCACCGAGCTTCTCCACTCTCAAATGCACACCGTACAGTCCGCGGCTGGCTGCGGCTAGCTAACATTAGCTGGATGATCTCTTGTCCGCAAAACACCTCACCGACCTTTTGAACGCGGACTCCATGCGCTCCGGTTAGCTAACGCGAGGATAAAATGTTGGAACGTAACATAGACTTTATATATTCTTGTCGAGTGGCTCAGGGAGACGTTGAAGCCTCCACAAATCGTATAAACAGGCTGAGAAGTGCGGCACTGTGTTGACTCTGCTCGCACGGCTTCTTCTGCCCGTTGGCTGCTGGCAGTGGTTTGCTGAAAAAAGCAACCCCAGCTATTCAGTTGTCTTCCAACGTGATGACGTCATGGCGTGTACACGTTGGCCTTTTTTTGGGACAGCATTTTAAGACACAAAAACACAGGAAGGGAACAGACCTAAATATAACACAATTACAATACTTCAAAAAAAATAAGCCTACTTGGTTGTAGGCGCAGTAAAACATGCAATACTTTTCCTTTCACCATAAGACAAAATGTAAAGCATTATACTTTCAGTTTTCTTCTTGTATATTTTACTTTTTAAATGCTATGAACTGGAAATGTATTTTAAGTCACCCAATTTAGCATGTATAAGCAGTATTTCTATAATGTTTGTGTGTAAGTGTGTCAACAATTAGAACTCCTCCTGTGGTAATGAGCAGCACGGTGTTTAAACAAACTGAATGACAGTGTTAACAAATGCTCAAAGAATGGCTTCATAGCAAAGGTTATAATTGTTGACAAATGCATAAAATAATTATTGTGAAAAGTACAACATTCAAGTATTTAAAATACACGTGTACATAATGCATATGTATACACCTTGCGTTTCTTAATACAACACAAATACCATACGTTTCGGTGATCAACAATAGACTTCATACATAAATGAATCAACAGGCTATACAGACATCAACTACTGACACGTGACCAAGCTAGTGACGTATACGGAAGTAATTGTCAAAACACCAGCGCTCCATGGCACCACAGAACGTGAGTACCTACAGATTGTTAAAATAGCCTTAAGATTAATTGTACTCCTATATTTTTGACTTTTGACAAGTCATTAATTGTGTGTAAAGAAATTATATGTGTAGAATAGGATTAACCACGAGTATTTAGAGGACTAATATGACCTGTGACTTAAAGTAACGTTAAGTGTGAACAAAAATAATGGACACAACAGATAACAGGAGACGCACTTACAAGGAAATTGTGTGCAATGATTAACGGGTTCCGAGATTCATTCATTCATTAAAATATGTGTAGCCTACGTATTTTATTGTTTTATTCTGGGCTTTTACGTTGCAGTCTTTTTAAATTGCAATCGTAATTATTTGTGAAACGTTGTTTGCGCTTGTTGGGACAAGCGTGCCTCATGTGCAATACACTAAAAACAAGTGATTCAAAATGTATTATAACACTGGCATCAAATCAATCATGAATTTGGTTTCTTTGAAACATGTCTCAAATTGAGTTTAATAGGATCCCAGTTATGATCAATTTTGAGTTATGTTATTATTACAACTGCCTCCCTTCTGTGGAATAGACCTCAGTAAAGTGTTTTCGTCTTTAATTATCCCCCACAATGTCAACATATCACCACCACTCACCGTTTTTTAACCTCAACCAATCAAGACGACAGCCCTCAGAACTGTAAGCATATCTTTGTACCTCATTTCATTGCAGTGAATCTTGATTTATTTGCTTTTCTGTTATTGTTACTTTCCTTTGAACAGATTTAAGTGATGTCTACTTTTCCAAGGATATCCCTGAGACCTGAAGTCACTGATTATCTCAAGAATGTCTTCTTAAACAAGGAGGTAGACATTTCATTGTTTTTCTTTGGAAACGGTTTGTGTTTTCAGGAGAATCATAATACACCTCTTAAAAAGTGGATGTCTTTGCTTCAGTGAAAAAGCTAGCATGGGGGTAATCTGGGAACCTTCATGGCTTACCAGAGAATTTAGATGAACTGATGCCATGACTACAAATTACCTCAGTAAAACCCTCCCTAACATAGTTATGGCTTTCCAAATAAATGTTGTCATAACTTCTGTGCTATTTTTGTCTCCCCACACTTGTGTAATGCACTTTCATGGCATGGTTTGTTTTTTGTATCTATAATAATGAGTCCCAGAATCAGCCCTTAAATGTATGTTTTGTGTTATAGTAGAAAGTTAATTGCAGATGATGTTCTCAATGGTAAATGTAGTCCTGTGAACTACAGATTCATTCTATACAAAAGTTGACCTGAGTTATGTAAATTAAGGACAGTAATGTTATTTTTACTTGACATAGTTAAAGTTGAATGTTTTAGTAGCATTTGCTGAAAGTGAAAGGCTGAATCTCAAAAGACGCCACGTTTCTGACAGTTTTCTAATTGCCAATTCCATAATTTGCATACTTTGATTATCCTTTTTGAATTCAGGTGTTAGCAGCAGTCGGCCATCAGGAGGCAGAAAGTCGTTTCCAGAGGCTGCTCACATGTCTGTCTCACCCTCCTTCTTACACTTGTGTTCGGGCCAGTACTCATCTCGCTCCCCTGGAAGAGATCAGACAAAAGTTAGGGGAGGAGCTCAAAAAGGTGAGGAAAAAAGGAAATGACCCACAGTGGTCGTCAGTCGGGCCCTAACTTTTCTCTGTGTTGCTGTTATTGAAGCAGCAGATGTGCACCTCATCAGAAAAGGAGGTCTCAGTTCAGATTCTTCCTCACCCACGAATTCCAGATGTGCTGCTGCTTCCTGTCGATGGCCCGAGGTATGTGAGGAATGCTAGAACCACGTCAGAGCGATATGAATGTGCTCTATGGAGAACACACTTAGCTTTAAATCGCGTATCAGTCTGCCCATAGGGAGTGTTTCCTCAAGCCAAACCTACATTGATTTTCAAACAATGACAACAGAAGAAAACTCAGGAAATGTTGTTTAGGTGTGCGTTTTCATGCAAACAAAAAATACAGTAACAGTACAATAAAGATGTCATAGTGGTATCATTTTTTTTATTACTTAAAATAAAAGACTTAAAATATGCAACAAATTGTGAACCCATGCCAAGATTTGCTCTATCTCCAGTATAAAAATTGTCCGTACTAAACCAAAGAAGGAGGATGCTTTAATGAGATGGGTGTAGAAGTGTGTGACTTCCATCCCTCTCCTGTTCTCAGACCTGTGGAGCAGCTCAGCTCAGAGGTGGTGGTTGGCGCTCAGTGTGGCAGTGCTGTCCTCAGAGGCGCCAATGTCTTTGTCCCGGGGATCCTAGCCAGCCCCAAGTGTAAGTCTCAAAAACAGATGCTGGGAAAGATATGTGTCCAACAATACACATCTAGTTATATTCAACAATGTAGAGCTGTGGCTTTCTAACTTGATATCTGTTTTAGTCATGAAGGCTGGCGATGTGGTGTCTGTCTTCTCTGACTTGGAGGGTCGCTGCACCCGAGGAGCCACAAGCTTCCAGGGAATGAGAGGGTTTGTGGGAAATGGAGTTGCTCAAATAGACCGCTCCGGCATCTTCTGCACAGATGTAGCTGCCAAGTAAGTAAATGGCTTTAAAGGAGGAGTAAACAAAATATTTCCAAACCTAAACACCTTTATTATAGTGGTTGCACATCTGTACAGTTTAAAATAAAATGTAATAAGCAAAACATATTGCACTGTTATTTTAGGGGAGTAGGTGTTCGGATGGTAGAGCCACTTTACCAGAGCCCTTCCTTTGATGGTGTTTTACCAAACCTAGCATTCCTGCAGGTATTTATACTTTTAAAATGTAAAATGGAGTAATTGAAACACAGTTCTTATCTATCACGAGGTGTTTTTCCATGTTGTGCAGAACCTTCCCTCTGTAGTGGTGGGACATGTTCTCGGGCCTCTTCCTGGAGAACGGATCCTGGATATGTGCGCTGCGCCCGGAGGGAAGACCTGCCACATCGCTGCGCTCATGAGGGATCAGGTACAATTTGCTGGAGGAATCAGAGTTAATATTCAGGCTTTCAATCGGAGAATCCAGCCTATTAAACACAAATCTAAAGCACAGCTTGATCTAGAGCAGCAGTTCCCAAAATAGTGTTGCAAGATAAATCTGAGGGGAAATGAGACGATGTATGGGATTGTAGAGGATCAAAAACACATTTATTTGACACTTTTCTCCTGACTTTTCTGTAATAATAAAGTACGGAATAGTTTTCCCCCTTCAGGCTTCTAAGGGGTTATTCATATGAAACTACTTGAGAAAGGTTGAACAGCTTATGGAATTATTAAACTTCTAATGACATACAGAGACATTTAAGTGGAATCAAGCCAAAAAACCATGGGAGTCAACTTTGTTTGTTTCTATATCACGTCACTTACTGTAGATATTATTTGTTAGAATAAGTGTTCCTACTACAGGTTTTTACCTTTACTGAAGTAGAGTTTTGCAGTACTTGTACTTTATTTAAGTGTTTGTTTCTTTTGCTATTTTTTTACATTTCTGCTCCGCTCGATTTATCTGAATGCTAAAGTCACAGATGACTTTTAAACCATGCGACGCACCTGCTTGTGTAAAGCATTTCCTGAAATATTATTTTTGTTTTATTCTCATGCTGCAGCCTGCCTCACATCTAGAAGATAGGTGAAACAAGTTGATTCAAATGATAAACGGGTTGACATTTTCTAGCTGGACTGCTAATCAAGCCTTTTCAAAAATTAAAGTTTAAAATGTTAAAACTAAAATGCTTCCTACACATAAATGCATCAGTGAAAATGATACTATTTGGACTTTATATATATATAACGCTGTTAAACGACACACTGCCTGACGAGTATTTGATGAGAAGATTTTCAATGCAGGACCTTTTAGAAGGATCTGATGCTTTTTGTTTCTTGTTAATGAATTTCCGTCTCTTTCCGTCTCACACAGGGTGAGGTTGTGGCCCTGGAGAAAATCAAAAATAAGATTGATCGTATTCGTCAAAATGCCAAAATGTTGCAATTAAACTCAGTTAAAGTGTATTGCTTTAACAGCACTAAAGCTGTGAGCAGCAACTCTGCACAGGAGCATGAAGGTACACAGTGACACATACATGATATATAAAGCCAACCCTCAGTACGCTGTACTTACTTCTGTTTCTGGACTTCTTCCAGGACCTCCTTTCTCTGCTGAAAGTTTCGACCGGGTTCTTCTGGACGCCCCCTGCAGTGGCCTCGGGCAGAGACCCAGCATGTCCTGTACCTGGAGCCTGAAGGAGCTCCGTTCCTACCAACCTCTGCAGCGCAAGTTATTCCACGCTGTAGGTTTTACCACACAGAGGAAGCACTTTCACATCCGATTTAACTCACAGCATTGGTAGTGGCTCCTTTTGACCAGTAGATGGCAGCAGATGGCATACATTACACTGAAATCACAACTAAACTCCAAATACACTCAAAGATTATTCATTCAGAAGTTTTCCCTCTACTCAAATCATTACTATACCTTAACTCATCAAGTGCATTTAAAACCACATCCACCAATACTATACTGAAAATGTTCTTTATAATATACCCTCCATTCGGTGTTAAAGGGCCCATGTCATGGCCATTTCTACTGATCATAATTCCATTGTTGAGGTATACTAAAATAGATTTATATTGTGCAATTTCCAAACTCACATTGGTTTCTCATACAGCATCTCTGTATAGTATGTGTATTCACTCTCTGTCCTAAACGGCTTGTTGGAGCTCCTCCTCCCCCCTCCCTGTGAGCCCAGTGGCCGTCTGCGAGACACAGCGAAACCCAGCACGAAACCAGCCAGAACACACACACACCCGCAGCCTGGCAGGGAGTTTGTGTGTGTGCTCTCACAAACTCACAGCCTAGCCGCGTCCCGCCGTCTCCGGCTGAGAAATCGTCAGAGCTGCAGCTGAGAAAAGATTGAGCGTGTGTGTGAGGAACAGCTCCGCGGACGTTACGTTACGTCACTATACCCAGGAAGAATAAAAATAAATCTCCAACGAGGCGTTCTGGGGCAGCATAGACAGGTCTTTTCTGTGTTAGAGTTTTACTCGCTACAGGGTATACTTTGAGGGTTTGTGACTCTGCAGACCGTTTACATGCAGAAAAAGCTACATAACACAAGGGGACGGGTGATAACCAGAAAAGCATGACATGGGACCTTTAATACAAATACAGCTTTCAGCTCTAAAGGAAAACAAATGTCACCCGTCTTTTGCGATAACTTAAAATGAAAGATAACTTAACTAAGTATTGTGATGGTGTTTTTAAAGCAGCCCCAGAAAGTATTTCTACTTTTACGTTAACTAACACACATTCTCGTCACTTTTATACATGTACATCAATGTAGACTAAAGTCAATGTAAAACCTGTTTGCTTTTTTTGCTTCGAGTATGGCTAACAGATGGATTACTAAAGAGGGATTAGAGTCCAATGCGGAGGACATCAATTATCCCCAGTGCAATATATAGTGCTCCATCACACGCATGTTATTAAGTCTCATCTAGACTAAATAAAGACGCATTGCTGTGTCTGTGCTTGTGTGAAGCTTAACTTATTGTTGTTGGCCACGTGGGGGCAGCAGAAACACAACTGACCTTTTGAGTTGGCAAACGTGTTATCAAACATGCTTATATCATACCCAGCAGGAAGAGACTACCTGTCATTTATTTGGACAGATTTGTATGGCCACTTTATGAAGGAAAGTTGGATATTCACTCTAAGTGCCCCCTTATGTCCTTTTATACAAAGCCTGGCCAAAGATAATGCTATGACAGTGGTAAGAGTGTACCAAAACGGTAAAGCTGTGAACCAGAAAACAAACAATGAGCTGAAACTCAGGATAACATGTGGTAAATCTGAGAATGTATTGTATCAGAAAGTTGACCACTTTCATTGTTTTACATTATTATTAAACTATTAATTATAACTGCTTTAATACATTGTCTTTATGAAAATTACAGGCAGTGCAGTTGCTGAAGAAAGGTGGGGTTATTGTGTACAGCACCTGCACAGTGACTCTAGCAGAAAATGAGGAGCAGGTAGCGTGGGCCCTGGAGACCTTCCCCTGCCTCACGCTCCAGCCTCAGGTAGGAAAAAAACACCTCGTGGATAAACTCACAAATTTAGAAGGGATTGTTAGATAACATTTTGTTTCCAGGAGCCTCACATTGGCTCAGAAGGCATGCTGGGAGCCGGCCTGTCACCTGAGCAGCTGCGCCTCCTCCAGAGATTCAGTCCGGAGCTGACCTGGGACCAGACAGGAGCGGCGGCCCCCCTCCCCTACAGAGCCGACAGGGACACCATCGGTTTCTTTATTGCTAAGTTCCTGAAAAAGTGACTGTGGGGCATGTTTTCTCTTACAACCCCATCGGCTCTACCATGAGACTGCAGACGGGAACAATAGTGTTTATATTACAACACTGTGTGCTTTGACGGGGCAGTGTTGACAAAGACGCTCACTGTGCTGTTTACAGCATCTGCCTCTTAACAGCTGCTCTCTGAAACTGCAGGCCATATAGGGATAAGCTTTATAAACACCAAGGGCAGGAGAGAGGGTGGGAGGAAGGAGGGAGGCACGTGGGGATGGAGAGTGAATGAGTATTGGCAAATGCAGCAGTGCTTGCATTGCCATAACAACAGTGACGACACAGCTGCCATGGTGACCGTGGATTCGCTGGATTTCAGAGATCAGGAAGTCGCGTGCAGAAAGAGGTCATCAGTGGTATTAACAATTTAGTGTCTTTTAGTAGTTGTGGGGACAACTGGGACCTCTAAATCAGACTTGTGCTACTCGTAAGAGAAATTATGCTGTGTGTAGTTCAGTCACCATAAATAAATTATTTGTTTTCAAAATAAAAGTTCCTTTAAATAAAAAATGACCGGTTCCTGTTAACTGCACATTAACCAGTTAAACTCATGAAATGTTGGCTTGAATACAAATTACATCACTCATCTCTAATTTCTTCAGTGCAAATTGAATTATGGGTGTCCATTAAATCTGCAGAATGTATAGTGCCGACACTGCACAAACATCTGGCCCCTTCTCCCATCATGCGGCATTTTGAGGACCTTCACAATGACCTCAGCTCAATCCCTCTTCCTGGGAATACCATTAGACTCTTAAGTCCGTCCACACACATCTGTCTGGAAATGCCAGCCGACTGCACATCAGCACTGAATGTAGAGCTGATTAAAATGGCCGCTTCTTTCACTGCTGCACTGAAGGTGTTTTTGTTCATCTATTTTGGAGGCATCTGAGTGTGGAGAAGCTATTTCAGATGCATCCCCACAGTTTTGTCGTTCATGTCCATGTTGTCATGACGACTCAGAAGGCAGGCCAAGGAGTCTACCTCAATTTTTCAGCAGAGTTTCCGAATATTTATAGACACTGCTCTCCTCCTCCTGTCTGGGTCTTCTGACAAAGCACACATCAACATTTTTCTCCCCCTTCATCAGTCCTTTGTTGCCAACTTTATTCTTCATATTTATGCATTATGTACATTCACATGTACACTGTAAGAAAATCTGTAGTGCTACCAATGTAGCATAGAAATTGAGTCCTTTTTATAATTACAATTGTCAGGCAAAATCAAAAAAGTGAAGGGATAGGGTGGGTTTGTAAACAGAGGGGCATAGAGCCAGCTCAATTCAGAATTCCTGTATTATGGAATTTTACAGGAAAAGTTCAACGTTGAGCCAACATAATTGACCCTTAAAATAGGTTGTGTTAGTAAGGGGAATGATACAAATATTTTTGTCTGGAAAACATTTGAGAATTGTTTGAGTTGCAAGTGCATCTTTAAACATTTTTAGTGAGGAACGTCCTGAAGAAGATATCTTAAAATCAACATTCATTTATACTCTGAGGTGGGAGATCAAGTGGGAATTGAACAACATTCAATAGAAAAAGGGGTTAGACTTAATAAAACATGAATCTAAGTGAAGTTTTGGTTGTAGACCTACAGAAAAGTTGCAAAAGTGCAGAAGGGTGTATCAATGGTATAAAATGTTTCTGGACCCATACAAAGAGAACAGTACTGCATCTACGAGAGGAAGTTGTAGAATTTGTTTGTCTTGTAAGGCAAGACTAAGGTGCACCTCCAGGGAGGCTTAAAGATGTCCGAACCCAATATCTTGAACCATTGATGCAGAATTTAAAAAAGGAACTAAGCTATACATGATTAACATAAAATTAAGGGAGTAGTCTGACACTTTAGGAACATGCTTACTAGCTTCCTTGCTGATAATTAAATTACAAAATCAATACCACTTTGTTATCTGTCGGTTACATATTAGCCTGCAACTAGCAATAGCAGCCTGCTAGCTTACTGTGAGTCAGCTGAAGATAAATCGCAACTTTTTAAATTTGGTTATTTATACAAAACAACATTTTACATATAAAAGGTTAGTTAGTGAGCTTTAAATATTATTTGCAACCTTCAAACAGGGAATGACTGGCTGTCTTCCCGTATGTAGCTAAGCTAACAGGCTGCTAGCTGTAACACCATAATGTACCTTACTATGAGTGTAATTGATCTTTCCCTTTAGACCCAGTTGGCAGTTAATTAGGTGCTAAAACAAATCAAGTCTAATCCAACAGTCCTGTTCTTTAGACTACCCTCATTGATATAAATGGGGTGGAGAAAATAATAGAAACTACCAATATAACAATACAATACAAACCAAAAGCACCACACACTGCAGTCTCCAAAGTTATGATAAAGTTCAGTTTCAACAAAAACTGTTGAATACCTTTATGGAGGTATTATATTTTGGACTGCATTAGTTTTAGTTGTACCTAACAAACTGGCCACTCTCAGCAAGACAGAGAATAAGCCTATTTCCCAAATTGACAAACTATTCTTTAAAACAAATTTCATCTGCAAATACAGTCTCAAACTAACTTGGTTAGTCAACTGTTGGAGTCAACCCTAGCAGTAGTCTGAAGGAACTAATTATTCAAGTGATAGCAAGCAAACAAATAAAAAATGCTAATCACAGAAAGCACAGCTCCGTACAGAAAACAATTCTGCTTTTGTGTCATGCTTTATCAAACACAGGTTTAAAATATGCATATTTGAGAATATTCATGCATATCCACACATAAACAACGTCTATGCATAGATACACACATACATATATTTATATCTATGTAATTAAAATCCTGCCATTGAAAAAGATGCAACAGCATTTAAAAAGGAAGTGTACATAAATAGGATGCTGTGGTTTCAGGGTATAGCAGCACGATGGGAGAACAGAATGGTTAAGAGTCCAGATGAGCTTCGGGAGGGATTTGGTCCGTCACTGGTGGATGTAGGAGTCTCTGGACCACTCCCCTGCGTCTCCCCTCTTTTTGGGAGCCACCTCCACCTCTCGGTCCCTGTCTCTGTCCCGATCGTAGTATTGGTGGTGGTGGTGGTCCCGTGCCGGCCGGTGATGGTGCGAGCGCTGCTTGTTCCGTTCGTTATGGTCCTGCTCGCGCTCCTTTGAGCGGTGTTGTCCAGTGCTGTGGCCGGCCTCCTCCACGCCCCCCCGGTGATGGTGATGGTGGTGGTGGTTGTGGTCCCGGTGGGGCAGTGGCTCATATCGCTGTTGCTGCTGGGGGTGCCCCTCCCCTAGATCCTCCTCCTCCTCCTCCTCCTCCTCCTCCTCCTCCTCATCTTCCTCCTCCTCCTCTTCATCCTCCTCCTCCCGGTGGAGGAGTTGAGTGCGTGGCTCGATATAAGCCGAGTCCTTGCTCTCTCGGCTCTCTCGGCTCTCTCGGCTCTCGGGGGTCTCAGAGTCCAAAGTTTCCTGCCGAGAGAGGCCCCGCCCCCGACCGCTGTGGTGGTGGTGGTGGTTGTGCTGCTCAGTCCTGGTGGAAGACGAACGGTGGTGGATGTGCTGGGCTCTCCTGGAGGTCTCTGTCCTCAGAGGCCTCTCCTCCTCATTGCCCTCCCCCTCAGCCTCCCCATCGGCATCACCCTGGTCCTGGTGGTGGTGGTGATGGTGATGATGGTGATCCTCTCTGGAGCCCTTTCTCTCCACCAATGCTTTATCACCTTTCTGCTCTACACCGCTGCCCTGGGGTCAGTAACATATGTCAGTCAGTCAGGGGACTTAAAGCAAGAAAATGCAAGAAAATGCACTGCAAACACACACAAACACAACTCATGCAGATTCATATTCACTTCAACCTTGCTTCTGGTGTATTTAAGCACTCACGCTTGAACACACACACTGCATGAATATTCATCAACCAACCATAGAAGGTTAATGAATCATTGGAGGAAGGACATTTTAAATATAACTTTCAAGGTTTCTGAATTTTCAATCAGCAGGACCAAGAGGGAATCCTTATAGATTTCAGGCACTTCAATTCTGAAAGAACTTTAACATTTATCTGAGCACCTTTTCACACTCACCACACTATCAATCACATGTCAATTTAATCCTGCTCCTCATCAATTTCAGGGATTTCCCAAGTCTTACATTTCCCATTGTGATGGCAGTGGATGGAGAAAGGGGTAGAGGTGTTAATATCACTCTCAGATGTGTGACCTGAGGTGAAAATGTTATACTATACAAAATCATACAATGGAAATTAAAACCTATCCTACACTCAATGACTGTTTTACCAATAAGAACTATAAATGAATTGCATTTGAAATCAAGGATTTCAGGTAATTATGTAGACCCACTTCCTGTCTGCCTCTGCTCTAAATTTCCCCAAAATGTGTTGCACATTTTATCCTTATTCTGCTTTATTATTCAGAGCAGTGTGTATCCCACAATGCAACACCGTTTTGTGCACCACACCTCTCCAATTGTTGGTAGTAATGCACCGTTAAACAGTTTTTTGAGCAGACGTTTAAGTTTGTGTTTAAATTTAGTTTAGAAATTATAATTAGTGTCCAAACACCACGCAGTTACAGCAGAAAATCAACAGATGTTAATTTCCTAACCTAAAAAAAAATTCTTGAGACGAAAACAATAGCTGCACACAAGTATTAAATAATAACAGAAAATGTTCAGCAACAATTTGAGAGACAAGATAATTACTTAGCATTCAATCTAATATCATGTTATGTCTCTTTTACTACAATAGCCTGGCATGCTTCTAACTAGCTTTAATTGCTGTATAATTAAATAACAGCTCTGAGGCACGAAATGTCATTGTTTCTGTAAGGCTGTGGGTAATCCAAATTATTCATCATTAAGTTGAATCAAAATAAGGCTAACAAAGTATCTACACACAAATACCTTAAGTGTGGGTGTTGGAAAATAACCTAAACCTTATTTACTGCAGTTATTTTTCTTTTCTCACTCTCTAGGGCTTTAGCATGGTCTCTGCTACTTCTTATCCTGTCCTGTTTCTCTGCACAGCTTTGCTACAGGTTACCTGCACGGCGGAGACCGGGGTGGGGCTGGAGGGCAGGGCGGCTGTGGGCAGCTTTGTTAGCATTGGGTTGGGGGGGTTGGAGCTTGTGGGGTGAGTGCTCTTCCAGTACGCCTCCAGGTAATCCGCCATATGCTCACATGCATCCTCCAGCTGGTTCTCATCTAGGATGATGTCGAACATCTCCTGAGGAAGGGGGGAGAAAGGGTTAAAGGAAACATGAACAATTTGAAAGTAGAGAAAACAAGATGGGGCTTTAGAGGATCTATAAACAAATCATAATGATCGTCATACACAAACTGTCCCAGCATGAGAACTAAATGGCATTAGGAATTAATTATCAGACAATCTTAATTCCCTAAAGATGTGGATTGTCATTTGAATTAAATTGAGCCTCCACTTTCACAAGCCTGGGTTGCTTGCTTCAATTTCTAAAATAATAACTAAGCCGATTACAGCACGGAAATAGAACTGGCATAAATTATAAAGCTGTAAAAAAAAAAACACTTCACATATCCATGCAACTAAAATCTAGTTTCAATACCACATCTGAAATATAAAACTGCAGGTTGTTTTAAACACTGGGTTTAAGTCGGTGATGATTTGGGTAATTTGGGTCCACTGTGGAGACTTACAGGAGGGCACTGAGCCAGCTTGTCAGCAGCCACCATCTGGACATTGAGGTGTTTGGCCTGAGACTTGCCTCTAGACTTGATGAGCCTCGTGAGCACCTGAGGGCAAAAAGGCAACATGGTCATGGTGGTTTTATTTAGACAAAAATGGAAATACAAAAACAAAGAAGATAGCTTTTATATAGCCAAAGCCATTAACAGGTAGTGGTGGAAAGTAACTAATGGATCGTGTCTAAAAAATAGGTTGAGCACAAGAGATTTCTGCTGCTTTGTATTTTTACCAAATTATATTTCTGTGTGATTCTCCCCTAAAGGTTAGCTGTATATGATATGGCAGAGGTTAGTAATTAAGAGGACAGGTGGCAGACAATGTTTTATTTTAGCCCGCTGAGAGTGTGATTCACACTGATGCCACTCTGATTTCAAGCTTGTATCTCTTTAGCAATGCCTTTTCTCATCCTCTATGTTACCCAAATAACTGTTTATTTGACTGATCACTGAATCATGAGCCCTTTTTTTCAACTCATGCTGAAGGTCAAAGCGATGAATCAGTCCCCTCAAACATGCATTATTTAACATCAGAGCTAGGACACTTTTTAAAAACGCACAATAACTGGCTGTGTCACGTTTTACTCACCTTAGGAGAGGTTATCTTGACGTAGACAATGATGGGGGCGAGGGAGGTCTTCCCCAGCTGTGACGGGTGGTTGATGGTGTCGGCGTCCAGAACCACCAGCTGTAACGTCCGGGCAAGTTCGAAAATCCGCTCAATCTCACTCTGGACTTCAGCTGAAGAAGAAACGAAAGATGTCAATTCAGAGGAATGACTTCATTTATTTCATAATCAAATAGAGCCACTTGTTTTTTGATGGAAAAGGTGGCGTACTCATAAACCAACTGTTTTACCACACAACCCCAACTCCAACAGATGACAACGTGACTTAAAATCTGTGCTACAAATATCCCAGCAGGGCACGATTCCCAATCTGAGAAGAATCACAGCCAAGCTTCATGACTTCCAGTCACGACAAAGTCTGTAGTAAACTGATAAAATGAAAACATTCCACATTAACAGCTCATTCAGGCTACGCCTGTATCACACATTCTCATTTTCTTGCTAAAATATGCCAGAGGGGTGATACATTTTTCACTTATTTCCAATGCAACATTTTCTTGTATAACTTTACACTCATCAAGAAAACACTAATTTTTGATTCAAGACATTTGCATCAGAAACAAATGTCCAAATCTTTAAATCTTTGTGTAGATTTCCTTTAGGAAAAGTGAACATTTTAGGGTCTATAATGCATGAAGTGGCTTGTTAAGAGGATTTCTTATATGTAAATAAGTAATTAAAGTGACACCGGATGAAAAATGGGGAATTTTCTTTTTTTCTCATCGTCTCTATCCAAGTGTAATATTAAAAAGACAGCTTAGCGAACGTGTGGGATCTGTTTCCTTATGCTAATTCTGAAGTAATTTCCTGCTACAGCAGCACACCAATACATTTCCTGCATCTACAATATGATTTCCTTGGGACCTCTTACTCTGCTGCAGCTGCTGAGTGATGCTGATGTTGATACATAGCAAATATTGTCCCAGTTGTTTGACTCAGGAATCTGTTTAATTCTAATCGGATCTGAACCCAGATCAACCTCAGTCAAATCAGAGCGGCTCTTGAACTTGCTATCGTGCCTTGATGTTCTATATTTCATTCCTGACAAAAGGAAACCGGCCAAGGCCTGTCGGGAGTTATCATTACAATTGTCAAGAGTTCCTTTAATCGTTTCCTTCCTTTCCCACATAAGCTGGTCTCCTTGAAAACATTATGAATCAAAACAAAAGATGTTGACATGCATTGCACTTATTTCAAGCACGAACATACCCAAGTTGGAGCGCGTGTTGGAGCGCTCGATGATGGCGTGCTTGCTGGGATTGTTCAGGACTGAGCGTTTGGCCAGAGAGATGTCCGCTGTGACGCGAGTGATTGATATTCTGAAGAAAAGGAACAAGAGAAATACTTGATTTACCAGAGAAAAGACCCAAAAAAAGCAAAGAAGAAGCAAAGAAAAAAAATAGTAACGCTGTAAAAGATGGAAGAAGAAAATAGAACTCTCAAATCTGTTTGAAAAAGATGGAGCCAACAGGAGACAATACATTAACATTGCTCAAAGATAAATAACATGAGTTCATGGGTCTATGGTCAAACTCATTATACTTAATTACGTCTATTTCTGTGAACTTTATGAAGTAAGAATAGCATTACTCCAGATGTTCTGCTACCTGAGTGTAGCTACTGTAGCTATATAGTTGAGCTATTCTTTTTTTTTGCCTCTTAGCCAGAGACACTCTTGTAAGCGGTGATGCAGTTTATATATCTAGGCTTTTATTAAAGGTAGGCAGAATTGCAAAGTGAATGGGAGGCTTTCAGGGAACCAATCTAAACGCAGATGGTATCATTATCTTACAGCTATTTTATTGTGCAAGTAACGTTTACTTGTTAATGGTGTATTAAAGTCAATTATTGTCTATTGCCTCTTGAAACTAGGTTTGCAGAACATGACTTCAAGGGGAATTAACACAATACACTGCAGCTGCTGCTGGTCTGAGAGGATCTTAGTGTTAGTGTTGTGTAACTTCATGGCCTCTCTGCTTCAGATGGGTGGATGGACTCAACATTGAGTGAGTAGAATCCGGCTCTGCTCTAGGGCCCACTATGACCTATTAAGGACATGGAGGGGGTCTATTTAAAGCAGCAGCACACATCTGCAGGCCAAACAAACTTGTTACACACTCCCTTGGCCAACCTCAGGGGACTGATAAATACCAGCATATAGAGTTAGAGGGAGAAGGAATGAGGAAGGAAGGAAGCAGGATGAGAGCTTTTATTTTAGATCACGAGGAACTTACCTTCCCTCAAATCTGTGTTTCAAAAAGTCAAACAGCGCTTTTTGCATCATGTCTGTCACCTGTGGACCGGAAATGTAGGGGGAAATGAGAGCAACTTGTTAGTGGATTCACATTTTACAGATCATTTTCCAATAAAAGCAGGGTAGCATTAGAAATGGTTGTCGCACCTCATAGCCCTTCAGTGATGGTCCAACGAGAACCACGGGCCGCATAGAAGGCACAACATCGTACGGAGGAATGTGTTCCGTCTTCAGAGAGAAGAAGAAGAAAAAACAGTTGCACACATTTATGGAGACAAAGTAAACACTCACCATCACAAATCACTTGAGGGACTTGGGACAACACTGACCCAGACTACATTTAAAAGCACTGGAACATTGTGAACCATGAAATGGGACGTCCTAGCTGGCTCGACATAACACAAGCTTTGATTTATTTAATAGATTTGGCAGTTTACTTCACAAATGCCAACATCATCACATTGTTGAAACTTCAAAGAAGCTTACAGTAAAATGCAATATTTTATGATGGATTTCAATGTTTCGATAAATCCCCCCATTTCATGGTTCTGATGTTATGGCATCAACTATGTGAGAGGAAAGGTTAGTTGGACAGGGAGAAAAAGCCACAGTAGTTTAACAGAAGCTACAAAAAAAAAATGTGGGAAAATTAGGACAGTTAGGAAAACTTGCTCATTGCTGTTACGACAAAGTGGAAGCTCAGTTTGTGTAACCGCCTCGGTTTTAAATCAAAAATGAAAGAGGTGATTTTGACAAGAGCAGATGTTTTAAATTAGAGCAGAAATGAAAAGTTAGTCAAATTATAGAATGATGGATGTGTTGAGTTTAGACAGATCGCTATTGGTGCCGATCAGGTATGGTTTTACACACTGTTCAATGTCAATATATTATAATATGATTTTCCATCTGCGGTTTTAGTGCCACAGCAATCCCTTGCATTGACCTACTTTACATACGACCTTAAAAAGTATTCTAATAAATGTATTAAACCCATTATGAATTCAGATATTAAATAATGATGAAAGAGCACTGGTTTCAAATCCATTGAGGAATACAAATCTGTAACTGAAGAGAAAAAAGGTGATCATCCCTTGATAGAATAGTAATAGTCACTAGTTCTGCTAATCAGTTAAAGTCAAATTTAAGCAATAATTCTCAAATGTGTATTGGTTCAATCTTCTCAAATGTATATTTTAGTTTTTTTTGCATCACAATTAGCTGTCTGGATGTGTCAGAAAACTGCAGGAAATGTCAAGTACTTTATCTTTAAAAAAACAGAGTTTAAAAAATAAAAAGATTCTTCCCTTATGTTCAAGCTGCTGTCAATGTCTGTTATCTTTATGATGAGGGGGTTTTATGTTTGCTCTTCCTGCTCTCTCCACTTCTAAACATTTTCTGTCTGTCTCACATTTGCTGTCGTCAGCGTGCTTCCCATGGGACGTTGTGGGAACTGATGCACACTGCTGCTGACTAACGTGAAAGTACTAATGGACACAGTGGCTCCGCTCAAATACTTCTGTCCAACTCTACATTACTTTATGAACGTCAGCATAGTTATGGGAAATGTTCATGAACTAGCATTTCATACAATTAAGTTGTGTTAATCAGATTTTAGTGTTTTAAATAGATTTATCACATTGTAAAAGTATTGTAATAATTGAAACCTCTTGTGTCATGTTAAAAAATAACTTGTGTTTGCATGTTAGTTAGTGAGCTTTAAAGTCGCTGCAAGACCATTCCCCGTCTTTATGCTAAGCTAAGCTAGCAATCTCTTATCTCTTGTGGCATTAAGAAAGATATAGGAATGATAACGCTCTCATCTCATTTGATATTAGATGATAGACTATAACTATTATGAGCATACTTTTTATGAAGCCGTTCACACTGAGCTCTCACTCTGTCAGGATCACAAGTTCACTAACAAACACACAAACAATCACAAACACGACACAGAGGATTGCAGGAGCAGTGAGTAGGGTGAGAGCTGAATCTCTAAAGAGGGTTTGTATAGTTCAGGTCCCTGCTGAGCTGGTGCACTGCACGCCACGACTTACCGACTTCTGCTTCTGCTTAGCTGTGGTGAGACGGAAGAGGAGAAAGAGAGAGGTTAAGAACAGGCATGCATGCCAACGGACGGCAGCGGGACGAGGACTGTGTCCTAGACAAACAGGACGGGCGCTAAGTGAGGCCAAGCAGGCGTTTAGTCAAGAGACGTGCGGACAGATAAGAAAAAAAGAGCTTTAGGTAGTCCGGAATTTACCTTCTTAAAGAAGGGCATTCGTTTCTCTTTTGCTAGGGGTGACATGACAGTGTTTGGACTGGCTTTAGGGGAGCGCAGGTTGACCGGAAGCTCATTGTCCTCGAGGTCTAAGTCTGTGGCGTCTATGTCAATGGCTACGCACACAGACAGACAACAGCACCATCACATAAATGAACACAGGAGGGCACAGGTAACCGGGTACAATTCTCAATAACAGTAGCACAGAATGTACAGTATGCTACTAGACATTGACAGCAAAGGAAACATGAAAAAGTACATTTAAGGAAATTAAAACATCAACTTTATTGCTGGTATAAATATATAGGAAAAATCTAACTAGTGCATCTTACCTTCCACTTGAATTCAATGGTTAAAAGTAAGTTCAAAAGATTACAGAATAAAGGTATAAAGTTGGCGTTTTGAAGGTGCCCAAGAAGCTACTCACCAGACGAAGGAGGAGTAGATTTCCGTGAGTTAGGAACCACTTCACCTAAACTAGTAGATGAGTTTGCTCCCAATTTACTGAAAAGAGAGAACACGTGAGATCAACAACCCTTATGACGGCTACATTCATTTCACTTACACTTATTACACTTATGTACATTCATTTCACTTTACATTCATCTCTTAGCAGACACAGAGAACTCAGATAAGGGTTTTTACCTGGAGTGGAACTTGCCCTGTTTGGCTCTCTGCTCCAGGAGGATGCGAGTGTTTTCAATCTTCACTGGACTTGGGATGAAACCAATTTCACAGCCTTCCTTCACCAGGCGTCCTATCCACCAGTCGTTGTTGAATTTCTACACAGAAAAAAAGTGATGTTCTTCTCTTGATCATCCTTATTGCCCTCAAAATCACTGTACTAAATATCATCTCTGATTAGAAAGTTAACCACTCACCTCTTTGACATGGAGGAAGTCTTTAGCATCAAAGGAGATGGCCATGCCAGGCACAGGGACATCGTCATCGTGACACGGGCTGTAGTTGACATTTGTGCGGACAGCAAATGCAACTGGTTTGGTCTGTTGGGAGGAAAAAAAGGTCAGTTTGTGTCAAAGACATCACGCAAGAATTGAGACCTTTTAAATGTTTGTTTTTTTAACACTGTGAGATGTGATTCTTGTCTTTGTGTGAGGTGTTAACATCCCCCTAAGCGAGGGATACAAGCAGACGGACTATCTGCTACAAGCTAAAACACTTTATAATTCAGAGTGATGCAACATGTTGGCTTCTGCAGAAATCGGCACTTAAAACAGGAGATGTACAAACGGCACTTGTGGTCATAAATGAATCCTACAATCTTAACAATAGTTGAATCAATACTGGCTTTCCTATGTTATCACTATTGACCTTCCTCTTTGGGACAAACAGTCCTTTCAGATAATGCATACAGCTTAGAAAAGGTTTCTTGAGGCTGTGATGTAACCACATATGGTTCAAATACTGTCCACATATGAGACTTTCATACTTTCCAGACATAGATATGTTTTCACAAAGCAAAAGCAAATCTCCTCTGCCCATAGTGACGCATTTGATTTTCTAAAAAAAGGATTTGTATAAGATCTGAAAACATGTGATGGGAGAACCATATGCTTACAGACAAACCCTCTGAATTTAGATCCCTGGAAGAGGAGGATAACCATCTAATAGAGACATCTTTTTAAGAATTACTTAAAATACTTTTGGACATAGCCTGGCGGCGATGGCAGCAACAGTTGGCAACATGGTCATGCCCTCAACCAGATTACATTTGTTCTGCCTGTGACAAGCATGACAGAAGTCGAATGAAAAGCTAAGACGAATGCACAAGGGAGTAGCTTAGAGTAATCTCCCAGCGTAGACTCACATGCTGGATATTTACCTGCACATGAAAGCGAGCAAGATGAGGGGAAGGGTGTGCGATATTCAACTGGAATCCAAATGTAACCCACTAAATCAGAGCTTTAATGATGTAACTGTGTAATGATTGAGGAAAAGTCTTTTAAAGTGCATCATAGTGGTCTTCCAATCTGATTTTCCCTTCGCAAACTAAAAGTAGCAAGACGTAGTATACAAAGAAAGGCAGATCTACACATCTATGTACATTTATAAGTTTTGTGTACAATAAAGCAAGTGGGAATAATTGTCTTATATTTTTTAATCAGATTTTCTGGCCACTTGGGGGCAGAAAGAAACTTAAAAACAACATGGAAAACAGAGACCGTATTAACACTTTTAAAATGTGTAATGGCACATTTGCTATCCTACATTTTCCTACTATTGACATATCCAGAGAAGGCCAACGCCAATTGCTGATCGCATTGACCACCGGCGATTGAAGAGGTGTAGCAAATTGTTCAAAAATATAAAGGAACTTCATTGCAATAGAAAATAATATCTTAAATATATCCTACTGTGCATTTCAGGAGACGTTTTTGGGGGGAGTTGGTGGAGACCAAAACAAGAGAGAATATTGGACTTGCATTCATTAAGAACATAAACCTGCCTTAAAAGGCTAATTATGCTCCATATCTACTGAATGTGTAAATAATTATAGTAGGTTAACAATCTCAACACTTGTTTCTGCTGCACCGAAGTGGTCAGTAAAGTTCGTTATTGCAGGTTTAAACACTCAATGTGAGATTAAATTACATTCCTATTCACCTTCACCCATCTACAAGGACTGATTGGGTTTGCTCGGATCTGAATACTACTTGAGATCTTTCAAGCAGGCAGCGATGCTCAGTGAAGCTCAGCACTATGACAGGGATGCAAACTCATCAGGTATGAAAAAGGTGACAAGGATCCGAGCCCCCCAACCCCACGGAATATCGGCTTTAAAATGAGGAATAACAGGATGTTAGCAGTCAGAACAACTAAAGCAGCAGTTAGTAATAACAGACATGCCAAAGAGTCACATCTAATAGAAATATATAAAAGCATTTATTTTAATTGCAGCAGTCAGTTTATAATTTTGGCAGCACTGTTGAGCATTTTGAAAATGTATTTTCATGCCTCTGTGCAAGGTGTAGTCTTTCTATCTGTATAGCCACTGGTGTAACTAAGTTCATAAACTCAAGTACTATACTTGGGTACAATGTTGAGCTACTTGTACTTTACTTAATTATTTCAATGTTTTGCTACTTTGTACTTCTTCTCCTCTACAGTTCAGAGGTACATGGTGTACTTTTCCTCCACTACATGTATTTAATACCTTTAGTTACTTCACAGATGTGGATGAATGATGTGAAATATAATCAAGTGTTAAATCAGACTTTAGTTCCACCTGGAGTAAATCCACAAGTACTATAGTATACAAAGTCATTCAAACTAGCTGCACCTTTACCAGCTTTGAGAACACTTTCATGATCAATCATTATAAAACACATCATATATATTATTCTGAAATGGACCAATCGACTACTTTTACTGTCGCTACTTTCACTATATTTTGATGAGAATACTTTTCTACTTTTACTTGAGGAACATTTTGAATGCAGGACTTTTACTGTAACAGAGTATTCCTACACTCTGGTACTTCTACTCAAGTACAAGATCTGAGTACTTCTACTTTTACTCAAGAACAAGATCTGAGTACTTCTACTTTTACTCAAGTACAAGATCTGAGTACTTCTACTTTTACTCAAGTACAAGATCTGAGTACTTCTACTTTTACTCAAGTACAAGATCTGAGTACTTCTACTTTTACTCAAGTACAAGATCTGAGTACTTCTACTTTTACTCAAGTACAAGATCTGAGTACTACTACTCTTACTCAAGAACAAGATCTGAGTACTTCCACTTTTACTCAAGTACAAGACCTAAGTACTTCTACTATTACTCAAGAACAAGATCTGAGTACTTCCACTTTTACTCAAGTACAAGACCTAAGTACTTCTACTATTACTCAAGTACAAGATCTGAGTACTTCTACTTTTACTCTAGTACAAGATCTGAGTGCTTCTACTTTTACTCAAGAACAAGATCTGAGTACTTCTACTTTTAATCAAGTACAAGATCTGAGTACTTCTACTTTTACTCTAGTACAAGATCTAAGTACTTCTACTATTACTCAAGAACAAGATCTGAGTACTTCCACTTTTACTCAAGTACAAGACCTAAGTACTTCTACTATTACTCAAGTACAATATCTGAGTACTTCTACTTTTACTCTAGTACAAGATCTGAGTGCTTCTACTTTTACTCAAGAACAAGATCTGAGTACTTCTACTTTTAATCAAGTACAAGATCTGAGTACTTCTACTTTTACTCTAGTACAAGATCTGAGTGCTTCTACTTTTACTCAAGTACAAGATCTATACTTATACCACCTCTGTTTATAGCCTATGAAAAAAACTATTAGAAAACGAAGGCTAAAGCTAACGTTAGCAGATAGTGACAATGTATGCTAGTTAGCCAGCTCAACAATAATATTGCAACAGAAACACTTTTCAGTGCACATCACGCTCTGCCGCTCCGACAGGGAGCCCTGCTCTGAACACCTGAACGGCCCGTTCTAACAGCTGTTCACCAGCGGTCCAGTCTGTGCCACAGTGACTCCGAACCACAGTTAATATTAACGAACGCACCCGTAGGTAATGTAGCTGCTGAAGCTAGACCATCATCGCGGCCGCAGATTACTCCAGGTCCCAGACCCCAAAAATATTTTTATTGCAGATCTACATGAATCACACACACGACCTATTTTGGATTCAAAATGGCGAATTTCGCCGAAAGGTGACAAGTTTGCATCCCTGATGAGAGTAATTAATCAGCTTTACAGACAACAATCGCTACCTCACCACTGTCCGCTGTACTGGATTATGGAAATATACATTAGTGAAATCCTCCTGGAATCATTTTCCTCATGCGGACAGCAATGTAAATACTTTAGGAAGTGATGGTTGTAAACGGTGTGTGACATCAACATTGAGAAGATCATTCAATCCGATGTGGGACCTGTAGAGGACAAAGCATCCTTAGCGATGGCATGCATTGAGTCACATGTCTGCATAAAAGGTATGGGGGCCATTAGTGCACCTATATGAATGTGTCTCATGGGCCTCTGCCTCTTTCCTCCCTCCCAGCCTTTATCAATCATGGCCACCTGTCAGGTGAAGCTCTCTTCAGGCTTGATGAAATGTTACGGACCTGTAGGCAGTCACGCACACACACACACACTTTCTAACGTGCCACCTTCTATCACAGGCGACGGCAGGATTTGCACATAATGGCACATTTACACCACTGTAGAGTATCGCTACATCTTCTTTAAGAGCCCATACTGCTCTGTTCCTTCTTACGTAACGCAGGCGTTCATTATGGATGCCGTATTGACTGCAGTGAGGGAGGGAGAAGGACTGAGGCGGAGGGTTAGAGACGGGGTAAGAAGCATGGGAGGAGGGGGAAAAGAAAAGGGAAAGGAGATGGACAGAGGGATGGACAGAGGGATGGACAGAGGGATAGCAGAGTCAGACGATGTAGTGCAAAGAACAAAAAGAGGCAGAGCACAGGATGTAAGTGGGGACACATTCAGGGAGATAAGAGGAAGAGTAATGATAAGACAGAGCTCCAGAGAAGCCCCATCAGTAACTGGGAACCCTGGGAGGCAACGCTATAGAATACAGCCAATTAACACCACACAACACTAGTCACTATATCCCACCACCCCATGAATATTCCAAAAGACAACACCTCCTAGTCCTCTCTGTGAGTGAACAACACACACCCTTGCATTCCACATGCCTGCTCTATTAGCGGCACACACACACACAGGCTCTCATGCTATAAATCAAGGTTCCCACATTGTTTCACCTTGAATGTACAGATCGAAATGAAATAAAAAATGGTTTAGCCTCATGCCCTGGCCTTAGGCTGTACTGAGAGCCTATAAAATGTATTATTATATTGTATGAAGGGAGCCATAACCTTCATTAATTTAGTGTGGGAAGATGCATCTATAATTACCCAAGAATGCATTAGTAATATTTATAGGTAGGTTATATATGAACAGTAAGTCAGTCAGGATAAATGCAGCTACTAGTTAGTTTCTTATTTGCCTAAAGGCAAGGCAAGTTTATTTATATAGCACTTTTCAACACAAGGCAATTCAAAGTGCTTTACAAAAAATGAAAGACATTAAGAAAATGGCATTTAAAATCAGTCATTAAAAATGCAGGTTTCTGGGAGTTTGTTCCAGATATTTGGAGCATAGTAACTGAACGCTGCTTCTCCATGTTTAGTTCTGACTCTGGGGACAGAAAGCTGACCAGTCCCTGAAGACCTGAGAGATCTGGATGGTTCATCATTTAGCAGTAGATCAGAAATGTATTTTGGGCCTAAACCATTCAAAGCTTTATAAACCAGCAGCTGTATTTTGAAATCTATTCTTTGACACACAGGAAGCCAGTGTAAAGACTTCAGAACAGGAGTGATGTGATCCACTTTCTTAGTGTTAGTGAGGACTCGAGCAGCAGCATTCTGAATCAGCTGCAGCTTTCTAATAGATTTTTTAGTGAGACCTGTGAAGACACCATTACAGTAGTCGAGTCTACTGAAGATAAAAGCATGGACAAGTTTTTCCAAATCCTGCTGTGACATTAGTCTTTTAATCCTAGATATATTCTTTAGGTGATAGTAGGCTGATTTAGTAACAGTTTTAATGTGACTGTTGAAACTCAGGTCAGAGTCCATGACTACACCTAGATTTCTGGCTTTATCTGTTGTTTTGAACATTGCAGACTGAAGCTCAGCGCTAACTTTTATACGTTCTGACTTGGCTCCAAAAACCATTACCTCAGTTTTATCTTTGTTTAATTGGAGAAAGTTCTGACACATCCAGTCATTGATTTGTTCAATGCACTTACTCAGTGTTTAAATTGGAGCATAGTCTCCTAAAGTGATTTTGTTTTATATTATGTCTACATTAATTGTTATTGTAACTTTATGTGCAAACATGTAACAAGTTGGAGTCCACATTTAATTAATTGTATCCAAAGCTTTTCTAAGAAACGAAGTGAGAGTAATTCATTCTAACTCCGATTTACACCCATTACCTAATCTATAACCATGGACAACAATTAAGTCACAACATTTAATCACATTTTAACGGACTCCTTGGCCATTTGGCGGCAGCAGAAAAAAAAATGTAAATACATACATTTACATATTATAACTCCCTTTTAGCTTCGTTTTGGTCTCTACCAACTCATAACCAAATTATCTGTCTCTTTAGCTGCTGAATACTTTGTAATTTTACCATCAGAAAACAAATATTTTGGGCCAGTTAAGACAATTTAAAAGCACTCCCTTAATTTCCTATTCCACTTCCTAACTTCTAAATTACAAGACAAAGATATCCTGAATTTTTGCAATGCGCCTCTTTCTTGTAAACCCCCCTCACAGACTTCACTCACCCAATTTGTGGTAAAAGCCTTTCCGTGTTGAATCTCCCCTAACCTGAGATAACCTCAAACTTGACAAAACATCTTTAGAACTACCTTTATTACTTTCAAAGTGTTACATTAATGAAGTCAATAACAGACAGCAGAGGAGCTTTAGTATGCATTCATATTAAAAACCATGTACTGCAGTGTGAAGTATATTAAGGCCTTAAACATTTCTGTGGAATGTTAAGGAAGTCATTGTGAATGACTGCCCACTAAGGCTCACAGGCAGAGTCTCTGCACTTCCTCTGACCCCAGCTCTCGCTCTGGTGGCCAGACCAGAGAGGCTATTTTTTACCAGTCATATAAAATGCCAGCAGGGGTAATCTATGCCAGGTTATCTCTAAAGCCAACTTATCTTTTTAATTAGTGAGCCAGAGAGGGTGACTCTGGACCAAAACAACACAGATCTGCTAGAATGATCTGTCTGTGCCAGCTATGAGCTACCTCCGGACAGCACGGAGGGAAAGTGCTCTGCTACAATGGATGGACAGCCAGAAGCTCAGCGCTCACAGCTAATGAGCATGCTAGCTGTTATAGACAATTAACACCCAGTAAAAGTCAACACATCTAATTCAGACCCTTGCATGAATTGATATGCAAAACAAAAACGTAACCATTGACATGTAGAGCAGGAAGAGGACAACATGTGTACTGAAGATAATCAAATTCTTTAAAAAGATCAAAGGCATGAATCTTAACAGTGCCAGCGATTGGAGTGATTCTGAGGAAGCAAGCGCTGATTGCAATTCCTGTCGCACAAAGACAAGCCTGCTCTGCTGTATGCGTGTTTGTTTATATGCTGCTAATTGTGGCCCAGAGCAGAGGAGAGCAGGCAAGGCTTGGCTCTGATAAACAATGACGCAGAGCCCTCTGAGGCCCCTAACCTCTCACACCAGCAGTCCCGAGAGCCCTTTCCTAGACCCTGAAACCAGCTGAAATCATAGTCGGTCCTCCAGCATGGTCTCTTCTCAACAACCAATGATTTTAACCATCATTGTTTTCATGTCTGATTATGGATGAGCTAAGCTGGGCTAGCGTCTTTGGGTTCAAGAAAAGCGCTATAGAAATAAAATATATATTATTATTATTAATAAAAAAGAACGCGTTTCTCCCTTTCCATAATGAAGTCAAAATGGCTAATTTTCTTGCCACTATAAAAAAAAGAATGAACATGTAGGCCTAAAGAATTGAGACCAAAAAGGAAGCAGACACAGCTTTCCTTCTCTTCCAATAACAAACCAACCAGTGTAAAGTTTACATTACTGTGTAACTGATGCCAGACAAGCATAATAAAGCAGTTTTGTCTGTGCACACACTTCTATACTTGTGGGGACCCTTATTGAAATATAAATGTCTTGCCTTCTAACCATTACAAATGAACTAACCCTAATACCAATTCTAACTTTAACCTTCAAATTAAATCTTAATGTGCCCTGTGGAGTTTTCTTGCAAACAAAAAAAAAGCATGTTTATATTCTCAACAAACAGTTGTGATAAAACACTTGTAAAGCTTTTTTATTTTATGTTTAAATGGTCAAATTTCACGTTTGTTATCTTGCAGTCTACCTATTGTTTACTCTTTCGGGCTAATAGCTATTCCTTCCTACTAATCAACTGTCAATTAGTATTATTAACATACTAGTAAAGACATTTGTTCCTACGCTACTAGTGGTCAAAAACTACACAGGGTTCTAAAACGTAGGTGAAAAGCATACAAACACACACACGTTGATCACAGGCCCCTTCTTGCCCCCATAGAGCACATGTTTCAGTAGGGAGGGACTGGACGGAGTGACCTCAGTGCAGCCCGTTTTTGGATACCAACCTTGGCCTTGTCGAGCTGTGCCTGAGCCTGTCGCTCTGCCTCTCTGCGCACTGCCTCCTTATCCTCCTCAAGGGACACATCGGAGTCTGATGGACGGCTGGTGTAGGAGTCGGCCGAACCCTGCAGAGACACAAACACTGAAAGTCAGCTTCGTCCATTTGGTATTCACACTTCAAAAATTCAAAAGGTGTCAGACTCGTGCTGGGATTCAGAGCATCGTGAGAACTTCATTTCCTCATGCATTGCTCTTCCTCTTCAAAGACATTCTTGAGCCTCTAATGTGCAACTTACAAATGTGAAAACGCACCCAGACAGACTGAAGTGTTAGACTCTAAGCATCGATGAATTCAAGTTGAGTTCATTAAATAACGAGAGGATGTGCTCAAGAAAATGAGCAGGCATTTCATTCTACTATCAATTATCGGACACTTCCCCTCTTTCTGAGAAAAAAATGCCAAAGGACACAAATAGACTTTCAAAGAATCACATCCCCAGCAGCTCTCCTTCTATCCTTAGCGCTCTCTGTCAGCCACTCGCCTAAAGATTTTGTTTTGATCCTTTTGTGAGAAACACTGGGGGAAAAGTTGAAGAATGCCAGGTCCCAGTATGTCTGTGTGATATGTGGTTGCGACAGATCTAGTCACAGTTCTCAGACACACGCATACCAAAAATATGCAAGTTACTGACTCTCCTGAGAGCAGTGCATTGGTGAAGCACACGCTTACTTTTTAAAAGTTATACGTGCATGTTATTGCTATTTAGAAAATAGTGTTTTCACTACAAGACAGAGAGCAGTCACCAGAGGAAAAGGCTAGCATTTCCAGGCTGACGAGGTTAACTTTTTAATGGTTGGATATTATGTAAACTCTTAAATCATTGATTTAAGATACAACCTTAAAAGTGCACTGTTTAGGCAGATAAGCTAAAAGTGACCCATTTGCTTTGACTGTTTAAAGCTAACAACAATATTTAAAATGTAATATGTGCATGTTTGAATAAATACATAACATCTGCTCCTACACAACGGACTAATTTCCCAGCGCCAGACATCCGTTTCAGTTCAATGTAATCTTGTAGTCAAGGATTAAAAGAGGCCCTTTTTTAACTAAGTGAAGGCAGTGTGAGCCTTATCCTTACCTGCACGTTACTATGCCACCCACACAACACTTTCATTCATCTCACTGCACCATTACACTCTGCTGTCTGAGTTAAAAATAGCCTCCCTCGCTCTGTGCCTGATTAGAATTACCCAGCCATCACATACGTACAAAGGAGGATGTCCTCTCCACTTTCTCCATTACCTGACTTATGTATGGAAACAACACAAACTTGTTACGGTACATAATACTAGGTTATTCATATTCATGTCCATCTCACCATGGAACTGCGCTGCTGTGTCTCTCATCCTCCCTGCTTTGTACCTGATATGAATAAGTCATTTGAAAGCAAGCTCATTAAATATCCACAGGGTGCTTTCAATCGTGCTGTCATTATTCTCCCAGTAGCTTTCAAAACATCACCAAGCATGTATCAAACACTGCTCAAGCTTGAGTTTGAATAAGCAGCACTTCTACGCACTTTAGGTACATAAATTGGTACCTTGTTGCACACCAGCCTGTCTTTATGCAGGTGAAAATACCTGTTGTGATTACTCCATCAGGTCAGGGCTAACAGCGGGGCGCGATCAACAACGCTGTCCCAGTGGGTCAGAGGGAGGTGACATGGAGCTCTGCCCAGAATCTGACAGCCATAACTGATAACCACATGCAGCTTCTCATCATCGTGGGGCAACACACAACGGTGCCACACTGACCCCAGACACTGTGGAGTGATGGATCAGGCAGACACACACAGACTCGCACATGCACACACAACAACAGACGGTGCAAACACACTCAAAATCTGCTTACATCGGCATCAGAGCTCTTGACACGACCTCCCTTGGCTCGTTTCAGCAAGCGGATCCAGGTGGCCTTCATCAGCCACACTGGTCATTCAGTGTCCGGAGCCACTGCTACAACTACACCTAACTGAACTGCTGTGGTCACTCATGCACCAGCGCTGCAGCAGTGCTCTGGCTACAGGTACATTCAACACAGTGGCAACATCTGGTTCCTGTTACACCTTGGCTGTAAATCATCCTTAGGTAAATAAATAGCTTTGGAGTTGTGGCTCCTTGTCTTTTTGCTGCAGCTCCAGCTGCTGCTATCTGTAGAGCCACAGCTCCTTCTCCTCCTGCTGATATTGCTGCCACAGACGGGGAATCCACAGGAGCTCGCTGCCCCGCGCATAATCTCAGCAGCTCTCTCTCTCCGTCCTCCCTGGTCTCCTTGAGTGCTCACACTGCCACTGCAGGTGCTGACTCCCAGAGTGAGTCAGGTGGCGGCGATGCTCCTCAGCCCCTCGTTCTCCTTCGCCTCCTCCTCCTGCTGCTGTAGCCTTCCCGCGTTGCTCCACAAGCGGTGGATAACAGCAGTTTATCTACATGAGTCCTGGTGTGGCTGCCTGTTACCGAAGCTAATGAAGCTGCTGCCTCTCAGGTGCTGCAAGCTCACTCTTTCACTCTGTGTCTGAGCGCATCAGTGCATGTCTTGCACAACCCTTCAGTGATTCTGCCTCTCTATCTCTGTCTTTACCCCCCCCTCCTTCTCCTCCTCCGTCACTCCCCTCTTTCCCCCCCTCACAGTCGGTCCATCTGCTCACTGTGGCTCTGCAGTGATGCGATGTGCTATATGGATCCTGTTTATGTGTCGCTTGTGCATGCTGTTTTGTTGTTTGAGAGCACAACACATTCACCCTAACATGAGCTGTTTATAGGTGTTGGAAAAATAAGTGTCACATCGCCATCTTCTCAGAGGTGAGGAGCTTGTTTACTGAAATCTGCTCACTTTTATCAGGCATCAGAGATGCAACTGATCATTATTCTTGTTATCGATTCATGCACAGGCTCTCAGACTTTTCCTTTCATGCCCGTGTTTGGAAGCCAAAAATAATTCACGCCCACCCCCTACCTCCGAGTTTACATTTTGTATCACCCTGTAACAACATTGGGGAGACTAAAGTAACTAGACATATTTATTCAAACAACATTATCTGGAGCATAGACTGGATGTTATTTTTTATATTTCTGAACAGTTACTGTTCTGCAAAAACTATGCTGCTCAATTAAAAACCAAAATCACAGCTGTCCCACTGAATAGTCAAAGAAGTTGCTTCAACTTCAAAACAATAAAAGGGGTTTTCTCTCACATATGATGGTACAGATGGTTTTGGGTTTTGGACTGTTGTTAGGACAAAAAAAAAAAGGCATTTCAATATGACACTTATAAATTATATATTGAATTGTTCACTATTTTCAGACAAAACAATCAATAAGTCAAGAAAAGAATAAGCATGTTAATCAATAACTAAAATAAAAGTGACCCTTATAGTGAGTATTGTATGTGTCTGTAGTCTCAGGGATTCTGAGGTGAAAACTGCTCTAAATCCTCGCCTCTCAGATCGGCGGTGATTTATTACATGTGAGCGGAGCGTCCCACAGCCACACAGGACAAATGAGAATAATTAAGCTGTTAACTAAAAATGTCCCGTCCTCATAAAAAGGTACAGCCAAAGTTAAACCTCTTGCAGGGGGATTATTCGAAATGTCCCCGGTATTTGCAGTGCTGACGCACGATGCTCCTCGCTCTGACCCTCAAGAAGTTGTGTGAGGTCAGAGTAGTCAGGGGTCGGCCCGTGGGACCGGCGGTTAGAAAAAGGCACTCGGGTTTATGGGCAGCGGCGCTCCCAAAGGCCCAGTAACTGTAGATCAAAAGATGACACGCTTATCAGTGGTGCTTATCAAAACCAATCAATGACACGCCTCCATCTGCCCATGATCCTTTCAACAAGACACGTGTACTGAAAAATGACACGTCTTACATGAAACGAAAGGCTGGGGGAGGATAATGTGATTTTAGCTCATTAGGACCAATTAGCCTAACGAGGAAGGCAATTACCTGAGGTGAGTGTTTTCAACAGGAATGATCGGAATGTAGGACAACAGAAAATGTGACGATTGTAGCATCAAGACTCAGTTTTCAACTAGCAAGTTAGGAAATAAATCCGTACACTATTTCATAGCTTTGCCTGTTTTTGAAGAAATTGTGCAATGGTCACATATGTTTCATTAAGGCGCGTTGACACTTGCCTCCAGAGGTCTCAGGGCGGGGCACAGATGCTCTGAACGTGGAGCTGTGAAGGCTGCACTCCGATAGCACCACTGACAGAAACTCACAGCGAAAGAACGAGCCTGGGGCTGCCTGACATCACTGACCTCTGGACCCTCTGCCACACTGATACTGACAGGGCCGTGTCACCCACACACAGGCCACTAATAATAATCTAACCTCAGGATGATACCGCTTAGATCCTGGAGGAGGGCTGCTCTTTGTTTAGGTTCACCCAGCAGACTAGGAAACACAGCAGGAATTCATTTCATTTCAAACCTTTATTTATACAGATAAATCCCATTGAGATCATTGATCTCTTTTTCAAGGGAGACCTGCAAATGTGGAATCTTGCTCAATGACGTCTCTAATCTTCAGATTACAGGACACTCTTCCTGTTAACTCTGCCTCTCTACCATAGTCCGGAAAAACCTGCAAGTCTTATCACATTTGCCAAACAATGAGTAATATTGGACAATTCAACACAACCCTGCATTACATTTGATGGCTGTTTCTCATCATTAAAGTGATTTCGAAATGACTTCTAATTACTTTGGTTACTCCTTAAATTCCTCAAGTTGGCTAACTTCATGCATTATTAGAAATATAATTTATTATTATTATTATTAAGGGCAAGAGAAATTAAAAGGGGGGTTGAAAAGGCAATGGTCCCGTCTCCTCTACACCGCTCTTATCGATTCATTTGGACAGAGGTCCTTGCTGTAAAACCACCAACGACCTCTACATGCCGCAGTGGCACGACGATCATTACAAATCACTGTGGCTATTACCACAGTGAAACAGGAGGCTGTGAGTCAGACGCTGCTGCCTCCCCAGTCTGACAGAATCACTTATAGTGGAAGACGCCTTTACACAAAGGAATTCCTTCATGATCTGAAAGCCTCCGTTTTCATTTTTAGCACTATAGGAGTTTGTCTCTATATGTATCCACTATAAAAATGGAGAGCTGAAGTCATGCAGAAAGTAATGACTGTGCATGTGAGCTATAAAGTGCTCTCATGGTCACAGAGTCCTTGCCAAGACTCCTCCTTAGTTCTTTACATCAATTCTAACAGTCTGCTTCTTTCCTCCACAATGAACACTCAATTAGCGCTCGTTTGCTATTCCCACTTTTATTTTCACCTAGTTTCACTTTGATTTTACCCTCGCCTCGAGTCATTTCTCCCATTTGTTCTTCTTTTGACCTTTTTCCATTCCTTCCTATCCCGTGCTGACCCCTTACTCTGCAGCTCTCAACTCTCGGGTCTCTTTTGGGATTACGAATGACCTTCTCTTCTCCATAGTTAGTTTACGGTTATGTGCATCTCATGCTTTTTCTGGACAACAATCTCTAGTATTCGTGCATATAAAGTGGCTATGGCATTTCATGTCAAAAGGTCCCTACTGTGTCATAACTATGTCATACAGGAAATGCACAGACGTCACTAACCTTTTTCTAGCAAGGGGATATGTTTGAACATTAAGATTCAAATTTTAACATGTAAACAAATATTAACATGCTAAACTAAAATATAGCTTAAAGTAAAACACATCATTGTGAGCATTTAGCTTAAAGTACTGCTATGACTAAAGGAGTCATAGAAGTACCATACACCTACCAATTGATGGCATAGTATTTACTTTATTCTAGGAAGTGATATGTAATGCTGAGACATGTGACACTGACATCTTCTTAAAATCAACTGTTAAATAAAAAAACAAAAGGAAAAATAGACTAGGGTTCAAGAGGTTATTGCGTTATGATGAGTCAGAGGGGAGTCGAATGGGGTAGCGCTGTCAGAATGCACAGTATCCCTCACAGTATGCATCATGACTGAAGAATGAACATTATTGCTTGTGCCAAGTCATGTTCGGTTCTGGCTGATGGACTGCAGTGGGCTGAGCGAGTGTGCTAGCACTTTTGAGGCTTGGCCCGACTCATTCTTGGCTGGAACCAAAGCCTCTTTTCTCAGCTATCTGTTCATCACTGCCACTTCACTCAACGCAACACAAAGTCAATTAAATCTACGGCCCACAAACGGCGTGTCCTTCGTCACACGGAGAGAATGAGCGCCGACATGACAGCCAAGAATGAGAGATGTGTAAGCGCTACAAGCAATACTTACTAATATTTACCACGGAGGAATGCAAACCAAATGAGCAAGAGAGTGACAGAGAAACAGACCGTCTGTACAGCTGTGATAGAAAAAGAAAGTGTGTGTGAGAGAGAAAGGGGGGAGGAGTAATGATGCCTGGCGTGATAAAAGAGGGATTGGCTGAGTGGATGTCAAGGTGACACTGACAGGCCTGTGAAAAAGAAAAGTGTTTACCCAGCATCCCATGTGCCAGTGCATTAGATAAGTGCATCATCCTATCGAGGTGATGTCGATCACATGATCCAAGAGCCCACGGTTGCTAGCTAGAAAATTAGAAACCTATCATAAGGTAAAATACAAAGGTAAAAATATGCCTTTTGAATAGGTTTACCTTTCATATGCACAAAAATGTGTTAATATTACAAAACTTTAACAGGGATAACATTCACAATACTGAATGAAATGGTAAAAGTGATCTACTAACAGAAACAATCCCAAATCTTAAAAGAATAAGGCAGAAATTAACTGAGGTACTGAAGTACTTTCACTTTTATTATTAGACAACAGGCTCACACAATGGCCCTGCTTTAATGATAATATATTGTCTTTATTATGTTCTCCATCTTCATTTTAGGGGGTTAGCATGCTTACATTTGCTAACTACGCAAATACATTACAGTTGATATTGGAATATCCTTACTTTTGCAGGTTATAAACCAAAGTATTAACACAAAATAGACATCTTGACTTGATGATGGTACTAAAGGTCAGATAATAATAATTAACATTATCATAATGTATCTTCTGGGAAACATCTATGCCACATTTCATGGGAATAAATCAGTTAGTAGTTGTCATATTTCTGTACTGCCATTGCCTGTAAATGCATCAGCTACACCGGTTTAGTTTTTTCTGGCTTACATGTTCTAAAATGAACTTGCATTATATGGCGTTACACTCTAGAGCAGTTTAAATCCCTGCAGCATTATGCCAACACAAACGCAGGGAGACCCTCACACCTGCAGAGATATGTGCAAACCCCTTCCTCCTGTAAGTATAACCTGCAGCAGCACTCCCTTGAGGGGCATTTCCCTCACTTACTGTGAATCCCTTCACATCGAGATCTAGTTTATCTCGCAGCTCCTCTCTGTGGAAACACAGCACCATAATAGGATGACGGCTAATCAAGGGGAATACAGTGAGAGGTTGCTCTGAGCTGCTACTTTTTGCTTGTGTCATCAATATCCTTGCAGTTTCCTGCTGTATGAAGCAGGCTGTGGATGATTGATGAGGACTGGCTAAGAGAGCAGAATGAGCTGCTAACCATCTTCATAGGAGCAGAAACATACCATCCAACAAATGGTGAAATCATTCCTGCTTCATTTATTTAATTTCATACAGAGAACAAATTATACTCTGGACAAATTGATGCCCACAGAGGCATGGGGTGATAAAGTAATGAATAAAACAAACTTGAGAAAGTCCACAAATGGTCAATTCAACAATATTTAATGTACAGTAAAAAGCTATTTTCCCTTCATTATCCGTCTCTTCACTACAACAATAATACTTTTTTTTTTTTTTAAAGGTATAAAAGAGTTTGGTTGAGAGTCTGTGGCCAAAATGCAATCTTAGAACGCATCAGCTATTGTCTGATAGTCATTTAGCTTTTTATTATCTTAATGTTAGCTTGTATTGTAGATGTTATCTCTCAACTCGGACGGGAGAGGAAGCTGTGGCCCGGATGTCTACGGGCTACACCAGACGACAGATATTTGGCCCTAACCCACAGGGCTAAATTATCATCAGAATGTTAACAGAGTCTGCTTCTGGGACGACAATCATGTAACAAGTTATTAGTTGGAATTTCCCAACTAGATCTTTGGTTTAATCACCTTTATTTTAAAAAGGCTCTACCTATTATTATTAAACTACAAGGAAAAAGAAAGGTCTCATCCATCCTACCTCAATTTAATCAGATTTATTTTTGTATAAGTGTCAATACTTTTATCAAATGTTTGGCTCAAACTGAAATAGTGTTGTACTTTACAATAGCTTTATCAGCTGACATGTCAAATGGAGGAAGTACAACTCCTAAACAGATCCCTATAAAATCGAACAGAAGCTTGTGTGTGTGTGTGTGTGTGTGTGTGTGTGTGTGTGTGTGTGTGTGTGTGTGTGTGTGTGTGTGTGTGTGTGTGTGTGTGTGTGTGTGTGTGTAAGTTATGGGTATTCCAAGACCCTACTGAACAACAGCCAGCTAGAGATAGAGCTGCAGCAGCGAGCAGGTGGTTACTTCTCATATACCCACAACTAGAAATCAACTATAAAGATAGACAACCCTATTTGCGGCAAACACAATCTGAAAGACAACTGACATACAGCAGCACTAAAACAAATCTTTAAACTGTTCGGATTCTAGTCACTCTGAGATGATATTCCAGTTCAACTCAATTAGTTTGCCTTTTCCTATTTAACGTAGTAGGACAATATCTTAAAAAATCATTCTGTATCTTTTTGGTTAAATAGGTATTTGAATATTTGACCATGTGAACATTGTAAAGATTCAATCTCAAGAACCAGACTGCTTGGGATCGACTTGACATATCCTGTATCTTTGCAGGTATAACAATTTGTCTCTAAAAGCTTTTCTGGGATAACTACTGTTTGTGCGCTCCTAGAGGCAGATTAATCATTAATACTAGGGTGTGCCTGATCATGATAACAATTACAGGAACATATTTTACTACCATTTTATTCACACACATAAATACAATGTTATATATATTCAATTGAAACATGCAGGACATCTCACTTACACTGATGGTGAAAGTTATACAACACCAAAAATACAGTCCTTTTCTGCTTCAAGTGAGACAACACTGCTTTCTTCTGGCCTCTGTACTTAACTGACCAAGCTTACCAGGGCTGTTTACTGTCTTTCCCTCTCTGCTTGTTAACCAGTGCCCCCACTTTGAGCTAGCAGTGGTCATGCAGCGGTGCTCGCAAATCCAGACAAGATGCTTAATGAGCTTCTTCATTTCAA
Source organism: Gymnodraco acuticeps (assembly GCF_902827175.1). Lineage (NCBI taxonomy): Eukaryota > Metazoa > Chordata > Actinopteri > Perciformes > Bathydraconidae > Gymnodraco > Gymnodraco acuticeps. Next base: position 303,702 of record NW_022990021.1, read on the forward strand.
AACAGCACTCTGCGAAAGTGAGCATGACTTTCACTAACTTTCAGGCAAAGCCGCGGCGAGGGAGAAAAATAGGAAGTGTATGATTACGCCCCTTTAAATCCTGCTCTAATAACCTCCATTCTAATGCTGCCCGAGCTCTTCCTCTTTGTTCAGAGGGCAGAGAGAAGAGAGAGCGTGAGGCAAAGCCGAGTAAGACTAAGGAAAGTGTGAAAGGAAACTGTTTGAGTAGGAAAAAGCATGTTAAGGTATATGTAAACTTACCAGATCTGACTCCTCACTGCCGGAATGATACATTTCTGTCCTACCCGACTCCCGGCTGGGAGAAAATCTCAGCTGCTGCCCATCTCCTCTCGGAGCACAGCAAGTCCGACTACTTGCTCCTACAAATCCCCTTGTCCCCGCTCCAGAGGGGAACTTCTCCTCTGGAACCCCAAGGAGATAAAGTTGGAGCCGGACAAAAAAAGCAAGTTCCTCTCAGACCCTCTTTGGCCTACTTTAGTCCCTAAGAGGCAGAGAAAAGAGCAGCGTCTTTCCCACGCTGGGAGAACACTCCTACAGAGCGCCGCAACCGTCCTCCAGCCCCCAAAAACAAGCCCCCTGCCCCTCTTCCCTCCCACACACACACATACACTCTCTGTTTCACACACACACACACACACTCACACACACAGCCAGTTAGGAAGTAAGATCTCTGGCAACAGGGCAGGACGAAAAATTCCAGAAAGCACCAAAAGCAGCTGCCGAAGCTTTTTATGTCTGAGTGTGTGTGTGATCTGGGGAGTTTACATGTGTTCCCTTAAAGAGGTTCCGCAGAGGAGAGGAAGGCTGAAGGACTTGAACTCACTGTATAGTCTCGACACATGTTGTTGAGACCAAAACGTCAGGAAGTAATTATCTTCACTACATCGACGAAATGCCATATTTGCTTTCATCATCAAGGGGACCAAAGTCATTGAAACTTTCCGTTGGGTCATTTGATGGTACACCATTAAGCTAACATTAAAAATTACGTCAAAAGGAAGTTACTTTGTAAACAGATCACACTACAAACTCCTACATCTATAAAATTAAAGCCATATAAAAGTGGGTTTAGTAATGAAGTGACAGATTTCTATTACCAGTCCGTGTAAAGCAGCTGGTTTGCATCTTAGAGACTTTAGTGGTTACTGTAAAAAAAAAGAAAAAAAGAATGCACTTCAAAGAGTCTCTTTGTGATCTGACATTGGACAAACTAGCTGTGATGTGTGTGTACGCTGCTGCTACGTCACAGGCACAGCTCATGTAGTTCATAGATGTTCTATTAAAGTGGTTTCACATGAGTCAAGGCAGGGAGCTGGAATCTGTCACAGCAGAGTCATGAGTTCTGGAAGTGAAACCATTACTAATTGAAATATTTCTGTTATAAAACGGCAGCAACAACAGAGGAATGCAGCTATGTCTCAGGAAAAGAAAAACACCTACAAACAGCACTGATGAGAATCAAATAGTTTTAAATCCAACCTGTAAGATAATAAAACTATAAAACTACAAGCTCTGGGCTTTATTTGACAATGCAGCAAAGCCCAGATTTGTATTTCACAGTTGGGAAATAATGTTTTCTGGGTGGCCCATCCTAAATCCTGGATTATATTGTGTTTGAGCGGGGTTAACCCCTTTGTGAGGATTATCATCCAGAGTGTGTGCTCGGCACGTGTCAAACTGTGGGATAGTTATCCTCATTTCACCAGAACAATCATTTCAATTCCTACTTTGTGTGCCAGAATAAGACTTAGTATGGTTCAATACATAGTATGTCTAATGCAGAATACCAAAAACACCAGGATGCATCCGGTCACATTTTGCAGCATGCAAGTCAGCATGCTTTTCTGGCTATTCTGACCCATAATCCTTTGCGCAGGGGATGCATGTGCAATAGGGTCATAGTTGCAATGTTCTGAAGGGGAAGTATGGGCCAATTGTATGCATACTGCATGTTACATTACATACGTTTTAAGAACAGCTGAAGTAATAACACTATAAAAGAAAAATAACTATTTCCCACAGTCCAAGTTGACATACTCAACAAAATACAACAACTAAATTGACTGTCATAGAAAGGTAGTACAATCTGGAAATACTCTCCTTTGAGAATGTGAAACCAGTGATTTTTTGTATTTCAGCCTTAGAATATATCAGTTTATAGTCCTATTTAAAGCCAGCAGTGGACTTGAGGTCAAGGTAAATGAAGGTGAAAGCAGACTCTAATTAAGCTCAGCCCCGGGGGTACAAACCATGCTGAGCTTGGTGACAGTTGATAAGGAAGTGTGATCTGGTGCCTCTAAATGCTCACTGAACATTTCTTTAACACCTGCTGGAAAGCCAAAGCAATGGCAACAAATAAATCAGAGTGAGATAAAGAAAGCGATCACGATCATTTTCAATCGTGATTTTAAGATGCCATCTAATCAAAAATAATGCCTAAAACGACTGTATGTTTATTGATCATGCTTAACTCCAGCTATCCCTGCCAGGATTGTTATGCCGATACTAAAGTTACGAAGCCCATGGGCCTCAACCCATGGGCTCAACTACTTACTACAAAAGCATTCTCACTGCTAACGGTAATTATAAGCCTCTCTGAATGGGTTCTCTGAGTGGGATTTGACAGATCAATGTCTTCCAGTTCTGCCAGAGCTGGGAAATGAGTGTCGGCGTTGCCTTTGGCTTATCGATCAGTACACATGCACACAATGACGTCAGCAGGCATTCACACTGACAAGCACATAAAGGGCCAACAAGGGTAGCTTACAGAAACCAGCGTACAGTAATTGGACCACGAGGAGGGATCAATACAACATCCCAATATGTTTCACTGGGGGAAAGAATGACATTGCTAACAGTTGTTTCCTTTCATTACACAGTATCTAAAGAGTCACCTTGTGCACTGCGAAAGGGACTGATGGGGGACTTAATTCTGATTCGCTTACATTTTGCATAACATAACAGCCCTGCAATAAATCCTTGTATCGACACTTCTGTGAAACGGCTTCTACGAAAACTAAGCATTATAACCATCATGAAAGCAGAATGTATTGCAGGACTTGGTGCATTCGTTTTAGTAACTGTACCCATGTAAATTGGAAATGAGTGTACATTGTGCAATGCAAAGGTTTGCAACTAAGATAAAATAAAAGAGTACCTGAATATTACTGACATGTTTCGGCCACATAATATTGCCTCTGTAGTGCAGCGGTGATCACACCTGTGTACTTTAAGCATCAAGGCACTCTCTCATGCCACCATACCGTTCTGCCTCCATATCAGGACGTCTAACACTCTCAGACTGGTGTGCCTTCACGGTGGCCACCGCTCGACATTAAAGTAAACGGTTCAAAACAAAACCTCTCCACTCTGCCAAACACTTGCCAGTGTTGGAGCACTTAGGATCACAAGTTAATCTGTGTTACATCAATACAAGATCTTAATACTGAAGACATCATGACACAACACAAAACCAGACACTGAGGTTAGTTGATGGATTCTGACCCAGAGCATCTTGAGAATGACAAGCAATATCCAACAATATAAACATTGTTGTGTTTTCAAATTTGCTATTATAAAAGTTCATGATTCATTCAATTGATGCATACAAACTTAAAAGACCACTAATGGGCTTAAAGCCACCACAATTAGATTATTGAAGATTTGTCAGAAAGGCCTCTCGACTTGCCAAGAATGCTGTTACACTAATGAAAGCGGACTTTGAACGTCCTTTTGGAAAAATCTATTTCCCTGGAAGAAAAAATTAAAATCCAGTGGCTCCCTAGGCATATTTCTTTGTGTTCCAAAACATAAAAATACGGTAAAATCTATATAGCAAATTCAGCAAACTGAATCCTGTAAATGTCCCTTTACAACCAGAGCTCATCTTCCCTTACATCCTTTAAATCACACTACATGTCAGTTTAACGCCTGAGTTGATACAGACCACTCTCATATGTGTATGTTAAATATGTAGCTGGTCAGCTTAGCTTAGAATAAGACTGGAAACAAGGAAAAATAACTAGCCTGGAGAGCGGGACCCCACTGCTCCTGCATGCATAATACCCTGATCAGAAAGAAGAATCCATGCAAGGCCCCAGGGACCGTGATTCACATCTAATGATACCCTATGGGCCGGCAGCCAGCAGCTGTCTGAAGTTACCTAGATACAACACACGCCAGGCCCCTTGAGCCATGGGACCATCTCTAATTACAGACAATGACAGAAAGAGAGAGTCAGCAAAAAGGAAAGAAATGAAGATGGAGGGAAGAAAGAAAAATGGGAGCCCCAACTGTTCTGTGTGCTGCTGCCATTTCTCCACCAAAGGAAATCCTGTAAATATGAAACTGAGAAACCTGTGCACACTTCATTTAACACTGCTGTACTTCGAACCCTGACCCTAAACGTCTATATAACAGATAGACGAAAAGCCTTAGCCTATCAATGTGGAATTAGAACAGTATATTTCCAGTTGAGAACAAAGGTTACAGTCAACAGTTGAACAAAGCTTACCCTTCCCAAGATGTGTTTAGTCAGTGGAGACAAGGATAACTTGTCAAGCATGCCCAAGGGAATGAAGATCATGAGCTCAGAGTTGATATACGGCAAGTGAGAGCGAAAGATTGAATGACTTCTGAAGCGCTGACATGTACAGCGGTGTGCAGCGTTTGGCGACTGCGGTGCGAGTGTGTGCCGCTGAGTCACATCACGCTCGCTGAACACATCAACTGTCCCACATGGAGTCATAGGGAAAACTCTTCAGCCGGCAAATTGGAACCGCTATGACCAAAACAGTCACGCACGGGTCAGGCAATCACTGGCAGAGGGCGATACATGCAAACACACTTTCACACTTGTACATAACTTCCAAGTAGCAGATAAGATGGACGTCCAAGAAACACTCATCATTATACACAAGTGGTTTAATTTGCTTTGTGTTAAGCAATTCAGGAAATATTGATTCACTTTCTGTGACATAACAAATACCCGTGCTACTCTGACAGAATTGTAACGAATTGTTTGAGTAGCTCAGTGAGAGACGATCATCTGCTTTGGCGTCACATGTTTATCACCACTGTTCATCCCTACAGGAGGGAGGGAACGATCCACAATGCACACAATAACCCCCACGGGGGAGATTGCTTGTGTCTACTTGATCCCCCCCGACTCACTTTGTGATGATTGCTTCTCTCAGTAAGGAGATTTAAATCTGCTTCTGCCTTTCAAACAATCCAGGATTTAGAGGAGAAGAATGCACGAACATGAAACATGGTGAGAAACAGTTCAAATGTGTTGGGGGCTTTATTTCTGCAGACTTTCCTTTTAATCTCTGCCTTTTCTCATGTGATTACTGGATAATCTGACTCTTTACGAGGACGCTGTGGAGTTTTTCGCCACTATCAATTTTACGAGTGGCTATATGATGGTTTGCTGCATCCCACATATGGACACTCATCCACCAAATACATAATCCTGCAGCCTCTTTTGTCAATATTTCTCAATCAACAGCAAGGGCAGTAAAGCACAAACAGAGAAACAAACCAAACAAGCCAGTAATGAAGAAAACAGATGGCTAAAAAACATGCATCTAAACAAAGCATAATATGCGAACATTTTATTTATTTTTTAGGACATGCAATCAACATGCTTTTCAGGCTTAAGATGGAGAGTAACACTAAATAAATATGAACATAACTGTTATAGAAAGACATCATAACAGGACATATTTAAACCTTTTATACAATTCTTGGAACAGGAAATAAATTACTTTGGATGAACTCGTCAATAGCATTTATTGCTTAACCTCAAGGGATCAGAAGTTAAGAGATTTCTGAAAACCTGCCCTACATTGTGTGTCATGACAATAGATTACATCATGCTTCTCAAACCATATAAATCAGTTTTTAGATAAAGGATTTAGCTGCATGACCTGACTTTCACAGAACTGTATCTGCACGTGGAAACAGAAAGGCGACCCTGCAGATAGTCTTTCACCTGAGAGCATCAATGCTCTAAAAGGCAGAAATTCCCACTTGCATCCATGATTAAAAGCTGTACTTATAGGAGTGCATTTCTGTCAGTATAGGCCCTGTGTTAACTACCTCACAGACAGTGTGACTGGATGTCACAGACAAAACTGCACACAGCAAAGAATCCACAAACGAAGAAAAAAGCACTGAGCTGCAAGAACAATGTCAAAGCTTTTTAAAAAAACAACAGCAATTTAGTGCTACAACTAATAGTTCAAGCTCTGGCTAAAGTAGTAAGCTTGGATTTACGCAGAAACAAGAACAGGTTGAGTGTTGTTTGTTTTTTACCTTCGGCTTCTTAGACATGCTCGTTCTCCCACAATGCCCGGGACACCTGTGTCGCCTCTCTCCGTTCCACAGCGACTGTAATGAATTATGCAAATCCCCTGGTTTGTTCAGAGTACCATGACCCAGGGGTGCAAGCAGCTGATGCCTGGCATACAAAAAAAAAAAAACTGCTCTGCCTCAGTCAAAACGGTATAACACTGACTCTTTGCTCTAAAACACAACTGGTGTCACATTTCCAGAGGAAAATAAATGAGATGTGGTCATCTTCAAGAGCTCTTTCAACAGCCAGTGTCATGCCTCATGTGTAGTGAAGAGTGTAGGAAGGATAACACACAAACACCGACAGAACACACACACAATCAAGTGTTTAAGCTGTGCGGTGTCATGGCTAGTGTTTCCTTCAGCTGGCCGGGCATTAAGCTTTAATTTGATAGCGTGACATCTGTTGCACGGACAACCCAACTACACGGCGCTGTAAGAAGCAGACAGAAACACACACCAGCCTTAAAACTCCGGAAACACTCTGTCAACAGATACTTTTTGTGATAGTTTTACGGATGTGATGCTGAGCTGCCCGCCTGCAGTGGCAGAGCTGACCGCTGTAGTAAAACATGTGACCTATTGCAGTCGTACATGTGTGGCCAGACAGACAGTCGGGCTGTAACAGCACCATCTGGAGTCCTAATCCGCCGGCACTGCCCACCACTGTGATTATGAATGTGGCCCTCAAAGTCATTAGGCTTATTGGAAGGGGAAGCAGATACCTGGGATCAGTGCACTGCGGAGGAGCAACAGCTGCATCGCAAAAAAGTGCATTTTCTGCAAATATATAGGTAAATTAACTAACATATTACACACAGGTTTGGTATGCAAGCTGATGCAGATAAGGGAGGTTTGAACATATGACAAAAGATATGGTTACAAAAGTCCACTCCACCTTAAGATAAAATGGTGCTTAATGGGTGTCTCCTTTCAATCAAACACACTAATAGGGATCTCTCAATCAAAAAACAGAAAAGCAGGAGTTTTGAAGGGCCATTGCAATCATTGTAGTCAAATTCTGCCTTATTGTTCAGGAGGTTTTACAGGGAGAGAAAATATACACTTACTTCTCATCCTCTCCAAAACAAATAGACTGGTGGGTAAAACTGGTAAAATCACTGAATGAAACAGTTGTGTCAAAAATCAAAATGTCTCCAATGCTATTCAACTGCTGCTAACGTTTGCTCAGTGCGTTGTCCTGATAACTGAAGATCCAGATGTCACCCAGTTAAAAAGATATAGTCAAAACAACCATGATCTATAAAGTGTATTGAAAAAGTCATAACTACTGCCAACACTGATCCATTTATAAAGCGATCAAATGAAAACAGATTGTTACTTCGATTAAAATGATAGATTCTTCTTGGTTTTAACATTGTTGGAAACATTTGGTACAATGCAAGTACACAACAAAACAAACCACTTCTGAGAGTAGCTCAACTTATACTGTATCTGCTAGTAAGCTACATGCATTATTAATTTGGAATGAGAGGCAGCACCGTGGCTTCTTCACCAGACACTGAGATACTTTGAGGTGCTCATCTTTCCAGCTCTGTGCATGGAGGAATGATCAGGTTCATGGTGAGGACAGAGAGTTTTGCTGCAGAGAGCAGCAGCGTGACATATGGGTGGGTTGAGCAAAAGTGGAGCAGTGTTTCCCTCCGGAGGAAAACACATATGTAGATCCCCTATTCATGCACATGTGCACACGTACAATATACTGGACAAAAAAAACAAAGTTATCACAACACGAATGCCCGTTTAGGAGAGGAGAACATATGGAGGAGAATCATGCCTCGGGTTCATCACACCATGATTGTGTCACTTGCACCTGACAGTACAGTAACTCCACCAAGAGAGGTTACTGAGGGCTGAGTGGCTGGGGACTGCAGAATCCAGAGGGAGGAAATGATTTTAAAGTGTACAAACAGAAAGCTGGTAGATTCTGGAGTCCCATCACATCCTCTCCTCCCTGCCCCACCCCCTTTTCCCCAAGTAGCTGATTTCATCCTCGCAAAGCCACTCTCACTGTAATCTCCCCTGATCCGTCTGCATTGGCAAAGACTCAAATATCAAACTCACACATGTTAAAAGAAACCTGGGACAACATGGCGGAAAATACAAGTTTACCTGCTGTTATAAGAAGAAAGAGTTGCATACTTTTTATATACGGCCAACAAAACATCCGATGTACAGTATTACCTTTAAAAGAGTTGGCAGAATTATAACCAGATTTGATAAAGTGGGGCACGTAGTAGCTTGTAGTTATATAATACCTAAATCTCTAAGCCTCTCTTTGGAATCAGAGGAGCATCAGAGACCCATGGGAATATACTCTAATAGCCTCTACATAATCTGTTAAACCGGAAAATCTTATCAATTGTGATGCCCAAAATGCTACATTGCTTGTTGTTTTGAAAGGAGTACAGCATAGATAGAACAAGCCACATGAAGGAGAAGTAGCTCAAAGAGTAAAACTGCACCAACACACCTCACTTACCCACGAGACATTTTTATTCTTGGTTTGTTTGCTCATGGCAACGAGAGCAGGCCGGTAACGAGAGGAGCCCCCTCCTCAGCAGATTTCAGCCCCGCAGCCTGTTGTGTGCGCAGGTGTGAGCGGGATCAGGGGTGAGGGCCGGGGGCACGTCGCACTCAGCCATAGGTCATCATCTGCCACGCAAACCAAAAGCGCCTGCTCTGACTGCACCCAGCATCTGTCAGCGGGGCGACCACAAAGTCCTCTTCACGTGGAAAAAGAAAAGTCCGGCAAAAAGTCTCTTCCTCCTGACAGCACACAGTGACCTGATGGACTGATTATGTATTCATGCAGAGTATGAATATGAAACATCCCAGCAGGTTTAACCCCGCCCTGCTGAGCCTCAGCGCGCGCCCAATCGCCGTGCATATCTTTGTGGCCGGCTCCCGAGGGTGAGCTTATAGAAGCATTAGGATGAACATGTGGAGAACAAGGCTCTTAGCTTACATGCAGGACCTCCAGAATAAAAGAAAACAGGAAGTAAAGGAGGGAAACTACAAGGAATTGACCTCGTCTTCATCTTCTGTTGGTGCATCCCCCACTCATTGTCCTCCCCTCTTTTTTGTTTCATCTATTGTCCCGTCCTCTCCACCTACTTTATCTCACTTTCCTCTACACTGTTCCCTCCTTCCTTTTCTCTGGGGTATGTGTCCTCAACCAGCTGCTACCTGTTGTCATGACACCTCTTTGCTAAGAGACAAGTGTTGTCATAGATAAAAGATGCTGGTTGAAAAGGAGATTCCTTATCTCTTTCATCCATCCGTTTCTACTCAGTAGCAGAATTAGGTCTATTCTATAAAATACTTACTTCCCTCTTCCTCTCACACATCTGATAACTCCTACACCCTAACTCCCTATCTTCCTCTCTCTGGCACCATCAGCCCCTCTCCCCCTGCTTTACACTCATGGCTGTCTGGTTGCACAAGTGGATCTGGATTACTTGAAAAAGATCAGGGGAGAGTTTTGAGGCTATGCTTTGGATTTGAGTGGCTGCACTTAAGTGGAACTGAATTACAGAGAAGATACGGATATCCAGATCAGCACTGGTAGAAAAGACACACTGTACTGTATATGAACAACTGGCAGAGTGTATAGGGAAGGAGTGAGTAGATACACATTTAGCTTTATTCAAACCCTTTAAAGATCATTGTAAAAACAATGCTATATAAAGTTCATATTACTACTACAAATGAACAACAATCGGTTATTGTTTGTCGATGATCTCCATTAACTGATTGGTGATTAAAACTATGAAATGTGGGGCATTAAGAATTACTCAGAGTCCATATAAATGTCTTCAAATGCTTATGTCTGATTAAAGGTTTTAATTGGACAATAATTGGCATTTTCGCTTGAATTTAGAACAATAAATAATGATAAACTAATAATCCATTGTCAAATATGTTGTTGTACATTTCTATTAATGATGACAACCAAACAAACAACACATATATAGTTAAAAACCCCAATAGGGTGGTCTACGAGTTCAGGGTTTTAAAGCAGGGCTTTCCGCGGCTCCTGATCCATTTTTAACGTGTGTCGCTCTAATTAATGGTCTGTAGTGTCCATATGGGCCGGCAGCCCTCCTCTGGTGCACAGGCTTGTCTGCATGTCTCTAACGTTAATTGGCCTATCAGAACATCTGCTCCTGTTTTAAGTGATGCTCGCTTTGCCCTCGCTGCCCCTCGCTGTCTGAGGTGCCAGTTTAATGGGCATGAGCTGCCCCTTCATCACTCTAATGATAGCATGATTGTCCATTTTGTTGCAGATTCTTTACCTTCTGTATGTAGTTATTGGAGACATGGTGGAGAATAAAGATTGGGATATGTGAAAAGGAGTTATGGTATCAAAGTGAACTAAAATAAACCAGAAACCAAAGAATATACATGAAATAAAAACAGCTCCACCAACCACAGAGAATCCACTACAGACATATTTCACCCTAAAGCCATGTGTCGTACTGTAACATAATGCTAATAAATGGAATTAGTGAATAGATCGTGCCAGAAACTGCAAGCCTCACAGAAATGGATGACGGCACTCCAGGCCTTAAAGCAGCTGCTTTCCACTGATAGCAGTGAAGCAGCCAATATGATGTGTTGGAGGAGTGAGACGAGGCTAAAATTAAACATTTACCACAGGGAGCAAATTACTTCACAAGTATGGATCTCATTTAGTGGGTTGTTAAACCGCACACTGGTAGAGTATGTTCACAATATACATTTTCAGACATTGGCCATGCAGCGTGTGTGTTTTGTAAAGCTGTGCACTTTGCCTAATTTTCCTCAGGAATGAAAGTAAAATGTTTTAACTAAGTGCATTTTGGATATTTGTTTATATCACTCCATAAATAAATGAAATACTGTCAACAGCCATAAAGGAAAAACCAAGTTTCCAATTTTTTTTAAATGTTCACAGATGTCACAGCTTATGGTTTAGGCACACAAAGTTAACAAGGTAAGGGAAAAAGGTGGGTATGTTTGACAATTTTACTATCAATACACGACAGATAATGGATTTGTAGGCAGTCAAACAAGCGGAAAGATCATCCATAGTCATATTTGAAAATGGTTGAAAAAATAGCTGCGTCTCCAGAAACTTCCCAGTTTCCAGACAAGTGAGGATTTTAAAGCTGAGACTGCCAGTTGTAACTGAACCGTAGTCGGTGCACACATATTCAGCACACAGTGTCACTGACATCAGTGTTTCCAGGCTGAAGCTATACTATACATATGCCCTCACAGATATAGATCACACTTTCCAGTCCACAGTGAGGTGAAAGATGATGTAAAAGCAGCAAAAGTCCACCTAAATCCGAGACATTCCTTAGGGCCTCTGTGGCCAATTAGCTGCTCTGTTTCCGGACATTTCCGTACTTTCTGGAAAAGTGAAAGAACGCACTGCTGCTGCCAAGGAAACCCTGCTCCAGACTTCTCTGCGCAGGCCCGACAGTCCTCCCTGGGCGTGCTTCCCAACGCCTGGAAAACTGGGAATTCCAGGTCTCACTTTCGCCAAGGGAGATTACCTCACCACTAGCACAAGCTCAGTATTTTCTTGGGTTGATTACAATCTTCTGTGTCTTTTCAAACTTGTTTTCATTGTTAATGGTAGCTATAGAACTTCCAGTTTGTATTGATACTATTTTTCAATGTACAGCCTGGCAGTTAGCGAGGCTGTACACTTATTCGTCATTTTTATACTGCGGCAGAACATTGAGATAATATAAGGCAATAAATGGCTAAAAAGTGACAATGAGAATAAGATGATCGTAAAAACACATTTAAAAGCTATCTGCAAAATATGACTGATGCTAGGCTAGGATATGTATGCTACTGTACCATGTGCCACCAAAAAACAGACTTTTGTAAATAATAAACGTTGTTTGTATTCAGTGCTAACATCACTGGCTCTACTGCAGCATTATGGCAAGCAGAAAAAGCCTAGAAAACCAACAGGAGCATGGGTTAAGGCCTGCTGTCTCCAATTAGTAGAGTTTCCGTGAGGGGTGTCTGGGACTGGCCACTCAGTCTCTCAGATGGAGTCCCATCCGGCCGGGTCTCCGTGCTCCACATTCCATCCAGAGCAGAATTACTTTCCGCCCCATTTCAGACGTAAAACTGTGGTTTGGTGCTACATATTGGAAACATGTGAGAGCTGTGTCAGAGAAAGTGTGGCGTGTCACGGCAGCCGGGGTCCTCTCAAGGTCAGCACTGAGTACAGTTACCGGACTATCATCTGCGAGTCTTGTTTAAACAGTCATCATATTAATTTCAACTTGACCAAAGAAATTAAGCACAAACACATGTTGCCAGTGACGCTCCACCACACTGAAGGGTTTGTTTTCACGCGAACACCTTACAAATGGGGCTTAGCGCGTGTATCAACAGCTGGTCCTACATTAATCCACTCATCAGTTAAATTAAAGCTTACTCACTTGTAGAGTAAATGTCGAATCAGCCTACTGCAGCCTGCAAATCCAGATTGTGTAACCCAACCACAGCAGTCTGCACAGGACCACTACAGGTGTTCCTTCTCTGTAATAGCTGGGATAAAGTTGGCGTCCCAAGCTGGACACTTCCAAAGTCACAATGGGCCAAGAAGTCTGGGTCCCTTTTCAATGTCAGATCAAAAAGAAAGAAAATAAAAGAAGCCCTTTTTTGGGCTGAATTTTAGATCACACACACTGGTGTATGATTTACAGCCCTTGGTATTACTTAATGCATCAAGAGGCCTTCCAGAATTCAAGGGATCCTTTCTACCTCCAAGAAAGAGCCATTTTTGTGGGGTAAAAACAATAGCATGGTTCTAATGAATGGTTAAAAGGGGTAGTAGCATGGGCTAAGGCAGAACCCATGACATTTCAGAGCAGATCTGAATCAATAAATGCATTATTCTTCACTTAAGAAGACGGCATATACGGTTATCTGTGCAATAGGCAGAGATGATTGGAAATTCCTGCAGGATGGGAGTCTATTTCACTATTTATCACGTGACTGGGACGGGACAGAAAATAATTGAATAAATCGACAGACCAATCAGATATACCACATTCTGCAGTTATTGACTATATTGCTCCAACACACACTGTGTTTCTCAAATTAAATACATCAGCAGTTCTGCCCGCAGAAGTGGGAAGTTCAAATGCACACATTTGCATGTTTGTAAATGGAACCGGATTCATAAACGCTTTGTAAAAATGAATAGATAAATAAATACATAGTTGTAGATAGATAAATAGCTGAGTAAAACACCATAGAAACTGCACAGTGATGACTGCTTACATGTGAGCTGCAATACCATGTAATTATGTCACATTAGAGGAGTATGACCTCACATTAATCACACATATCCTACTCTATTGCCATATCACTGTTTTGGTCAATCCAAGGATCCCGTGGCTAACTGACCTCTGAACATTTTATCTAATGGGCTTCTGTCTTTGATATGGGAATGAGATCATAACTCATTTCAGACCGTAAAATAAATAAAGAACACCTCGTAAAAACTTTGTATCTGAGTCTTAAGGGTCTTAAAGAATTAAAGCTCGCTCTCTGCATGAAAAAGGTGTGTTTATGCATTTATATGAGTGTGTGTGTGTGTGTGTGTGTGTGTGTGTGTGTGTGTGTGTGTGTGTGTGTGTGAAATACAAGTGAAATATGGCCATCTAGTGGTAGAACTGAAATATGGAGGACTATCTTTATCTGCAGTACTGGATGCATCGAGTGTATGGGATACAATTAAATGAAAACAAAGATGTTTACGTACAACATTTTTTTTTCTCTATTAGTAAACAGTGTAAAGAGAAATGCTTAAACCACATTTATTTTTGTCCTTATTGCTTTAAACAAGGGAGTCTACAGAAATCAACCACAGCTGAATGACAGATAAAAAACAAAGGACAGTACTGAAAACTATGCAATGCATGCATCATCAAATTTAGACACATTTTCTTCACTCTGCATTTCATTATGTCAAACAGCCACAGTGATCCTTTCCTCATAATACACAGCTTTTAATTCCAAACCGCAAAGCCCAATAAAGTGGAGCCCTCACCGGAGCATGTGCCTGCAGTGTGAACCCTCTAAAGTCAACGACATTACAACCTCAGCTGTGTCCCAGAATAAATATGATATAAAAGATTGATCGTGTCTGGCGGCGCAAACGGAGCTCTGCACATCTGTGGGGCCAGTGCAGCTGAAATATTTCATCTAAATCCTGCAGCAGTCAGGACTGGTTCAGGATAGAGAGCGGGGGGGGGGGGAATCAACATCGAGGGGGGGCGCTGGCAGGCGGCCACTGATCCCTTCAGTCTGGGGCTTTGAAGCAACACTGTACATTTTCAGTGAAGTTGTGCATGCATTGAAACCCCAGCACGGAGCAATTCATCATGAGACAATCATAATAAAGAGCTTTAGGCACATTAGTGTACGCATACTTCTGTCTCAATGTCTCTCACACACTCCATATTCAATCACTGTTTCTCCTGGGTACGAGGTGCCACACAGTGATGGGAGTTGGCACTATGATATAACAACATGATTTTCTGTGATAAATCAGCCTGTAACTCACATATGGAAGCTGTGCTCTCCGGCGATGGCCCAGCCCACAGCACGGCATGAAGGGGACCAGGGCGGGGGGGAGCGGACGGCCGTCTCACAGACTCCCTGTCAGGCAGCGGCATCCGCTCAGCCTCGCTCCATGCCGGCACCCTTCACCCAGAGGGGTGTTGCGGACCACCCGAAAGACGCAGAGGAGATGACAAGGTCGGAGGTGTGAGCAGAGGACTGACGTATCCACACCAGCCCCCTACCACTGTCGACCCACCCCCCACGTGTGCACCAAACCCCCCCCCCCAAAAAAAATCTGAAAGTCTCAGGATAAAAAAAAGCCCCCCTTTCTCCTCCTCTTCATCCTCTACCCATCTCCAGACTGTTGCAGTGAGGTGTAGTGTTTACCCCACTCCAAATTATGTGCCGGCTCCAGCAGATCCTCTGGACTGACAAATCCTCTGCAGTGCTGCTGCGCTGTGGCAGAGAGTGGTACAGTGGCAGGCTGGCACACAGGTTCAGCTGCTGGTGGATTAAGACACACACACACAAGTTCCTTTTCAGCACGGGAAGGAGGTGGAGTTCTTCCAAGTGTCCTTTATTGACCGCTGTCCCTTGCTTCCCAATGGAGGATGCCAACTCTTTATTCCCCGCCTCCTTTCATCCAGTCTACTTTAAAAGATTCACACACACACAAACTCTGGCTTTCTTCTTGACTTATTGCCTCCCTTTTTTTCTCCGGTTTTATTGCCTTTGCCTTATTTTTCCCTCTGTGTCGTGCAGTACTCATTAGCACTGCGTTACTCTTCATATTTCCTCTGTTTTAAGGCTGAGACGGCTACTGATTGCTGAAGGGACTGCGCTGTGCTTTCATGTTACAGTGAGAAAGTGTGTGTGTGTGTGTGTGTGTGTGTGTGTGTGTGTGTGTGTGTGTGTGTGTGTGTGTGTGTGTGTGTGTGTGTGTGTGTGTGTGTGTGTTAGCAGCAGCTCAACTCCGCCTGTGGTGCAGAGGGAAGACAGTTCGGTCCAGCCGAGTGTGAAAGCGGGTCTGGCGTGATTGATTCGTTGTTCCCGTCACACACCTTCACTCCACCCGTGCCCTTCCCGCTGCGTTCAGGTGATTGAGCCCTGACTGACTGCTGCGTCGTAAATGCTGTGTCAGCTAAAAGACTAGTGCATATATTCTCTCTCACTGCCTCAGTGTCCAATGAAAGGTACATGTGGAGGGAAGCTGCAGAGGTGATATACACGTATCACCACTGCTTTTTATAAACTCATCTGGCAACAAGGGCACACAGCAAGAGGGGCGGGATGAATTTAAATGTTTAACAACGCTCTTTAGCTTCGAGTGTCTTTCCTGCAATACTAGCAAATAAATAATACATTGAAGACATATTTAAATTATGTGGATTTCTCTCAAGTTAAATCGGGTTAGGGTTAGTGTACAAGCACTCCGCTGTGGTCTCATAATATCATATTTTATTGCAGCCTCAGTATGCTCCATCTTTATATTGTGCAGAGTCCAAATCTCTCATAACATAAATTTAAAAAATACAGCTTGTCTCATCTACTGCAACACATATTCAATCAATGTTTCTCCTGGGTACGAGGTGCCACACAGTGATGGGAGTTGGCACTAGGAAAATAACAAAAATGATTTCTTCTCTCAGACAGAGCTACATCAAGATGAAGACAAACTCCACTATCTGCCTGATGGATCAGAAGAATTCACTAAGCAGGTACAACCGTTCTACCATCGAGAGCCTATTAACATACTGCATCACAGTGTGGTACGCCAGCTGCACTGAGGCCGACAGGATGAGGCTCCAGAGAGTTGTAAAAGCAGCACAGAGGATCATCGGCTGCCCTCTCCCCTCCCTGATGGATATTTACACCTCCCGCTGCCTCAGAAGAGCCACAAACATTGTTAAGGACAGCTCACACCCCGGCTTTCACCTGTTCAACCTGCTGCCCTCCGGCAGGCGCTACAGGTGTATCAAATCCAAAACAAACAGACTCAAAGACAGTTTTTTCCCCAAGAGCCATCATTGCTCTTAACACCTGAAAGTCATACCTCTTAATCATCCTGCATGTGAAATAAATGTGACTCTGTAAATATATACCATTATTATTATAAATACATACTATTATTATTTATTACATTATAGATTGTATTTGTATACCCCTGGAAATAATTACTGCACTTTATTCCTTATTCCTAAGTATGTATGCTGCGTGTATTTGTTGTCTTATGTTGTGATGCTTTTTGTTTTGACGACACCCTTGAAAGGGAGAAGCATTTATTATCTCATTGTATATGTATAATGTCATTAAACGATTCTATTCTATTCTCCCCCAGCAACAAATAACTAGTTTTACTATTATTTTGCATCGATTACCCTTTGGGTTTAAATAAGCCAAAAGGCAGAATTAAAGTATATTTCTTTGAATGTTAAAGTTCAAGTGTTAAAAAGTGTAAAAAAGTGTTAAAACTGTTTTGTGGCTGCGCAAAATGTGAGAAATGACCTGATGTCACTTGAGTCAGTGTCAGTTGCAGCTGCATTTTAAAATGAGGGGTGTACAGTTTAATGAAGTGAGTTCACCAGACCTCTGTAGCCTATCGTTCAAAAAAGTACAATTGAATGTAGTTCATACAAGAAAGAAATAGCCTATGCTCTTTGCACATTTTTGGTAATAAAAGTATGCTGGGAATTAGATAGAAAGATTGAGACACTTATTATGAAGCTACATCCAGAGGCTGGCTAGCTTAGCACAACAGCTAATCTGAATTGTATCAAAATGAAACCAAATCCTACTACTAGCAACTGTAGAGCACTAACTAAAACTTTATATATGGTTCCTTCATGTGCAGATGGTGTGTATCAGCTCTGTGCTCATCAGTGATCGTATCAGTAAACATTTCTCCTGCTTTGGTCCGACAGATGCTCAAGCCAACATAAATCTGCCCCCGTCTTTCATCAACATTGAAGCCTCTCTATTCACTGCCAATAATTCACTGGCTGGCATGCGTCTGCGGTGATGGAGAGGCGTCATTGTAAACAGAGACATGTGCACCTCACGGTGAGAAGGAATTCTATCTATCTGTAATCTGTCAGGGCCTGTCTCGCTTCAGGAAGTTATGATCACTGCTGCTGCTGCTGCCATAAAAAACACTACAGGACATCATGTCCAAAACTTAATTTCTGCCTTTTTAATTCAGGTTCAATGTCATTACTGGATGCAAACACATTTTCTAAAACAAAATTCCATCTCTCCTTGCCATCGTATCTGTTAGATCAAACCATAATTCAAAAGCAAAGTCATTCTGCATGCAACAGAGAAATGTCTCCATCACTACCGAGGAGACAATGTGAATATATCAAAGAGGCAGCAGACACCTGATGAGAGCAAACGTCAACGGCATGAGAATGAGGTCATAAAATGCATGCATCTTACAGTATGATCAAATAAAAAATATGCACTTTTGAGAATAACTTAGGTTTACTATCCCAATACACAGATTCTTGAAAATAAAAAAAAGTATTAATTGATTGACAGACACAAATCAAAACTGTTCGGAAAATTGATTAATGTTGAAGGTAATTTCCAGCTTCTCAAATGTGAGGATTTCTTATTTTTCATCATCTTATGTGATAGTAAACTTTGGTTTTTGGGGCTGTATGCTACAAAAAATAAGCCATTTAAAAATGGCATTTTAACAACTAAACAAAACCTATTACCAGCAGCAATTATATGCATTTTATGGCATGGCTTACAAACTCAAAATACTACTTTAAAAAGGGCGATAGTTATGACTTCATCCCTCATAGCATGAACAGAGCGCATTGACCTTGACCACTTAGTGGGCATTGCATTAACACAGTGCCAAATGAATTTAGCCCAGGCTGTAAACAGCAGGGTGGGCAAGCGTGGGGCTGAGAAACTTGTCAGTGTGGATGCAAGGAATTCACTGCTGAAGTGTATTTTAGCGAGACATATTTGCCTGCTTTTTAATAGGTTTCTTTAGTACTTTGGCACCTTCACTGTAAACCATTAACTAATTTATATATCTGCATTCAATCAGTCGGCCACTAGATGGCAGTATTGTGCTTTTATGATGGCTGATTGAGCAGTGGTTACCACATTTGAACATTTCCACATTTCCAGTATTTAACCCCCATGCAACATTACCGCATTTAGTTGCCAGAAACCACATATGGCTGTCCAGAAATATCTTGGAAAACTATGATATAAGTTGCTCAAAGTTCTGCATGGTTAATGTTAAACTTTCAGATTTCAGTGGCAGCTTCCCCATACCACTGCTGTATGGCACTGATATCCGTTACTTCAAAAGTCGAGGATTGCCAGATCTGATAAGTATCAGAGTACACTTTTTGCGTCAACCTCTTTTCTCCATTAGGAAGAGAAAAATAATCTACAGGAAGCTGAAAAGGAAAAATGCCAGCAATCAGGGAGCAGACAGACGTTCCTGCCCTGACTGGATGCCTTCCATCATCACATACAGAGAGGGTGAAGTGCAACAATGTGCCGTGAAAAAAGGTGCTGCAGTGGGAGACATCAACACACACTGTTATACAGAGATGGAGGTGTAGGTGGAGGCGATACAGTGCCTGGTGCAATCATTTACATAAACAGTGCGAGTGTGGGAAGAAGCATGGAGGTTAATTATGACATAATACAGTGCCTCACATGCAAATAACAGTTTGCGTTACTCATGTTTGCATTGTACATAAGGTTGTCTCATAAGGTTATAAGCCCCTAAAATCGCTTTTGGCAGGTGATGTTACAATTAATCAATCCATTTTATAACCTGTCTGTTCTTATTCCGTTTGTTTTTCTTTGCTTCAAAGACTGGTGTCTCTAACTGCATGTCAAATCCAGCTCCAATAGCTCTGAGAGCCAGTTCCTCAGGCATTCGTTTAAAAGGAAGTTGTGGAACATTCATCAACAGCAATCTTACAGCCCATCAGAACAAAAATTATGCTTGCAGAGCCGGTGTCTTTTTTTAAACTCACTACTTAGGTCAACTTTGAAGACTTGCTTTGAAGCCGTTCTTCCCCGAGTGTTTAATCCTGCTGCTTTGTTTCTCACTCTCTGCAAAGCACTTTGTTAACTATGCTTTTTAGACAAGTGCTATATAAAGAAAGTGTATTATTATTCTGAGTCATAGGGGATTGTTTCCCAGGATGCATTAGGCACAAAACAGATGCTGCCAGTCTACAGATGGACAATCAGTCCCATTTACACCTACATTATGGGCAGAACTGTATCTTAGATAATCAGAATCCTCCCGTTTCCAGTCTTTATGCGAAGCCAACCCACTAAAGGCCATAGCTTTACATTCAGACAAACATGAGAAAGACATCATCTTTTTATCCAACTCTTGCCAAGAAAGCCAATTAGCGTGTTTCTAAAAAAAAAAAGGGAAAACTATTCCTTTAACTACTTCCTCCTCCAACTGATACCGAAACATCTGTTTTCCTGCCTCCTGAGAAATGGTTTGACGTAGATGTCTGGACTGTAAAAGGAAATCCGTGCAGAGTGCTAAAACATGATCCTAATCCCAATACTATTTATTAGCAACTGTAGCCTCGCACCGTGTGCATGAACAGATGGATGATGCACCACAAATCACTAAATGTTTGCGAGATGATTTCTTTGCTTACACTGCAGTCCACCCCCGCATAAATGAAAATAAACCATCCACCTGATGCTGACAGATCTATGACAGTTCTGCCCTTCTTCCTTCTCAATGGAGTGCCAGGCTCCAGTTCGACGCTGACCTCGCTACTCCCACGGCTGAGCGGTCCGGTCTGGCCTGGACCTCCACCCTTCCCAGCCTCCTCCATACTCCCCCGGGCTTCAGGCTGCGACCTCATTTCTCATAATTTCTCTTTCAACCTACTCTCCGTCTGCCCTCTGCTCCTCTCGCTCTCTAGCAGCGTGAGTAATTCTGTATTTCAGAAGACGTTTTTATGCAGCCATTTCTATGACGCTCAGGGCAGCAGTGGATCGATTGCACGGTGACCTTGACCACTCTTGGCTGTTCTTAAGACGCCTACAGTAATGCCAGAAAAATAGGGCATTAAAAACAACAGGTTAGACAGGTGGGAGAGCTAAAACAATATAGACCATCCAGTATGTCAAATATTCTTTAGAAAACAGCAGCTTTGACTGTGGTTGTTGAGGACAGAAATCGTAAAAACTAAAACATATGACAAATTGATGAATAGCTAGTAAGTTAACCACACAAAGGCTAGCTTCATACTTTCCCGGCATGGTGTTAGTTTAGAGATCTAAATATTACGTCCTCATACTTCTATGATAAGTGAAAATAATCACAGGCAACTATGATTGAGCACAATAGCGAGGGAAATAAGGTCCATTAAAAACCTGCTGTTATGATAACACAAATGAAAAACACTATTTACATTATTATCCAAACAGAAGAGAAGTTACTGGAAGGTCTGCTATTCCTGGGGCCCTCTTGCAGCAAATATCTAAAAATGGGATTTGTTCTATGTATGCTAGGACCTCACTGACCCCGAAACACATTACTCCTCCACACTCACCACATCCCTGAACTGTCTTTTACTTTAATGGGCTCTTATTTCTGTAGGATGTGGAGTTAAGTCGCATAAAAACTCTCACTCTCAGCCTAATTGAGTTTATCTGTGATGACTCAGAATGAAGGGGAACTCCTCATTTGGGGACAGGACTGTGGGAATGGGTACGAGCTCCCACGGGTGGTAGTAAAAATCAGGCGATTTCTCACCAAGCGGCTCCTGATGATGATAGCAGCTCATTCAGAACTACTCCACAACCTTGAGACGAAGTACACAGCAGGCTGGGAGGTGCTGTTTTTTTTTGTTGCTCTGATCTCCTCCGGCTTCCCGTGCCAAAGACGATGCGAGGCTCCTCCAAAAAAGGCAGAAACATTTAGGCAGGGGCGAGCATCCTTAACCCGGCCCATCCTGTCGCCTTGCAAGTCTTCTCAACAAATACCAGACACGTCGAGTGTGTACCTCACAGTGTCTGCTTTATAACAGGCCATTGTGTCACTGCTGAGGATGTAGCACAGAGAGAGGACTCCACTTAACATACTGTACCCAGCAGTGTTTACAGAGGCCCTTCATTGCAATGCACATCTCATCCCTGATGGATGATGATGACTGGGGCAGGGCTCTTATGCCCGTCAGGGATAAACACAAACTCAGACACACACAAGGGTTGCATTCCTGAATGAAGCAACAGGAAATGTTATTACTCACAATGATATTCTTTCATGGTGCACAAAATAATCAGATACATCTTGAGATTGGGAAGCAACAGAAGGTATGCGGCCGGATTCAACCGGCAGTATACTCATAAGCCATCGAGGTGTCACAAAGTTTAAAAAAAGCTAACTGCTATCCTTACCTGGCGGACAAGGCTGTTGGTGGTGGTGTCGGAGGAGGTGCTGCCATCTGAACCTTTAAATCGACCTTTTCTTCGACCTCCTTTGCTTTGAGACTACAGAGAACCAAAAGGGAAAGAGTGAAAGTGTTAAAGAAGAGATACTGATCATTTATGTTTACCTTAGTACAATACTTGCATTCACATGTACATGGAAATTGTCTGTAAAATGTCAAATAAGTTAATACTCAATAGAGAAGTTGCAACCAGATAATATTTGCTTGAAATATAAATAAAAAAAATGTAGGCTTGTCAACTAACAATACACAAATGTGCTACTATTGGATACTTTTGTAATTTTTTCAGCAGCTATGGCCCCAACAAATTGTTTTCATGGCATCTAGAATCTGACATTTTTTAAATCTTTAATACTAGTAAACCAAATAGCTTTGGGCTGTGGGCAGATAGACAAAATAAGACATTCTATTAAATCCACAGGCGGAACTATTTGATGGCCATTTTGTAGACCAAGCCGTTTATCAGTAGATAAATATCTGTTAATGCAAACTGCTTCAGGCTCTCAGTGTACACATCAGCATGTGAGTGTTGTTTAAACAAAGGTTTGAAAGAAATGTGAAGGTATCTTTTTAGTGTGGACATAGTTGCTAGTTCAATTAGTTAAGTACAGCTTTCAGTGTTTTATTTGAAGTATAATATTATGACAGGGATCATAAAACAATGGTAATTATGTGGGTGGTCTCTTATATGCAAGCTGATATGATGAGGGGCTGGAAATGAAATGCACTCAGCTCAAGGGTTCATAAGGCATGTGTTGCTAGTAGCAACTGAAAAAGAGGAATTCATTTTAAATCTGCCTTTTATTCCAGCCTGTTCCCCCGGGACATGTTAATCATGCAAATAAAAAGAGACGGTGAAATATTTTTGACCGTTTCTCAAGAGCCAGTCATTTAGAACTGGTTGAGCTGCAAAAAAGGAGCCTGGAGGAACAGGAAGAGATTTAAAAAAATAAATGCCAATACAGGTTGAATAATGCTCTTAATACTGCAATAGAAAGATAGTGCAAAACTCAATATTTCAAATGTGTTACATGAGGCTTTCTGAAAATCCAGCAGATGTTTTAATTCATTTTCATTTACTACCATTTTGAAGTTCTGGTGCTTTTTTGTTTTATGCTAGTTTATAAGTTCTAGTACATTTCACATGGAAACATTTTACTACAGTCCATCCTTTACACAATTAGATTTTTAAGTCCATTTTTCTTTCAGTTATTGAAGGGTGATAGTTACGAATTTGAACCATCCAAGTGTACATTTGTTAAAATAAGCTTTACTACAGCAGCTTAAATATAAAAAACCTGTCAGTACATTGAAACATAGCTACGCCTGAATGAAACAATATGACACTATGAAAGAATACATACGTGTTTGTTTTAAACTTTGTTGTGTCATACAATTATTTCTCCTTGTAATGTGTGCATTCGAATAAAATGGTTTCACCTTAAATTTAAAAAGTAGTCTTACAATGACAATATAGCAACCTAATATTAAAATGAATATGTGTAGGTTAAAGATTACAACAGATATTAGGCTTAAAATTCAAAGATAATAGCTTCGACGACAATTTTAAATAAAATAAATTACCGTTCAAAGTTCACGATGTGACGTCCTCGTGGCTCACACAGCGGTACGTGATCAAAGCTTAATTAAGCAGCAACCAATGGGCGCGAGGAAGTGCACAGGTGAGCTAAAATTGACCTGCTAATTTTCGGATGCTAAGCTAACTTCAAACAACTGCAACACGCTTTTAAGTGAAAATGACGGTGCCACTAAAATTAGCATGAACTTACTTGTAACATCGGATGTTCCAGCGAGTCCATGCGGTAGTCCAGAGGTGTTGCTGCTCTTGTTTTGGGAGTGTTGTTGACGACCATTACACCCTTTGAGAAAAGCAAACATTCAACAAAACCTCTCGGCTTGGACAGTGGCACCAGCTGTGTCCAATATTAAAGATAAACCGCATTTTAAAAATACTGAAATCACTAAGTAGAAAAGGAAGCGCAGCAGCAGTCACCGCCAATCTTCAAGTTTGATACAGGAGGGTGAAAGGAGGAGCCTGTGCGGAAGAGCTTTGAAAAGCACTTTTCCTCCAGTTCAGATGATGGTGATAATGATTTGAATTCTCGGATATTATAGCCTCCCTTCAGCATCACTGATCTTCCTCACCAGTGCCCTCCTACACTGGCTGCTCCATGCAACCTCATCCAACGCCAACACCTTCTCACAACACAAAGGATGGCAATGGATACATTCTTCCAAGCTGAAAATATGCCTTTGTACATTGGAGTCTCAAAAATGAAGAAACATAAAATAATAAAAATAGACATATAGCTAGATAAGGACAACAAAGCTGAACCATAATACAAACATTGAACTATTTAGCCTGAAAAATAGGTCATACATGTAGGTAATAGGTGAATATGTTTATACATGACTTACAGTATACATTGTGTGGGATAACTATAAAATCACACTTTTGTACAACCAGCAGACTTTATTTTCCAAAATAATCTAAATTTCAATGATCATTAAAAAAAGCTGCAACCAAAACATATTGGACATTTTTGCTTGATTAGGAAAGTTGAATGACTAATAACAACATAAGTCATTTTTTATTGATTTAAGTTGAATCTTTGCAGAGAACTTTCATGTCTCACCTGTGCAGGTGTTCAGATGGGTCCTCCACACAGGGAAAGGTACTGCAACCTATTAATGCCTTGCTGTCTGTCATTCAGTCCCCACAAATGGGACAAACACGTCTTACCTGCTGTGATGCACAGTCCTGTATTCAGTAGTATATCTACTGAAATGAGACTATTCAAACCAAATACTACGCTGAAGTAAAACCCCTTCCTCAGAAAACGTTTAACTCTGAAGTTTTGTTATTTATTATCGCCCTCTAGTGGTTTCATGTGCGTTTGCATTTTAAAGGGTCACCACTGATTTCACCCATCAAAGTCATTGTCAGTTAGCCTATGGAAACAGTTGAGTAAAGTCTTCTGTGGCTCTGCAGGGAGCTTTCCAAAGTCAGAAAAGTAAATGCTATGATTACTGTATACTGTAATGTTGACACCTCGGCATGGGCTTAGAGGAAATCTTAGGAAGCTGGTGGCACAAACTGCAGGGAGTTGGAGAGATGTGTGTTTAGCAGGCACATATGGTCTAATGAAATGTGCCTCAGAGTTGCATTATGGGACATGTAGGATCCAGTGTTTTTGGGATCGTACTCTTAAAATCAGGATGTCTCAGCTGCGATTTTCACTTTTCAAAAATAATTGTGTATTTGCAACAGCTTCATGAACATGCATAAATCCACACTTTCATGCATTCACACAACCCCACAATTATTGACCTCCGTGCCAAATTACAGACTCCTTGGGCTTTGTTGAGCCTCCATTTTTAAGATTGCTGCTTCCCATAATTATTTTACATTCAAGTTTAATACTTTGTAAGTCATGATTGCAAATACTGAAACACCACCAGTAACTATGTTGATCCCAGGGGATTTTGCAAAGGAGGATTTTCAGTCAGATCCCTTCTTATCAAAGAGAAAACGTTTTTATACTTCCTTTTTCTGTCTCTCTCTCTCAGCGTTTCCAATGTTCTGCTGCCCTGACGACCCCGCAGCTGACCTCTGCTTCTGACAGCTCTCTGATGAGCAAGTGAGGATACTCAGCGCTCACACCAACACGGCCCAGATCAAAAGCCCTTCCTTCCTCCATCCTCCATCCTCCATCCTCCACACACACACACACACACACACACACACACACACACACACACACACACACACACACACACACACACACACACACACACACACACACACACACACACACACACACACACACACACACACACACACACACACACACACACACACACACACACACACACACACACACACACACACACACACACACACACACACACACACACACACACACACACACACACACACACACACACACACCTCAAGCTTTCCTGGAAATGCCAATGGGGCTGGCATTTCCAAAATAACAGCAGAAATGCTATATCAGAGAAAAAGCAGTGGGCTTCCTGCTATTGTCTGAACATTTCTCGGGAAGTCACAATAAATGGTGTCAGCTTTTTCTAAATTATCTCTAACACTGTCACACAACTGACTTTGCACTTTGATAGCTAGCTCGCTTTGGCAAATCAACATAATGCAAATTGTGCAATGAAACTAATCCCCAACACAAATAAAGCGACAGCTATTTGTTCAGATTTGACAGGAAATGATGTTGAGAGCACCAGAATGTAATCACAGCGAGCTGATTAAAAGCAGGAAAATCTTCTAGTAAGCCCACTCATTCTACCAATATCACAAATCCAATTCGATGCACAAATAAGTTGATTTACTGCGTTTCATTTATCTCATTGCACTGATGAATTCCTCTCTTCCTCTTCCTCCACCTCCTCCTCCTGCAGGCCCCCCCACTCTGGCCGGTGAAGAGCGTGTGCGCTGTGTGGGCCGCATCGCTCCAGAGCTTCTGTCTTGAACAGCGAGCGTTAGTCATCCATGTTGGTGGATGAAGGGAACAAGGAGCTCAGGTGGGTGGAAGTGCTCTCATATTGGATCATAGAGAGGCCTCAAAAACAAAGGAACAATGCCTCTGAGATGAGAAGCTACAAGAGAGCAACATTTCTCTAAGCAGGGCTTCAAAAATAAATGCATTTTACTGCAGCTCATTCCTAACAAAGATAATATAAGAGTTCTCATTTAGCCATAATCTGTAATAATGTAGAGCCTCTAGGATGCAAAATGACACATTCTCTACTTGTATTAGGACACCAAGTGCTCATAAATCCCCAATAAGTAGATCTACAACACTTTGTATGTTGCTTGTGTTTAATCAAATGATTTGATTCTATGAGGCATCGTAGATATTTTACACACAACAGATATGCACAATTGTACCTGAATTTGAGAAATAAGGTCATAATTAAAGTTGTTACTATTTACTGTCTGTGACATACAAAAATAAATCAATTATTAAAAAAAAAGAGAGAATTCCTACAGCTAACATTTACCATCCAGTGCTGCGACTAAAATATCCTGGAATACTCACTTGACTTGAATACATTTCCAAAAACACTAGAACGTAAGTTAGCATTTGTTTTGGCTCGACCAGGTGTGTACATGGCGACTCCTGTACACTGCTTTTAGAATTTGAGTTTGTGTTCAAACAGAGCGAGGAGCAGAAGGCAGGCCCACCCCATCAGCAGGCCGAGGTTCTGAAGCAGAAACAGGAGGAACGGTCTGTCTGTCTTCACCCGATTCATCTCTGGAAGCTGGAAGAAAGACAGAAATGAGGTCATTATTAAGAAATGATTGGTTAGAAAGAGGAATGTTTTTAAAGTAAAGGCTGGCATTACTTTAGATTGTTGTTATTGTCATGGTAGTCCGTATCATAATAAACTAAATTAGCACAGACCTCTGCTAAGGCCAATGCTGAATTTAAAGGGGCCCTATGATGCACATTTTCAGTTTCACCTATTGAATGCTTGTATTTTCACGATTAATTGCACTTATTGTAGGTCATATTGGATAAAAGCGTGAACTAAATGAAATGCAATGTAATTAATTTGCATGAGGTTTAAGACCAAATGTGGAATATTGATGTGACAAAGATGTGTCGATTTTTTTTGTTGCTCAGAGGGATTCCAGTTCTTGCGTAACAGGAGCAAAGGAAAAGGATCAGTTCAATCAGGAAATGTGTGCCAACATTTTTTCCAATTGTTCTGACTTGAGTGGTTGTTCATGGGAGTATTTCCAGTCAAGAAAAATATTTTTCAGCTCACTCCTACACCACATGAATGCAGCACAAAGGCCCTATTTCACAATCAAAATGAAATATAATGGGTGTAGTCACCAGGTTGTGAATCAGTGCTCTAGTTGAGCAGCTGGGGAACATTATAGATCTACACAGTGCAGTGGTGTAGCTCACTTATAGGTTCTAAATAGGCTGATGGCACAGAGGAATAAACCTTATCAGGATCAATTCATTGTTGGTTTTGGTCATTTTACGTACTTATGCCACAATAAAGCTCCTTTACCATTTCCACAAGTGACAAATAGAGGAAAATCCCAGCAGTAACAGCGAAGATCCACTGCTGCACTTCAAAATCGGAGGAAACGAACAGTCCGATGTAGAGGCCCATGAAGGCCGTCAGAGCGCTGAGAAAGTTCATGAGCACAGCAGTCTTCACCGAGAGTCCGGAGCTCAGCAACACAGCAAAGTCCCCTTTGGAGACAGAGAGCAGGAAAGATAAGTCACAGTGTTCCCTGGCATCAGTCCTAAAAAAAGAGGGGTTTGCAAAGTGAGTACCCGTGACCTCTCACCCATCTCGTGCGGGATCTCGTGGCACAGGATGGCCACGGTGGTCGCCATGCCGGTCTCAGCTGAAGAAGAGAAGGCTGCCCCGACAACAAGGCCATCTGCAAAGTTATGAAGGCTGTCTCCCACGATTATCATCACGGCCAGCAGAGGAACCCCCTGTCCTGGGAACACAAAAGGGAGTCTGTGTCATTAAAGCTCATCCTCAGACCGTGACAATGGCTCGGTTATGCCAGGCGACTAATTACTAAGTGCATCAGATTTGGCTCATTTAGAGAAACTCACTCTGATGTGAAGGGCTCCTTGTGTTAACGTGTTCCGGAGATACTTCTGAACACTCCAAGTCCTCCACCGGCCCCTGCAGAATACAGAGAAGTAATCGTACAAATTAAATGAAGGAAGATGGATGTTACAAATTTGCAAAAACAGGATATATTTATGTAACAAAATGGTTGGAAAATGGGTCCTTTATCATATGAGTGGCTGTGTCTGTAACATTCTAGTTCAAGTGTGTATTGCACACATCATGAAGTGCTTTCTGAATGATTCAATACTTCTCATTCTCCCACATCCTACATACTGTTCCTTCACTGCCTCCCACACCACGCTCCATTGCCGGTTATATAAAAGCAACACAGGACAATTGATTTAAATGAAGTATAGTCGGTTTTTAAAATGTAAACATGGATTTATTCTGTCCTCCATATTTGTTTTTTGATGGATTAGTGGCAGCCATTTCACATCCATTTTATCGGATTTTGTGCTGTGTTGTATACTGTATGTGTGCTGTTAGGATCGTGATGTAATTGAAGGTTTTTTTTCAACAGTGCCCTCTAGCAGAACTCCACTGTTTAGAACAAGTGCTTCAGTGCTGTCTTGATGCTTGGTTGGAGGAGTAGTGTGGGAGTAGAGTATCATCAGGGCGAATCGAAATATATTGACTTAATAACTACACAGTGGCACAGCACAGTAAACACAATATTTAACCAATGCATTATCTCCGCTACCATAACTGATTCTTGTTTTTTTGGAGAGAAGTTCATGTTATTGTGAACAGTGACAATATATTATAATAGAAAAATTGAATATACTTGTGTTCATGAGGAAAGATATACCCATAGAGGATTACAAAGGAATGTTATTAAAGCTACAAAATTACTAACTATCACGCAAAAAACTAATAATAATAATATTAAGTTATTTTAAATGTTTTATTAATTTTAATATTATTGCTTTCAACTAACCTAATACAGTGTGAAATCAAAAAATACTCTCCTTTAGCCACTTGCAGTAGTAATATGTAGCTGTTTAACTTCAAGGAACTGCTGTGTCATGTTCCCTGCATCTTTTCCAACAACTAAATAACAGGGATGATGACGGGAATCAGGTTCTTCCTGCCAAGTAAAATCCATATCGGGATTCTGCTGTGCCTGTTAACTGTTTTGGACTATGAGAAGATCTCTAGTCATTCTGAGAAGACTACTGGATTCAGATCTGTTCTGCCACCCGCAGTGGGCATCCCCTGCAAAGGTTCGGATGTGTTGCTCAAACAATTACCGGTTGCCTTGTCACAGACAATCTGCTCGACAAAATATGTTTGTCTTTTTTGTTTTCCTGCGATGATGGTTCTTCAGGACTGCTTCTTAAGCTCTAATCACACTCTCGCAGACTTTTCCGGTGTTTCTAAATGAGATGACAATGTATTCGTGTCGTTTAAGAGGAAAAGATGCCTGTTTTTGTTGTTGTTATTACTGTCAGGAAATGTACAACCTAACCCTGGTCCGCCCAGTAGTAGTAGTCAGATCGCTACTCCTGCTGATTTTAAAGCTAGGTCTGGGTTGGGTTTCATCCACTTGAATGTGCGCAGTCTGTTAGGTAAACTAGATTTTGTCCGTATCTGGGTGAGCTCGACTGACGCTGACGTCATTGTTTTATCAGAAACATGGCTAAATAAATCTATTTTGGCCTCTGACATTGCCTTAAATGGTTTTAATGTGTATCGTACCGACCGGGCTAATAAAGGTGGTGGCGTTGCCATTTATGTTAAGAATAAGTTCAGTGTAACCACATTAGTTTCCAAATCGATCAGTAAGCAATTTGAATTTTTAGCCATAAATATAGAAGTGGCAAAGGGTCAACAGGTCATGGTAGTGAGTTGTTACAGACCCCCCTCAGCTGTCAAAGACTCCTTGTCTTCACTAGCAAATCTTTTATCACAACTAGACTACAAGGAAATAGTGCTACTTGGAGATTTTAACTGGGACTGGTTAACTGCAGTGTCAGAGGATTTTAAAAACCTTTGTATCTCTTTAAATGTTACTCAGATTGTTGACAGTCCTACTCGCCCTAACATTAAGTCCCCTAATAAATCCTCCCTAATTGATCTAATTTTAACTAATGTTCCCCATAAATATTCATCTGTGGGAGTATTTGCAAATGATCTGAGCGATCACTGTGTTGTAGCCACAATTAGGGACACTAATGTCCAAAAGGTTAAACCTCACATTATCATTAAGAGAGACAAAAAACATTTTGTGGAGCAGGGTTTTGTTCATGATCTGTTTGATTTTGATTGGGGTAAAATCGATCTGTGTGCTGATGTAGAAACCGCATGGTCTTATTTTTATCTTGGTTTTATGGAGATCATTGATAGACATGCACCCCTGCGTACATTTAGAGTAAAGGGACGAGACAATCCTTGGTTTTCTGCTAATCTGTCCAGTCTCCTTCATGAGAGAAACAAGGCCTGGGCAAAGGCTAGGAAATCAGGCTCAGAGGTAGAATGGCTGCATTTTAGGCAGCTAGGAAATAGCTTCACTTCACATAACAAAAGTGCTAAATCAAAGTACTATCTAGCAGTAACCACAAAGAATCTGAATAATCCTGGAAAATTTTGGAAAGCCATTAAATCGTTATCCACCGGCGATATCCGTAATGAGCTACCTCCGTGCCTTACCACAGCATCTGGCACTATATCGGACAGGGCCACTATGCTAAATTGCTTTAATGAGCATTTTGTGTCCTGTGGTTCTCTATTTGATTCTGTCACTAACTCTGCTTCTGTGAACACTACAGTATGTGACTCTGAAAAACGTGTGTTGGAAAACCCTTTTAGTTTTACCCCTTTTACTGTTGATGTTGTTCGTGAAGCTTTAACCAAGTTAGATCCTAAGACACCGGCCGGCCCAGACAACGTAGAACCTTTCTTTTTAAAGATAGCTGCAGATTTTATTGCTCCACCTCTCACTACTCTTTTTAACCTCTCCCTCAGCACTAACACAATTCCAAAATTGTGGAAGTCAGCGTATGTCCTGCCTTTGCTAAAAGGAGGGGAGGCCACCTTATTAAATAACTATAGGCCAATCTCTAAGTTGTCAGTTCTGGCTAAGGTTCTTGAACGCTTAGGGAGTGAACAGGTAAAGGTGTTTTTATGTACAAATGACATCCTGTCTAAACATCAGTCAGGCTTCAGAAAGCAACACAGCACCATCACTGCCACAATGAAAGTGGTGAATGATGTGGCGAGTATTTTAGATAATAAGCAGAGTTGTGCAGCTCTATTTATTGACCTGTCCAAAGCGTTTGATACCGTCGATCATCACATTTTAAAGCAGAGGCTAGCCAGTATAGGCATGTCCAGCCATGCAGTGGGTTGGTTTGTAAACTACCTCTCTGAAAGGTCCCAATGTGTTCACTTTGATGGGCTGTCTTCTGAGTGGTTGAACATTGCTAATGGTGTTCCTCAAGGTTCTGTTTTAGGTCCACTTTTATTCCACATCTACATCAACAGTTTAGGTGAAAATGTGGATGAAGCTACTTTACATTTTTATGCGGATGATACCGTGATGTATTGTGCAGGTCCCTCGATTAAGGAGGCTGGTGTTAAATTACAGGCTGTTTTTAACATTATTCAGACTCAGCTCTCTGAACTAAAGCTTCTTTTAAAATGTTGAGAAAACCAAGGTAATGCTCTTTTCTAAAGCTAAAAAGACACCAGAGCCTGTTTTAGATATTGTAACTACGCAAGGAATAAAACTTGAAGTGGTTACCTGTTACAAATACCTTGGTATCTGGCTTGATGATTGTCTCACTTTTAAACTTCATGTCAATAACCTGCTTAAAAAGCTGAGGGTTAGACTAGGTTTCTTCTACAGGAACAAGTCCTGTTTCTCGCTTGAGGCCAGGAAAAGGCTAGTCACTGTGACCTTTTTACCTGTGCTGGACTATGGTGATTTGATGTATATGAATGCACCTGCCAATTGCCTGGTCAAGTTAGATGCCGCCTATCACAGTGCACTAAGATTTGTGACAAACTGTAAAGCATTAACCCATCACTGTACCCTGTATGCAAGGGCTGGTTTGCTTTCACTAACTGTACGGAGGCTCAGTCACTGGTACATTTTTATATACAAAGCCATGTTAGGGAAACTTCCATCTTATATCTGCTCCCTGATCTCACGGAAAATTGTAAGTGGCTACTGCCTGAGATCGAATGCTGTGGTTTTATTAAATGTGCCAACTGCTAGGACTGTCTTAGGGAAGACAGCTTTTAGATGCACAGCTCCTCTGTCTTGGAATAGTCTGCAAATTAAATGGAAACTGAACAATCTGGTGCCACTAAATGTTTTTAAAGCTCGGTTGGATGCTACTCAATCGGAAGCTATAGGTACCTGTTTATGTGGATAATTATGTAAATGATGCTGTATGATGTCCTTTTGTTGTTCTATTTATGTTGTTATGTTTCATGTGGAACTACTTGAGCAGGTCTCCCTTGAAAAAGAGATCAATGATCTCAATGGGATTTATCTGTATAAATAAAGGTTTGAAATGAAATGAAATAAAAAAACAAAGCAGTTCAGTGATGACTCACCAGCTGTATGGTGGAGATGGATTTGCCCCTCTGGGATTGGCCGTTGTAGTTGAGCTCTAAGGGAAGGCCACTATGACCCTGCGGACAAAAGTAAGTCATGAGACCACCGTTTCTCGACAATCAGCTCTGCAAAATTTCAGACTCGGCACAAACTTGCTTGTTCATGGAAAACTGTAAAACTTCCACCTCTGGATAGATAAAGAAAATCAACATCGCCTTGCCTTTCACCCCCCATGGTTTGAGTATCTGTTTTATTACTAAGATAAAAGCTGCAAAACGTACATGGCCATGAGAAGGAACCAAAAAAGAAAGGATTCTTTCAATGAGGAAAAAGCCATAAATCCCAGCAATAATTCCCAGAATCCTCCACAGATAGTCCTTCCCTTCTGCATAGTGTTCGTCTTCGTGGCTGTGAGTGTCATCATGGAGGCCAAGGATCTCCAGAGGAGACAGAGAGGAAACCATTAGACATTTACTCCTCAGTCAACAGGGTTTCTATATACACTCATGGCACTTGACTCTGTGTCCTATACCTGTGGTATGAGGTGCAGGAGTGCGTCTCCTGAGAGGGTCCCCACTGCCAGCCCCACAAACAGCTGCAGGATCAGGGTGTAGGTCTCCTGGCAGGAGTTGAAGAAGATCAGGCAGATACCCAACATGGAGCCCAGCGTGATGAGCAGGACGGCAGCCGTGCTGTAGCCATACTCTGCAGGGAGGAGACCGTTTAGAAACATGTTTCCGTTTCTCATTATTAAGGTTGTACTTTTTTAATGATCATAGCCTCGCCTCTGACTAAGGGACATCCCACAGGCCATAAGACTGTTAAACACCTGAACTTTTAAAAGAACATCCATAACATTCATCTGTTTGCAACTTATATATATCAATATTCCAATTACTTGTATAGACTATTCTGCAAAATGTCTATTATATTCCATTTTATTTTATTCACTTGCACTATTATCTGTTTTATTGTGTTGCACTGTTGGAGGAGCCTGTAACCTAAGAATTTCATTGTCATAACTACACTGTAGCTATGTACAAATGACAATATAAGCCTTGAACCTTAAACCTCATACAATGGTTACATGTTTTATATTTCACTTTTATCTGGACGAACCCACCTGTTATGGACAACAAATAAAATATAGTACAAATCTTAAGACACAAAAGTAGGATCAACAAATACTTACAATTCTGGAAGAAAGTAAAGACAATTATGAATATATGTTTATAGTTTATATTAAATGTCAAATGTAAGAATTGGATTTCTAATTCTCATGGTTATTTTTTTCATTCCATATATTTTATTAACAAGATCCTTCATGTTTTAATTTTTATAATATTTAATTAATGTACAGTTCTTCTTTAGTTTAGTTTATTTATTTTTTTCGAGCGTGTAAAACCAAAGAAAATACAAATGAAACAAAAGGTGATACAGTACTATACAAATGAATGCAATAACAAAACGAAATATTTAATTAATAATTAAATAATCTGTAGTATCATTGTCTGATATCAATAAACAACAAAGCTTCAGCTAATTACACGTCCGAAAAGGGTCCGGAAGAAGTTTACACTTATTTAATCGACCCCTTCTCCCTTTTGGAATGTGTTTAATAGTTACTGTAGGTACATGAGGGGAAATGCCTTACTCTCGAGAGCAGTGGGAGGAGATCCTTTTCTTGTTTGCTCTGCAGACTCGCAGGCATTGCCTAGCAACTGCTGAATAATGGCCGGGCACATTTGCCTGAAGTGATCCTTGGAAATTGGCAAATGAGGATCCAGAGCAAACATATCCACCAGCTGATAGGCGGAAAAACATACCTGATTACATTCAAAGGAAGAG
The DNA here is from genome assembly GCF_902827175.1 of Gymnodraco acuticeps. NCBI lineage: Eukaryota > Metazoa > Chordata > Actinopteri > Perciformes > Bathydraconidae > Gymnodraco > Gymnodraco acuticeps. The sequence goes on from NW_022990021.1 coordinate 339,243, forward strand.
AGAATTTTGTGGATGAGTAGGAGCCACTTCAAATCAAGGCTCACACTGACTGCATGCAGATCACAGCTTGTTTTTCTGTACAGGAATCACTCTTTTTAACTACAATAAAACATTAACCTCACCTGTGCCCAGTCTTTGCTTATTTCTCCAGTTTCATGGTTGCAGCCATCCCCTTTATGTGAGCTCCACCTCTTCCTGTTGTGGGAGTGCATCCCTGCTTCCTGTCCAACTCCCAGCTGATGCAGCAACTCTTCTAAATCTAAGACAGAAAGCCCTGCGTCATGATACTGTACATTAATCCAAATAAATCAGTGTATGTTTGGGACAAAAAATACTACTTTATGCAGATGGGATAAATAAAATATAGATCTTAAAGGTCACCTATTGTGCAAAATCCACGTGTTCATTTATTTTATACATAAACACGTGTCCCCTCTGTGCAAAGAGATTCTGAACGTTTCAGGAAAAAAGATTCTCTCTCTTTTTGTCCTGATCCATTTATATAAAAACCTGTCTGAAATGAGCTGATCAGATTGTGGCCACTTTATGATGTCATAACGATTTTTTGGATCATATAACCATTAGCCAATCACCAACCCCCCCCCCCCCCCCCCCCCTCCTACCACATCACCTGAATCTCCTCCTAGAGCACCATTGTGTTCTTTTTAACCAAATCTCTCTCAGAGGGGCGTGGGGAGTGGCTCCTTATTTTCATCTAAAGTAACAGACAGAGAATCAGCACTTTTGAAACAGGGCTGAAACAGAGGGGATTATGGGATGCTGCAATGCCTGATCTGTTCGGTATTTCGAGCCAAACACTTCAGAGACATGTTTTGTATATATCTGAAACCTACTGATGAAAAACAGTATAATAGGGGACCTTTAAGAAAAGCTCTCAAAACAATGAACAGCATTTTGGGTTGAACCTCCCATTTGGTGCCAGTATGTGTATTTATTAAGAGCATGGAAAAGCATCTGACTCAATCTTTAGAAGCTATCTCAGATACAAAATCTCATTGCTTCTTTTTATAAAAAAGACTGAATAGATTCAGTGGAAGCGACAGGAAGTTCCTTAAAATAAAGAGAACGGTTTTGTCCATGTAACCGTAATCAGGTAGGAATCTCCGTTAAAAGTGTGTATAAAACAACTGTGCTCTTGAACTCACCTATAATCTGCAGGTTACTTGTTCGATTTAGGGATTGAAAGATGTAGTCTGTAAAGAAAGCCGGAGACGGGAGGTTCCGATGTCTGAAACAGTGGCCCTGCAGGACGTGGCTGATGATGGCTGCAGACAGTTTGGGGACAGATGACACTTCAGCATCTTCATGTACGCCAACATCTTCAAGGAGACCAGCGGCATCGATACACTGTGGAACCAAAAAGGGGAAATCAACATCTGGTGGTCAAGACAGAAAATACATCTTAGATTTCAAATCCTTACTTGCAAATCAGATGAGTGGTCTTGATGGGATGGGTCATAGTGCTGGTTGATGAGCTGCAGAATACTTTCTGTTTCTCTGGATGATAGGAAGTGATTGTCCTCACCCGGATGTAGATTGGTGAGAGCCAAAAGATAGAATTGAAAGTTCTCAAATGAGGAAGAGGAGGATGAGGAAAGGGATGCGGCATTTGACACGCACAGGTCTTGCAAGTTTATTATGTAGTACAGCAGGACGGTGGAGATCCGTTGGTAGTCTCCCTCAGTGAGGTAAGCCTTCCCATCATCCTCTAGCACAGAGAGTGCTACACCTGGTGTCAGGCACTGCAACAAGAGGGAGAAAGAAGAACATTTAAGGAAGAAATCTTGCAAGTATTGGCTGATAAACAAAGTCTTAGAAGAAAGGTCTGCTTGATAAAAAGGCCTATTTTCTTCTTGCATGCGCCTTACTCTATGCTTTCTACAGAATTGGCAGCCAAATTAAACCCACGCACAAAAACAAAAAAGGTTAGGAGAGTGGGCGAAGCACTATGATTTGTAGACCTCTCAGCAAGCAGTGAAAAAAGTTTCTGTCTTCATTTTAAATCTCACTCTCAAGGCTTCAGACACAACATCCCTTTGGTCAGTGTGAAGTACCTCTAACTCCACTCTTTGGACTTTGTTTTGTCGAACTGCTAGAGAAAGCCACTCAGCATGAATGCCTCTCTGAGGTCAAGGACTTAAGCCTCCACATACACTCACATTCCAGCCATAACAAACATGTTTCTTGGAATAAGCAGGAAGGGGATAAATACTGAGTAACTGTGGGTGTAAAGGTTAAGACAGGTGAAGGCCTTACCTTGCTGCAGACATCCTGAGAGGAGCCAATCCGCTCAGCACAGTGCACCTCCTGGAGGAGCTTCGCGATCAGGATTCCAATGTGGTTCTTCTGGAGCTGTGGCTCTTCGTCGACACCCAGGGGCAGATCCAAGGCCCTGAGAGTGTCATGCAGGTATTTCTGCCCTCGCACGTCCAGAAGACAAAGAAGCAGCAGCAAACCACTACTCCTGAAGTGCATGTTCCTACCAAGGACTCCCAGGACTGGCTTTGATCTTGAGAAGATGATTGAAACAAAGAAGTGAGAAATTGGAATCAAGAAAAGAAGAGTTTGCAAGAGGCGTTATATAATAATAATAATAGGCCTGCACGATCCTGGAGGACAGAAATGTTGGTGGGCACCTTTCAGCTGAACCAGCCCAACAGTGGCGATCGGTCAGCCAAAGCCTGGGCCCCTCAGTCCACAACAAAAGGATTAGTGCAGGCAAGTGAGAGAGCACAGGGGGCATGGAGGGGGAGACGGAAGAGAAAATAATTAGTGTAGAGGAAAACTATGGAGTAGGGAAAAAGCCGTAAATAACGCATAGAACGCTTTTCACTTTTGACTAAATCTGTCAGTTTTCAAAGTGGTAATATACATTCTTCAAGAGAAATACAGGAGCTGTTATAAGCGACTGCACCCCCCCTCCTGATTTAAGCACTGGTAACATCCAAATCAATGAGTTTTTATCCTCTGAGATCTCTGAGTCATCAAAGATCAAACAACCAGAGCAAAACATGCCAAGCTTTTTAACGTTCCAGCATCCTCCCACACCGTACGCCCTGCAGGTCAAAGCGACCGAGCAGAGGACTGAAGCTACAGTAATACCTGAGATGAGATAGATGGAGAGAAAAATAAAAGCTTACCGGATGAATCGTTCTCCCCTCTGCTCCTCTCAGCGGCTGCAACTAGGTTTGTTTTCCTCCTCCGGTGCGATAAACACTAAGGCTTGTTTGGGGAGAATTCTTTGGCATTGCTGCTGCTGCTAAGTAGGATTATCTGCGACAGAGGGCTGGTTTCCATGGAGAACGCTGCCTCATTTATAACATTAGGTAAAGGGGTGGGGGGGGGGGGGACAGAGAAATACTTAACAGGACATTTTAAATTCAGCTTGACTTATTCAAAATGTGCAGAAAATACATGTTGCTGTAAGGCTGCTTTCCTCTATAACGGGTCAGATTTAATTTTCTCTATTGTTTGTAGTTAATATTAACACATTTTGGGCATTTTGTTTATATTTATTCTTGAATCCCTTTGATCATCAAGGATGTATCTAATTACAATCATGCTGATATTCCAACCAAAACTGTAACTACAAAAATGAAATATGGCAAAATACAAGCATAGGAACATTATTCTTAGGGTTTGCAATCAAAAATGATTGACACCGTCAAGGGTTCTTGTGTGTAAAATAAAGCAATAATGACACCAATAGCTATACTGAGTTTTCCAACCGACAATTTCCCTAGATTTCCCCTGTTATAACTTGAATAAAAGTGATACTGTTGTAAACATTTTATAACTTTAATAAATCAATATTTGAGATGTATAGCCATGCTAGCAGCATCACTATAGAGGTGCTAACATGGTTCTGTCAGTTAGTCGTTCAGTCCATCACCCTAATCAAGACTGAAATATGTCAAAAATGATTTGATGGATGAATCCTACTCACTTTCGTGTGATGGATAACATTAAATCTGCTGAACATTAGCATGTTAGCAGGTTTTGGAAAGAAAAGACAGATAATTCAGTTGTATACATTTCATTTATTTTATTCAGCATCTATTTACAATATTGTAAGCCAATGAAGAAAAAGAAAAAGCATCACAGTGGAGAAAAATGTGATAATTGCATTATCACATTTTGAAGTGTTTATCTTAAACTGGCGTTTGGTCTACAAATGTTCTTGATTATCTTAATTGGTAAAAGTCAAAAATAAACTGTACACATTTCACAAATCACAATCATGTAAAATTTGCAATAGATCTTTCACTTATATTATATCTAATTCACGTAGTGCTGTGCCAGTGCTTGTATGAATTATTATATAATAGTGAGGAATCATTATCATTCATCCAGTCCTCTTTAAAAACACAATCAGGTTTGGTTGAGATTAAGTTCCTAGTTACAGTAATCTTAAACATGAAAGCATAATCATATCATTGTCAAAGTGGGGATTACTACAGATCATGCCTTTCTAAGCTTGTTCATTCTGCTCTATGTTGTCCACCAGACCCTTGGTGTCTACAGGCGCTCGGATTGGATTGTTGAAGTACAGCTTGTTGTCAAAAGTGCTTTCTGTCAAGACTGGGATGTGTATCTGTTTACGGAAGGCGAAGAAGGCACCAAGTCCAACTACAGCGATTACAACCAACACCACAGCAATAGTGATGCCAGCGGAACCATGAGAAGCTTGTTTAACCACTTTAGCTGAGGAGGAAAAACACAGGATTATTAACATTGAGACAGAGTTTGAAAACCTTATAGGCCTATTCAATATACTGTACATATACGGCAGATAATATGACTTACCAACAGAGGGTGGCTTTTTGGTAGGTGTAATAACTGTAAAAAAGAGAATACATTATCAATGTTACAAGTGACTACGGGTCAGATTAAAACTGCTGTACGATAGATTAAATGTACCTTTGGCTGTTTTGCAGATGTATGACCTGTATCTTCTGCAGTTGGCTGTACTCCACTGTCCACTTTCAGAGTCGATGTCCACACATAAATCTGACTTTGGCATCCCTTTTTTCCAGTTGACGTAGTCCACAACACTGTTATCGATCCACATCCACTCACCTGACACAAGGAAGCTTGTTAGCTGTTGAGGCTAGCCAAAAATTACAAACACCCTGGCCCAATATGTCAACTATGAATACAAATGTGCTTAATGAAGAATAAGTCTAATCATATTAAGTCTATAGTGATGTTACTTTTTTATCAGTGAATTTTCATTTTATTTCTAAATGTCTATAGCATAGGCCTACCTGCCAACCCTACCGATTTGGGCGGTAGTCTACCGCTTTTGACATGTTTCTACCGCAGGCCTACCGATTTAGCTGGCTTTCCCTACCGATTTTCAATCTTCCCAAATTATAAAAAATTAAAAATGACACTCCATAGACACTGGACTCGACCTTTAGCGTGTCTGTGATCCCATCATTACGACGGAGTATTAGGGCCACACTTAGAAAAAAAACACAGAGAGATTTCGAGAATAAAGTCGTAATAATACGAGAATAAAGTCATAGTTACGAGAATAAAGTCGTAATGTTACGAGAATAAAGTCGTAGTTTCATAAGTGACTTGAGAAGGAGACAACAGCAACGTCCTGCAATAAAATGAGGAATGTGGAGCATCTTGTGAAGCAGTAGGCTACTACTTAAGTTTAGGTTTCTCAAATAACGAAATACTTAATCTTTTGGCACATCAGCATCAGATTATCATAAGTATTAGAACTTTGAAAAGGTTGTGCAAGAAACTATGTCTATTATTTAGAAGAAAGAACCAAACGGACTTGGAGGAGATTGTCTTCTTTCTGCAGGAGGAAATGGCTGCTTCTGGCCATGACAAGGCTATCGTTGGTTACATCTACGAGCTGTTCAAAGGGGATTTGTTGTTTCACAAGAAACGATGAGACTTGTAATCAAGGCTTTGAATCCAGAAGGAGTCGAACGATAGCCTTGTAGTGGAATCGGAATGAGCTCCCCATTGAAATCAGGACAGCAGATAGCTTACACATCTTCCGGCGCAGACTGAAAACTCTCTTTCGACTCCACTTCGAGCGATAGAATTACTAACAAAGAATTGCTAACAAAAGCACTTATATACTAATAAAGGACTGGCTTATCTAAAGCCAGTTGAGTAGCACTTGAAATGTTTTAGCTCTATGAAACCTGATTTACTTATATGATTCTGTTTTCTTCAAGTTTGTATCTTCTTGGTCGAATGCACAACGCTTTGGATAAAAGCGTCAGCTAAATGCAATGTAATGTAATGTAGTCGGCCAGAACCAGCCATTTCCTCCTGCAGAAAGGAAACAATCTCCTCCAAGTCCACTTCTCAAGTCAATTATGAAACTACGACTTTAATCTCGTAATTATTACTTTATTCTCGTAACATTACGACTTTATGACTTTATTCTCGTAATGTTACGACTTTATTCTCTTAACTATGACTTTATTCTCGAAATCTTTTTTTTTTTTTTCTAAGTGTGACCCTAATACTCCGTCGTACATCATAAAAACAGTCCTCTGTATTTCTGAAAGTGAAACAACGTGCAGGGGCTGATGGGTAATCGCTCCCATATGAGTTTAGGGGAACAGAGATGAGACATTTGAGTCCTGCAGGGTTTCCCCGTTAATATCAGTGTCTCGAAAACCAACCTGGTCTCACCAGAATGCTTGAGTCCACCACGACTCCTTAACACCGCAGTGCGTGGTGGAGTCACGATCTCTGCTACATTTACGTGTCGGCACCATGCAAACCACGCCAATGTAAAGTGAATGAGGCTCCTTTGTCGTGGTGCACACCGCATTTCAACGTCCAGCAGTGAGATTTTATTCTATAAAACGTTTTTAAAATCTACTTTATAATAATAATAATAATAATGCATTTTATTTATATAGCGCTTTTCACAACTCAAAGACGCTTTACAGTATGAGGGAGGGTAGACAAACAAGGACAGGCAAACAAGTAAGTATAGTAAAATAATTTTTTTTTTTTTAAAACGCAGTCAAGAGGAAGTTGATTGAGAGGGGGGGGGGGGGGCTTATGGGTAGACAGAGTTGAAAAGATGTGTTTTGAGGCGGGACTGAAAGACTGTGAGGGACTCAGAGTCACGGAGATCTTGGGGGAGGGAATTCCAGAGCCTAGGAGCTGCCACTGAGAAGGCTCTGTCCCCAAAGCTGCAGAGTGTGGATGTGGGAATGGATAGGAGTCTGGCTGCAGTGGATCTGAGGGACCGTGGGGGTTGATAAGGAGTGAGAAGGTTTGTGAGATAAGGGGGGGCCAGATGGTGGAGTGCTTTGTAGGTGAGGACCAGCATTTTGTAGTTGATGCGATGGGAGACAGGAAGCCAGTGGAGGTCTTTGAGGATAGCTTTATATCTTTATATCTTTATAGCTTGTAGTAACTCACGGGAGGCTTCTTTTATTTTATTTGTATTCATAATAATTTGTATTTTTCGTCAGAATGTATTATGGTGCATTAGTTACGAATTTTTGTTCTCAAAAAACAGTGCATTGTGTGTAATACAACTGTGATTTTTATTAAATTTGTTCGTTTTTAAGGAAGGCCAGAGCTTCAGCTGTGTCAAATAGATTGTTCCCTTTAGTTAACGTTATTTAAAAGATAATTATATTCCTATTTGATCATGTCCCCTTTATTGTATTACGGATGCAAAGAGCAATGTGAGCGTCCATTCCCATTGGATAACGGAGGATTTTACACCCGGAAGTAAGTATTCCCCTTACTGTCGATTGATTTTACAGTGATATCTGCACTACTCATCAACTCAAAAACACCAGATTATCCTTGTTAATTACACAACATTGATTGGTTTAAATTGTGTACAATGCTTTTGTAATTTCCCCCTTTGATTCGGAGAAACAAATATTTGTTCGGAGTTTAGGATGGCAGAAGTTGCCGACTGAAAGACATCCAGTGTTTGGTTAAAATATAATAACATTTTGAAATGTTGGGATGTTCGGGAATCCCGATGGGCCAGTACCGAAGTGGACCGGTTGGGCCACTCGGCCCACCCAAATCGGTCCACTTCGGGTCCGTTCGCTGACGGCTGTTTTTAAACGGCCCACCGTTTTCCCGCAGCGAGGCTCCCCCCGTTGACAATTCACTAGCACAACCCCCCCCCCCCCTGTGAAAAAATCAAGTCACAGATAATCACAATCCACAAAGTCTTCAAATATAATTAAGGAGCAACAGTGCTTTGCTTCTATGGTAGGTCTTAATTCACTGCTACAATAATTAAAACTCAATAGTGGCATGTGTACACCTTCAGTAGCTAGCGTAACATACTATATAAATGCTTTTGTTAGTTAATGATGAACTGTAGTCTGCTCTGCTGATGTTAGCGCCACAGCTTTTTACGAAGAAATGTAATGTTTTACAAATGTATATCTCCTCCCGACCTCTCCAGGTAATGAGTATTACTATTACTACATCTTATGAAGACTAGTTAGGAATCAATGAAACCAGTCGGTTTGCTTCGCTAACACTGGCCAGTTTGCATTCCAGCAACAGGAACTAGATAAGAGTCGAATTGGACAGTGTTTTACATCTTTAAATGTTTTGGAAAAAGGTGTTGAAAGACCTGCTTACCTTCATGACTCTTGAAGAGGCCGATCCAGAAGGACCTGAAACTGTCGCGCAGGTGCTCCAAGTAATGTTGTATGAACAAAGCCTCCTGGTGGTCCTCAATACTCAACAGAGAAGCACCTAGTGAACATTAGCATACTATAAAGATTTGTTTAAACATGAACTTTGTGATTTATCATTGAAAATGCTTCAGAACATACCCATTTTCAGACAGTCAACGGAGGCATGGGCCCAGTTGTCCGACATTGAGTTGAGGAAGGAATAACAATGGCCTCTGAAAGGTATCCAGGATTCTGGACAGTTGCCGGGAAGTTGTGGGGGCTCAGTTGGTGCTATATCTAAAAAGAAAATAGGAGATTGCATTGGTTACCAAGTGTTCTGTATAGTATATATTGCAAGATAACTAACGGGGGGATTATCTGACCTGGTGACCTCTTGCAAAGGGAGAAGTACGTGTTGGTACACGGTGCAGTCTTCCATGTTTTGTCCACGTCTATGTACACACACGCAAAGTTGTTTATAGGCTCATTTGTGCCCCATTTGGTATATGACATCAACCAGTTATCGACCCACTTGAACCGCGCATCAGTCTGGAAAAGAAAAGTTGAATTAGTGAAAATGTATCGAGAGCTTAAAGGTCTCGGTTTGAAATTATTTTTGAAATGGTGGTGCCCCTTTACCACATTGCTGTTGAGGCCGATCCACACAGGCTCCTTGAGCTTGGAAACCTGCAGTGTGATGTACGCCTGAGTGACAGGATTCAGGATACTGGCCAGATCAGCATCGTCGGCTTGACACTGCCTCCTCGCCTCATCCCATCTCATCTTCTCGCCCACCACTTTGTAGGAGTCATTGCCAAGTTTGTAGAAAGCCTTTGGTAACACAGTTGTGGCTGCGACTGCGATCTGAGAGTCTTTTTACAAAAGGGAAAAAAATAATACGTTCAAAATTGATGTTGTCCCCAGTTTGCATATACACAATGCTTGACCATTGGTTTAGTTTATTTATGATAATGTAACTTTGCTAACATTTTACTCACCAATGTTTCTTTTACAGATGAAGCTATGTTTTGCTTGACAGTCTTCCACCTTCCAGGATCCTGTTATTTTGGAGACGCTGCCCACCATAATTACACAGTCAAATGTCTATCAGGCAGAAAAAGGTACATTTGTTAGGCCTTTTAATTTTTGTGAGAGGAGCATATGACCATCACTTTGTTGAATTAAAATACAGAAACAATGTTGTTGTGATAATGTTTTGGAGTTGAAATAACCTCGTCCATAAATGCTAATCGTCCTTCAGGCAATGTTGTTGGATGCCCTTTTGCCCAGTTGGTGTATGAAATGCCTTTTCCGTCCGTCCACAAAAAGTGCATCTCCCAGTTGACATCATTCATGCCAATCCAGAAGTCCTCATTGTATCTCACCATCTGTGTTGTCAGGAATGCTAGAAATAAAAAGACACAATTCATCTCTAACTCCTTCAAACTGTGTTATACATACATCACCACACAATGACACGACAACCACAAGGAACACACTCACCTTGCTCTCTATCGTTGGTGATAGAAACCATATTTCCTCCCTGGTTAACACAGTATGTCCTGGCTTCCTGCCAGTCCTTACTGTCACTCCCCACAACTATCTTATAGCACTGTGTAAACAAGATGAATTATCACTATAAGTTAGAACAACAAGTGTCCATTCAAGCTTTGTCAGAAGATGGAAACACATTTAACGGAAAACAAAGTACATCTGAGTCACCTAAATCACATCCTGAAATTGAGAGGAAATACGTGTAAATATAAAGTATTAATATCTGTGTTTTAAGCAGTTAAATCGAATTACCCTTCCTTGGAAAGCTAGCCACTCTGGTGAACATCCTCCCTTAGGAATAGTGGTTGGGGCCATCGTTGTATTAATAAAGTTACTGCTTCTTTTGCAAATAGAAGGTAGCTCCGAGCCACAGTTAATATCATTCCAGTACCCTATATGTGCAGAATGTACAGAGAACAATGAATACAAATACATTAATTATTAGGTCAGGTTAGATTATATTTATGAAACAGCTGTATGGATTGTTTGACTCACCCATGGTACTGTATAAAGTCACACAGTTTTCATCATTATTAGAAAAGTTGGGCTCATTCTGTTCCCATGCAGCGTATGATACAGGGGAGCCATCAATCCAGCTGAAATAGAGAGACAAGAAGTGAGTCACTTGAAAACATTGTTGGGGAAATATTTTCCAAGGCCCATAACTTTGACCCTAACTTTTTTATCAGGTTAAACTGTCCTGACTGAGCACACGCACCCGTAACCTTGGCTGCTGTGCTCTCAGTGTTTTGTCTCCCTGTTCCTGCCTGTTGGCGTCAGCTGATAGAGGTGTTATGATTCTATCTTGTTATGCACAATGTTGATTATTCTCTCTGAACTAGCTAAATACACGGGTCTGGGGTAGAGTTCTTCAGAATTGACGTGGCAACTCTACCGTGAAGTCAGAACCTCTGACTCTTTGACTTGTTTTGTGAATTCTCTGGCCGAAGCTCCTAAATAAACCATCAGTGTTTGACAGCAAAGCTCCAGCTCTCCCCGTGTCTCCTTTTGAGACGGTGACTCCTCCTGCATTGCTACACAGAAGCTTTCCCCACACATGGGAAGTACCCAATATACCTACACTAGTAATCCAACGAGACGAAATACAGTAGTTTTATTTACCTGAATGATTTGTCCAAATTCACTGTCAAGCCAATGTAGAACTGTCCTCCGGTTTTTGCTACCTGTTGGAAGGTAAGAGACTTTATGGCTAAATAAAAAATTGTAAGACACGGTTCTCACTCATTTTGCCACCACATTGGATCGTTGGTTTTATGTTCTTCTTGCCTGTTTCCAAAGGAACTTCCTCTCACTCTCCCCTGTGATGACTGCAAGATCTCCAAAACCCTTCTTGCAGAAGGCTCGAGCAGCTTCCATGTCGAGATTATCATTGTTGATTAAATACTGTGTGTCATTGTAGATAATCCAGCCATCTTCTGTGATGTTGTATACTGTAAAGGGAACCCAACCATTTCATAAGGGATTGATGGGAAGCATGGCTTTCAAATAAATGAGGCCCAGATTTGATGTGAACGTAACAGTTTACAGCCATGCTAGGAGCTAGAGTTTTAGATATTCTACTAAAGGCCAAAAATTTCAAGAAAAACAAAGTGAAACGTTTTCAGTAAAAGGCCCGAACTTAAAAACTTACCTTGTGTCAATTTGACAGGTTCCGGTTTCGGAGTCACACCTGAAAATACAAGAAGCTGGATGAAGATCTTAAGGAGGGCAAAGCTCTACTTAACTACTTTGGACAGAAATTGCATGTCCATAATGAGACGTGTCAGAGTTACCTTTGCGTATCTGGCAGATCCAGTCATTGTTGGACTCACAATGCCCATCATTCCAGTGCCGTCCGTAGTAAGAGAAGACTTCTACACAGTGTTCATCATCATTGTGGTTATTTGGTTCCCCAAAGGACCAGTTCTCAAATTCGAACTAGTACACACATATTGGAAATACACAATAATTGGGTGAGGGTTGGTAATAAGGTTGAAAAAGGCTTATAATGAGAACAATGAAGTCTACATACAGACGATCCATCACTCCATCCAAAACCTGCATTGGTACCTAGACTGAGGCCGATCCAGGCTCCGTCAGCGGAACTAAACCTTTATGACAACAGAAACAACACCATTACTGATTAGTTGAATGTTTGACTACCCTAATATAGATTTTGACATAAAAAAGCTGTTAGGTTAACATACTGAGCGTTGCTCATGTCCTCCATACTGTGTATGCTCATCAGGTCCCCACCAATGGCCTTACAGAAGTCCAGAGCTTCCTGCCAAGTCTTCTTACGGTCCGCTGTTTTTTTGTAAATCTTTTTATGAGTGAAAGAGAAAATACCTTGAGTTTTATGAACTTAAAATTGCACCAGTTTCCCAGATTACTTCAGTTTGTACTCCTACTTTGTAGCATAAATTCCTCTTGCCCCCGGGGATCCAGCCAGCATCACAGCTGAGGGCGGGGGTAGTAGGTGCGACTGTTGTCACAGGTAACCCTTCTGCTAGTTTCTTACAGACATACTTCTCCTTGTTGCTGCAGCTGACAACATCCCATAATCCAGCAAAAATGCCAGTTGTCATTGCGACGCATCCTTGGTGTCTGTCTTTTATTAAACACACCAAAGAGAATGGGACAAATATAGATACACTTAGCTCAAACATGTAATGATCACAATAAATAACAATCATTAGGAAGGTGTTTTAGAGTAGAGAAATTAAGTTAATGCTAACATCAGCATGCTAACATGCACACAATGAGAGTGTTAACCCGTTGAGGTTTAGCATAATGTTTACCATTTTATCACGTTACTGTAGCATAATAACATTAGCTTATTAGACATACATTCAACATAGTGTCAGATAACTATTCGAATCCAATCAACATTTGATTTAATCATAAACAGCACATATATCAATCGATTTTGAAATGGTTAGAAGTGTGCTGTACCTGGCATGCCCACATTGAAATGAGTAAATGTGACTTTTCTTTTGGTGGTCAACGAGAAAGTGTTAATGTTGGCTGTGTTCGATAAACCTGTCCAGAAATACTTCTCTGGTCTCAAACCCACCAGACTGACCAAGAAGGCATTCTCATATCTGCATGAAGACATAGGAAAGGCAGAAAGGTGAGATTAATGATATTTATATGGGTTTAAAAATGAAGCCTGATATTTATCGTTGGAAAGTTACATTAACATAAACATAGAAATGTACCTATCAGTCACATCCACCACGTGAGCGTCAGTCTCTGAGCATGCCCGCTGTGCCTCATCAAAGGTTTTTGACTCAGATCCAATGTTGTAACAATAAGAACCAAACCTGATTGAGCCCTTGAGGTGATAAAAAAAAAACACATTAAGATAAATCTGATAAATACAGTGTTGTTTAATTAAACTATTTCAAAGGAAAAGACAGCACTCACAAGTTTGCATCCTGGGTTGGCTTCCTCTTGGGCGCCTTCAGCTGGTTTAGTCGAGGCCTTACTCTTACAGATGTATCCATACGCCTTCTCACATGAGTGGTCAGCCCACCTTCCGTCCTGTATTAACCACATGCAGTGTTTAAGAACAGCACTTTTCCTATTATCATTGCAATGATCACGCTTTGCATGCTTAGAATACCTTTCCTCTGATGAGGACACAGTCTTCCTGTAGGTTGGTGGCATGAGATGGCTCCCCAGTCTGCCACTGGGTGAAGGTAACGTGGGAGTGATCGGACCATTCAAACAGCAGCTGGTTCTTCTGATCATTGAGGCCAATCCAAAGCACATCTGTCGGCACTAAGGGTTATACATGGAGATATGAATGTGTGGATAGAGTACAGTTTCTTGCATTTGATTATTATAATCTTAATAGTCAGATATTTGGAGAAATATGTTTATTTGTTTTCTTGCACACAGTTGGATAATAGGGACAGCAATGAGCTGCTGTCAAACAATTACTAAAAAAGGTAAAAGTTCTATGATCAATCATATCAACATCAATTATTTTTGTATATAGGATTGGTGTTAAAACCAAGAAATCCCTGGAAAAATGCATTATTTGTACACTTACAGTATCCAGATTGAGATATTACGAAGCTCTGCTCTTCTATATTGCTTATGCTGGCCAGATCTCCCCCCTCTTTGTGACACGCATCCAAAGCCTCCCTCCACATCTTCTTAGTCCTCTGCAGGTAGTAACAGTTTCCTGCATATGGCACCCAGTGACTGGGGCAGAAGCTGGGCTGGTTTTTGACTGTAGATAGACATACATAGAACATGAGAACAAAGTAGGTTGTAACATGAAGACTCCACAAGTCAGATTTTGATGAATTGGAATTAGGCTATTGATTTACCTGGTGGTGGAGGCAGGCTGGTAGAGTTTCCCTTCCGACAAATATAACCAAGTTTCTTGGTGCAGGCGCTGCTCTCCCATTTTGACGCTTTTGCAGCATTTAGGGTCGCACAGGTGAGCCCGGGCTCTGACGAAGGGTGACCTATTGAAAACATCAATCCATGTATTATATATTTGACATGTGAAATGTATTTGAAAATTCATGGGAGCATTTATCCAGCTCCTCATATGATTATATTCTGCACAGATTTGTATATCTTCACTGACCTGGAGCCCAGTTTAAATATCTGAAGGGGTTTCCGTTGCTCCACTGCCATCCACTCTCAAAATCCAAGCTGTTCAGTCCAATCCACAGAGATGTTCCCAAGTTATTTGTCAACCCTGCGTAAAAACATAAATTAAAATGAAAAAAGTTAGAAATTGTAACATTGAGTAGTATTTGTAATTGACAAAAGACTGACTTTGTACCTGAAATGTATGACTGCTCATGCAGCTCTACAATGCTGAGGAGGTCGGCTCCCTGCTGCTGGCAGCTCTTCCTGGCCTGACTCCAGGTCAGCACTGACTGTGCGTTCCTCTGATACTGAACCCCTGTGACCGGGTCAGTGTCCCAACCTGAGGATGCTGCATTATAATATAGACACAAATGGTCAAACAACAGGAAAGGATTTAATCCATGTAGTGTAATGCCTGTTGACCTGAATGGATTTTAGATATAACAAGCATCTCACAACTGAAAAAAGATCAATGAGAAACATCTTCCCTCTTCTAGACTATGGCTGTGCTGTGCTTTATACAAACAATAGTTAAAGGGAGCTTTGTTTTTAATGTCCCTTTCCTGCCCCAGATTATGAGCAGGTTTTAGGATTGGCCTGTGACAAGAGGAAAGTGAAGACAGTGCTGTGTTGACAACTCATGACAAGAAGTGGTTGTGTTGTTCTGCAGGGGGATTTGGGGGGGGGGGGGCAGAAACCAGACCTGTCAGCATTAACCTCTTCCATGATAACACTTTCAAGACAAACAAGGTGATTCTGCATCGTTTCATAACCAGCTTAATGAAAATAATTTGACAAGGTGTTTTCAGTACCGATTACTATTATAGATGTTTCTTACCTTGACTGGGACAAAAGCCCCACTTCTTCGCCTTATCGTAATCTCTCTCTGTTGCACACCACAGCTGTCCGTCTGAGCGACCGTCCTTTGTGCACTCAGCGTACCACTTCTCCTGAAAACTAAATGGGAACTGACAGGGGCCTCCGAAGGCATTTCCCCCTAGTGTGAAAACCTCTGAGGAGACACAGATCATGAAGAAAAGATGATCAAACATTTCTTTAGAAAAAAAAGAAAATGCAAAAAAACGGTAAATCCTTCCATACTTGAATATGTGGACAGGATTGACATTTTGGACAAGGACGAGGTTTGGCGTTATGCTTATATAAAGGATAGGGTACAAATGATGATGCATTTCCTATGATTAACATAATTAAGTTTCACTAGTTGGCTGCCCATCTACCCCCGCTGCAGTTCTAGAGATAGATAGATAGATAGACCAGCTGTTGCTGATAGTGCCCAAGACCAGGCTCAAAACCAGAGGTCACCGAGCCTTCGCAGCAGCTGTCCCCAGGCTCTGGAACACACCATGTGAGGTCGGCCCAGACACTAGGGGTTTTTAAATCCTCACTAAAGACTCACTTCTTCTCCCTGGCCTTTTAGTCAGAGACATGACACCTGACTATTCCCTGTGTTTTTGTTTTTTATATTTCTGTTGTAAATTATTGTCTTTTATTGTGATTGTAGTAATGTGTTTTTATTACATGTACAGCACTTTAGCTCGACCAAAAATCGCTTTTAAATGTGCTATATAAATAAAACTTGATTTGATTTGATAGATAGATAGATAGATAGATAGATAGATAGATAGATAGATAGATAGATAGATAGATAGATAGATAGATAGATAGATAGATAGATAGATAGATAGATAGATAGATAGATAGATAGATAGATAGATAGATAGATAGATAGATAGATAGATAGATAGATAGATAGATAGATAGATAGATAGATAGATCGATGCTAGTTTAATCACCCTCAGTCGGTCTGCAGATTTGCAGGATCTCGTGGCGGGCCCCAGCGACCCACTGTACCTGGATGCATTAAGACTCCCCTTGAATGAACCATGCTTGAAATCTGCAACATGTTCCCGATCATGGGATGCCAGACAATAAGATAGCAGGAGTCTTAAGATATTATGTAATTAAATCCTTTTTAAATGAGTGTCTAGTCTCATGCACTCACTCATCAGTTGCAACACTACTATTGCTTTTGCATTTTAAGGATTTATTATCTTAAAGTACATAGTGTATATTTGTTTGTATAGCTATTTCCACACCAAGAAAAATAGAGCATCAGGACCACAATCTGCCCTTTTTGTAAACTTAGGCCTGTTTTTTGCATTGAACTCTTGATAATAATTTGTTAAGACTGAGGTAAAAGAAAATCCAAAATTAGTCATTAGATACTCACAATTACTTATAATTTATTTAAGATGTAAATTTGATCTACAGTTATAAATTACTACTTGTCTACATGGTAGACATGACCAATAGCTGGCTAAGTAAAATATTAGTAACCACCCTTTTAACCTTTCTAAAGATTAGATAATACACCATTTAGAGTTTTTAAGCTCAATCGTGTCCCTACAATTCCTACCTTGAAACCCCTTTGAACACAGGTCACCCATGGTGCCGTATATCCTCCAGCGGCTCCAGAGCCCCGAGCCTTTGTAGATCATTATGCTCCTCTCATTTTGGTTGCCCCAGTTTAAGTGCAGGTCTTCGTTTTGTAGGCCAAACAGGGTCTCGTTCTTGCACTGCCAGTGTTGTAGCTTATTGCTCTCATCACATTCAAAGAGGCGCACCTTCACCCAGTCTTTAATATCTGTGGCCCCCATACAGAGCTTTTGGGACAGACTGAGGATGCGCGATTCGGAGGCCCAACGAAACTGCTGCTCCTTGGCATGAGGATCACATCTGGCCACCGTTAGGGAGGTGGAACTCTCCACCTTCATGCACTTGCTGTGGTTCTCATTGAATATCAGGAAGGTGCCACTGTCTGGAGGACAAGAGAACCACATCAGCAAATTCATTTACAATCAGATTACTCTCATTAAAGTTAAGTTGAATAGACGGAAAAATGTGTCATCAATACGTACCTATGTCTGCAGTGATGCAGAGGGCTTGCAGGACACAGAGGACCACAGCAACATTCAAACAGGGTAACATTATCCTTAAAGTTTTCCAGTCATGAGAGAAGGGGTCCGGTGTGTGCTAAGGTGTGCGACATGGAGCAACAATGACACAGAGGCATGGTGTTACCCCCCTTAATCACACTGATGGGTATCCTGTCACATGGCTAGCCAAGATTGTTCAAAGACAGCATTTTCCACGAACTTCCACAGATTTTTTTTTGGCAGAGGAAGGCAGGAAGCGAGCAATCTCTTGAAAAAGAAACAGAAAGTCACCAGTGATTGCTTCAAGATAACCAAGTGTCAGGATGTGACAATAATTCTATTTTTAATAAATGAAAGGCAGAAGAGGAACCCGATGATTGACTTTGTAAATTAATTTATCCAAGCAGGCTTTTCTAAGGTTCAATAAATTGCCTTTAACTGAGATTTTTGATCTTCTATAAATAGCTCTCATTTCAGCGAGAGATTGGCTTTGAAGAAGTTTCACATCTGATCAGGAATGTGCCGGTTTCAAAATATTACTGTGCTATAGTAAACAAGGTTTAAATTAGGTTATTGCAGCACTTTGCTGATGTGGGGGTTTTTCATGGGATAGTAGCCCCCTGCAGGTCCGCAGGGGCTTCGGGATGATACAAGTCAGTAGAAAGAGAGGACAGGAGGAAATCCTGCTTCCTATTGGGGGAAGCGAGTGGAGATCTGACCACTTTAGCCTCAAACTGAAGGGACGCCCAGCAGTGGTGCAACAAAATGGTTCGATAGTGGGTCCTTTATCATGTGAGTGGCTGTGTCTGTAACATTCTAGTTCAAGTGTGTATTGCACACATCATGAAGTGCTTTCTGAATGATTCAATACTTCTCATTCTCCCACATCCTACATACTGTTCCTTCACTGCCTCCCACACCACGCTCCATTGCCGGTTATAGAAAAGCAACACAGGACAATTGATTTAAATGAAGTATAGTCGGTTTTTGAAATGTAAACATGGATTTATTCTATCTTACATGTATGTACTGTATGTGATTAGTGGCAGTGATGCATTTCACATACATTTTTCTTGTTTAAATCTGATTTTGTGCTGTGTTGTATACTGTATGTGTGCTGTTAGGATCGTGATGAGTTCTGCCCTCTAGCAGAACTCCACTGTTTAGAACAAGTGCTTCAGTGCTGTCTTGATGCTTGGTTGGAGGAGTAGTGTGGGAGTAGAGTATCATCAGGGCGAATCGAAATATATTGACTTTAATAACTTCACAGTGGAACAACACAGCAACCGCAACATTTAACCAATGCTTCAGCTCCGTTACCATAACTGATTCTTGTTTTTTTGGAGAGAAAAACACTTTGTAGGTGTAACCCATATGAAATATAAGGCTACTATCCCTTTACGTCATTTAGATGTATGAATACATGTTGTTTCTGCACGGAGCACTCTAGAATGTACACCAAGGGTGACAGTGTCCATTTATAAGTGTGGAAACTCCGATGAGTTAAGGCTTTAGCTCCTTGTAAGCACTTTGAAGGGCTAGCCTGCTAATATGACCTGCCAGCTAATATTTTGTTGTTTATTATCAGATACATTTCATAAAAAAAACAAAGAAAAACAAAGCAGTTCAGTGTTGTGACTCACCAGCTGTATGGTGGAGATGGATTTGCCCCTCTGGGATTGGCCATTGCAGTCTAGCTCCAAGCTAAGGGAAGGTCACTATGACCCTGCGGACAAAAGAAAGTCATGATACCACCGTTTCTCGACAATCAGCTCTGCAAAAGTTCAGACTCGCCACAAACTTGCTTGTTCATGGAAAACTGTAAAACTTCCACCTCTGGATAGATAAAGAAAATCAACATCGCCTTGCCTTTCACCCCCCATGGTTTGAGTATCTGTTTTATTACTAAGATAAAAGCTGCAAAACGTACATGGCCATGAGAAGGAACCAAAAAGGAAAGGATTCTTTCAATGAGGAAAAAGCCATAAATCCCAGCAATAATTCCCAGAATCCTCCACAGATAGTCCTTCCCTTCTGCATAGTGTTCGTCTTCGTGGCTGTGAGTGTCATCATGGAGGCCAAGGATCTCCAGAGGAGACAGGGAGGAAACCATTAGACATTTACTCCTCAGTCAACAGGGTTTCTATATATAAAATCTTAAGACATAAAAGTAGAATCAACAAATACATACAATTCTGGAAGAAAATTAAAAGATCAATTATTCATTCTCATACATACATTACCACATCTAAAAAGGGATGTTTTGTGTTGTATACCTCACCAATCTTTCCCATCTTACGTCAAAAGGTATGAACTGGATTTCAAATTCTCATAGTTATTTTTTCCATTCCATACATTTTATTAACAAGATCCTTCAGTTTAGAGTTTATAGGTTTCTCATATTTTAACCAATGGGTTAAAGATAATTAATGTACAGTTCTTCTTTTGGAATGTGTTTAATAGTTACTGTAAGTACATGAGGGAAAATGCCTTACTCTCGAGAGCAGTGGGAGGAGATCCTTTTCTTGTTTGCTCTGCAGTTTCACAGGCATTGCCTAGCAACTGCTGAATAATGGCCGGGCACATTTGGCTGAAGTGATCCTTGGAAATTGGCAAATGAGGATCCAGAGCAAAAATATCCACCAGCTGATTGGGGGAAAAACATACCTGATTACATTCAAAGGAAGAGAGAATTTTGTGGATGAGTAGGAGCCACTTCAAATCAAGGCTCACACTGACTGCATGCAGATCACAGCTTGTTTTTCTGTACAGGAATCACTCTTTTTAACTACAATAAAACATTAACCTCACCTGTGCCCAGCCTTTGCTTATTTCTCCAGTTTCATGGTTGCAGTCACCCCTTCCTCGTTGTGGGAGTGCGTCCCTGCTTCCTGTCCAACTCCCAGCTGATGCAGCAACTCCTCTAAATCTAAGACAGAAATCCCTGCGTCATGATACTGTACATTAATCCAAATAAATCAGTGTATGTTTGGGACAAAATACTACTTTAAGCAGATTGAATAAATAAAAAATAGATCTTAAGAAAAGTTCTTAAAACAAAGCACAGCACTGAGATTTTGGGTTGAACCTCCCATTTGGTGCCAGTATATGTATTCATTAAAAGCAATGAAAAGCATCTGACACTAGCCATCTAGCCATCTCTGAGGAAACATTTTCAAGGCTACTTGCTCTTTCATGCATGATGCCTCATTGCTTCTTTTTATGAAAAAGACTGAATGGATTCAGTGGAAGCACAGGAAGCGCCTTCATATAAAGAACTCTGATGATCACCTGACTCTGATTTTATAGCTTCTTTCAGCTCTTTGTTTTGGTTGTACAGCCCCAACTTCACTGTTTTGATGTCTCAGCACTTTAGTTGGCTGCCAAAGTGAGTTTTCTTTGGTGAAAAGTCTCTAATAAACCGACTTAACACTTCTTGCTCAACAACAAACAGAAGACAGACACAGTTAGCTAGTAGCTGATGAACATAGTGGAACATATAGCAGCTGGTAGAGAGATGGTGGAGACCAAAAACAGAGCTAAAAGTCTCAAAAGTCTCAGCAGTTTCGTATCTGACTGCAGAAGGGAGCTATATTTGGTAAAAAGTCTCTGAATAACCAACTTTACACTTCCTGCTAAGCAACAAACACCGGACACAGTTAGCGAGTAGCTGTCGAACATAGTAGAACATTAGGAGCAGGTGGAAAGTTGGTAGAGACCAAAAACAGAGCCAATAGAGAATTTAATATTGGACTTAAATTGCCAGGAGGTCAGAAACTTGCCTCCAAATGCTGTTATAGATCTGTATCTGCTGGTGTGTAACTGGTGGCTAACTGGTTGTAACTGTTTTGTTAATCGCTTCTTTCCGTTAAGTCAAGTTGCGGAAAACGGTTATTATTAATATTTTGAATAGAAGAGAATAAGTAGTTATATGTAGTCATAATCAGATAGGAATCTCCGTTAAATGTGTGTATAAAAGCCAACTGTGCTCTTGAACTCACCTATCATCTGCAGGTTACTTTAAGGATTGAAAGATGTAGTCTGTAAAGAAAGCCGGAGACGGGAGGTTCCGATGTCTGAAACAGTGGCCCTGCAGGACGTGGCTGATGATGGCTACAGACAGTTTGGAGACAGAAGACACTTCAGCATCTTCATGTACGCCAACAAGGAGGACAGCGGCATCAATACACTGTGGAACCAAAAGGGGAAATCATCAACATCTGGTGATCGAGACAGAAATACATCTTAGATTTCAATTCCTTACTTACAAATCAGAGTGGTCTTGATGGGATGGGTCATAGTGCTGGTTGATGAGCTGCAGAATACTTTCTGTTCCTCTGGATGATAGGAAGCAATTGTCCTCACCCAGATTGATCAAACAACAGCAATTTCCAGAAACTTCCACAGATTTTTTTTAGCAGAGGAAGGCAGGAAGTGAACAATCTCTTGAACAAGAAACAGAAAGCCACCAGTGATTGCTTCAAGAGAACTGAGTGCCAAGGTGGGACAATAATTCTATTTTTAATAAATGAAAGACAGAAGAGGAACCGGATGATTGACTTTGTAAATTAATTTATCCAAGCAGGCTTTTCTAAGGTTCAATAAATTGCCTTTAACTGAGATTTTTGATCTTCTATAAATAGCTGTAATAAATATGTGCAAGAGCGCAGGTGACTTTCAGCGAGATTGGCTTTGAAGAAGTTTCACATCTGATCAGGAATGTGCCGGTTTCAAAATATTACTGTGCTATAGTAAACAAGGTTTAAATTAGGTTTTTGCAGCACTTTGCTGATGTGGGGGTTTTTCATGGGATAGTAGCCCCCTGCAGGTCCGCGGGGGCTTTGGGATGATACAAGTCAGTAGAAAGAGAGGACAGGAGGAAATCCTGCTTCCTATTGGGGGAAGCGAGTGGAGATCTGACCACTTTAGCCTCAAACTGAAGGGATGCCCAGCAGTGGTGCAGACACATACCTAGGAAATACCTATGTTCATTAAACACAAAGATGTAGGAGAATCATTACTAAGTTGTATATTATAATGAACATATATAGACTGCAACCTACTAGTGACATGATGTAAAGGTTCTCAGAAAATCAAATTAAAAGTATTAAAACACAATATACTTTCCTTTTTGCAATTTGATATCAACTTAGAGGACAAATCTGTCTCTTTATCTGTTAAATGTACGAAAATACAAAATATTTGGGGTTGTTTAATGCCGTGCAGTCAGTTAACCAACATTTATTTTTATTGTATTCTTGCTTATGAGTGGCCCAGAAAACTATGAAACAAATTAGAAAGAAAAAAGGGTAATAAATCAAAAATAAATGCTATTCTGTTTTCTGAGAGGGTTAAATGGGACATATAGAAGTACACAGAAATGCATCAAATTAGTCTAATACTAAGATTAAACATAAAAGGGGTCAGTACATGAAAACAATAATATTTTGGAAAGCAGAAGTTTTATTGATAATAGATGTACAATTTAATGCAAATCGCCAAGTAATAAATCTCTTTCGTCTTTATCATTGCATCATTATTTAGTTTACTTGTCATTTTGACTAGCCATTACATTTTATTCTGAAGGGCTGTTTTGAAGTTTAATGAGCCTTCTTGTTGTCAGTGCTCTTGAGCTCTAGACCATGGGTTTACGGGAAGGCATGTGATGAGACTGTTTCACAGAATAATGACAGGAATCCTGTTCTCTTGGGGAGTGATTGGGAAAAAGTGCGAAAAATGTCCAGTTAAAAAGTTTTGAATGGAGGTCAAAATCATAAATCACACTACTGAAACTTAAGACATCTATTTAAATGATTCTCTTTATTAATCTTAGCAAAATATATGTATCAATGATACAAACTCACTATGTTGTTCTGTTCTGGATATAACTTGGCAAAGAAAAACCCAATGTAAACGACATGGATTTAGTTTTTTTCACATTCACTGCACTTTATCATGGTAGAAAGAAACTGCTATAAACTCTCAAAGGACAATACAGGTACATTCCTCAAGTGCCATGCATGGTGAGGGGTTTAGAGGAGTAATGTTTGAACATAAAAGTTAAATGATACGCAACACAGTCATGTGACACACACTGTAAAGGTCCTTTTTGGGAAAACATTGCACCCTATTGGCCCGTGAAAAGTACCATCATGCATTGTGACCAACTGTCTCCTCTTTGTTGCCAATTCGAACTAAAGAGTTAGTGCAACCACCTCTTCAATTCCTGATTCTGCCTGTTCCTAGTATATGTCTTTCTTGAAGTCTCAAAAGAACATCCTCTCTGTGTTGAAGACCCTCAGTTTGGTCATGAAGTTGAAATAAACAAACGCCAGGCAGACCAGCAGGTTCTTCATCAGATAGAGAATGGGCGTGACGAAGCCAAAGAAGGCGATGAGGCCGACGCGCACAAAGAAGAACGGAAAGTCCTGCAGGGCCACTCCTAGTGAGGGGAGCAGCGGGCTGTGGGGCATGACCACGACCCGCAGGCAGGACAGGTAGCTGAAGATGTAGATGGGGAACACCCAGCCTGAGTGATAGACAAGGGGATGCCCCGCCACCCTCACCATCTCCACGGTATCCATCCAGAACATAAAGCTGTCCACGAACACATCTGCACGAGCGTCGCTGGCACACAGGAATCTCAGTGGACCCGTGTATTCGTACGGAGAAATATGGTACACTGAGGTGCTTGCAGATCGTGAGCTCAATCCAGAGATGCTAAACGGTCTCCCGGGGTTACCTTGTATCCCTGGGAGGGTCCCGTTGGCTTCCGATCGGGCCCCTGGTCCGTTCTGGTTCCTGTCATTGCGCTGGCCTGATCCCGGTTGCATGGGATTTTGCCCAGCCTGCCCGGGCACAGATGGCCCCGGCCCGGCTGGGGTGATAGGCGATACTGGGGTTACCTGTTCCACATGTGTGAGGACAGTCGAGGGGATGTCGGCATCTCTCTCCATGTCATTAGCTGGGGAGAGAAAGTAAACATACTACAGAGAAAAGCTAATTTCCTCAGTTACACCAATTTCTGGCACAGAGCCACAGAAGTTCAATTTTATGGATAAATGAACATCCATTTGTTGCATCCAGGCTCCTGTAATGTAGAAGATCGGGATCTAAAGCCCTCTAAAGGTGAGTGATTTATATGATGTGTTCAGAGAGCTCACTCACCATGGCCAGTCAGTCTGCAGTGGCGTATCCTCTCCACAACGTCAATACAGATGAGGGAGAAGAGGACTAGTGACACAGGGAGCTCCGTGAACGTATCATATGTCATGTTATTATTTATCTGAATCTAGGGAAACAGCGGAAAAATCACATGTTGATCATATAAGAATATTTCATGTGATTACTTCTAATCAATTTAGATCCCATCTTTGCACCAATGCTTTACGTCTACATGTCTGACCTCCTCTTGGTCTGTGGGCTAAATCACTTACAGCGCTGGTATTTCCCTGAGTCAGGACTTCATGCCAACAGGACAGAGAACAAAGCAGACAAGTTGCATCTTAGCAGAATTGATGGCCCTTGTGTAAAAGACACCAGATAAGCAAATGCCTAAAAAGGTCAGCTTAGGCTCCAGAAAGGGCCACATAAAAAAAGCAAATGGGACCTGGGCCGCAGCCAGAGAGGAAGTGAAAAGGTGCCTCATGGACAGATGATATGACAGGGGCAGCTTGGACAGGAAGAGGAACCAAGCTGCTTATCAGTAGCTCCTTATCCATATGCATCCCCTGAGAGGCAAAGGGCTCCTCACAAATCATCACCTTTATTCCACTCACAGATGCCTCACACCGTGATTATGCAAATGTCTGGCGAATCACAGCGGTTATTTTTTGATGATAGACACTATATTCCAAAACAACTACTACTCCTAAAACACATTACACACTACACATCTTGCTGTACCTCAGAGCTGGCGATGAGAAAGGCAAAGCAGGGTAATGTGGACACGATCACATAAACGAGGGCCACAGGCCTCCTGATGCAAAGACAAAGGAGAGGAAAGAAGTAAGGAAGGAAGACAAAGGCAGTTGCAGGACTTGCCAACTCATGACATTAACCAGGCGAGTGCAGTCCAAACCATCAGGTCAGGTTCAGTCAGTTCTGCACTGCTCACCACAACACTGACATCAGGAGAAATGTAGAAACTCACCACTTCTTCCTCCCGATGAGAAACTTCTTCTTGACGAAGACCATGTACTTCATGGGTACCCAGACCAGCAGGGCAGTGGAGGTGACGTAGGCGATGGAGGAGGCCACGATCAGCCAGTAGGCCGTGCTGCCGTCTCGGGGCGGCTGCACGGACGTTTTGACCTTTGCTACGATGACGGCGAACCTCTGCATGACGATGAAGAGCGGCACGCACAGGCCTGCGAACTGCAGCACCTCGCACAGGGCAAACTTGAGCGTCCTCCCCGAGCCCATGCTGTGGAGCTCAAAAAAAGAAAAAGAAGGGAGGGAGACAGGGGCTGTTGTCGCAGTGAGGCGACCCCTGTCCCTCTGAGGGCTGGTCAGGCCTCGGACCGCTGCATTGTCTGCCCACCACTAGCATGTTCCACACAGCACAGCCCTGCTCTCTGCTCACCAACTGCTTACACTGCACTAGGCTTTGTGTACCATGCTGTGATGGGGATGTGACTGCTCTTCACATACAGATGCCTATGAAATAAAAATCTCGTTTTATCAATCAACTACACAAACTAGATAACCTAAATTCATCTGAGTATCTGAAAAGCATGTAGATTTGCATTATTATACCCTTTATTCTCCAAAACCAGCAAACATAAATGGACTTGACTAACACACACAGTGATTAAGAGCAACATCCAAAACACTTGTGGCTCTTATATGTATAGATCGCCCTCTAGTGGCAAAGTGTGATAAGTGTACAACAACATGTGCAAAACATGACATAACAACATATACACCTACAGCAAATTCAGGTAAATGTAAAACAATCTTGTGTCTTTATAATGACAGTGATATTAGTCTTTATTCCCTTGGCTACTGAGCTACTGAAAAGTTTCAATAAATAATCCATCTACACACACACACATGATCTCACACCCGTATGTGACATTTGGATAATAACAATAATCAGAAATGTGCTGTTTACCTACATTACTTATTCATATTATTAAGTATTCTCATTTTTAGTACTTTAAAAGAAATGTCTTATATTTCAATCGTTTTTTTTAGTATAATAAAAGTGTGGATTTTAATAAGTGTATTTCTAAAGTTGTGTTGCTTTCATTGGTAACTGTACATCATCCATCTGATGCTACACTGTGAAACATGATGTTTTTACTGTTGAATAATTGTTTACACTCATCAAATAAGTCTGCATAGTACAGTCCACTACTTTGATAAGAAGGCCCACTTTGGCAACGCATAAACAAAAATGTTAATTACATCACCAGAGTATATAGCCTACACTTAGTATTACAATTTACTTCACTACTGCACATTTATGAAGCAAATATTACTCTTATGAAAGGTGTAGGCAGTTGTGGTATTGTCCTTTACGTTTTTGTTCCTCTCACACTATAACAACAAGAGTCCCTTTCCCACCGGCAGGCCACGCACTTGTTGCAGCACTAGTCCCGCGAGAGAGGGGCGCAGGGATGGATGACCCCGCTGCTCCCCTCCCCACCAGTCCCAGCTGTCAGCTCCCTTCCTGACTTGCCCACCCTGCCCCCGGTACCATGGCGTCCAGCGAGGACGACGGCACGGTTGAGGAGAAGGAAAACAACAACAAGAGGAGAACGAAAAGCGCCCTCGCTACAGCATGGCTAACTTTCTACAACATCGCCATGACCGCCGGGTACGTGCGTAATAATCCGCCCGCTGCCTATTAATAAGAAAAGCCTAGAAGTTAGCCGCTCCCTAAAACACTGTGTTGCTGTTTATAGGACTGAGTCTCTGTGGCCGAAAGTACCTGTTCAGCTCGCTTAATATAGTGGCTAACAGCAGCAGGGGAAACTTCAGTAAACTGTTTGATAGTTTGACAATACATAGAAATATAAGGGGGATTTGTGCGAGTGTTAGATAATGAATGGAAGGCGTTTGGTAAAGTGACAGGCTGGGGCTGAAGCCGTGTCCAAATAGGGCTGACTGTCAGCGTCAAGGCCCACAGTGCACCGCAGTTGCAGTGATAAGTATAGCCGGCGCGCTGACACTGGAGCTCAGCCCTGGGACACTGAAATGCTCAATGAGCAGATTTTTTTCATAACATAACATTTGTGAGATGCAAACAGAAAATGTTTCATCGTGTTTTTAGGGTAAACTAGCAAGGCAAAAATATGGTACATAATGTCTCTGCTTAGTGACCTGTGTATAACTGAGCTGTCAGATCAGTGTGTTACTTCAGTAAAAGCAGCAATACAACAGTGTAGAAGAAAAATATCTGCACAAAATGATATAGCCCATTTATATCAGGTGTACTAGAAATGTATAGGAAAGTTGAAGAATGCAGAGAAATGGCTCAGTGTCTTTTCACATGCATTAATGAAATCAGGATTTTACTGGTGTATTTGGTTGAGTTGGAGCTGATTTCAACATATTAAAAGGAGTGGATCAGCTGTATTTACATAAACTATTGGATAGCTTGATTTATAATAACACATTACGTTTTAGTGATTCTTCAATTGTATTGGTGCAAACAAATCCTTATGTGTACAGTTGGCTTTAGTTACCATCATGATCTAACACTTGCAGCATTAATTGTTTATCATCACCATATCTTGTTTTATGTCATTATTCATTATAAAGCTATGCTTTTAGAACTTCAAGAGTCAAGAGGACATTTTTACATTTACATCTTATAACATCACTTTACTGATGTAATCATCATACAGACATTAACTGAATACACATATACTTACATAACTTACATAATCAAAACACAATGTAGGTTATGTATCAAGCACTGGCAACAGGGTCAGTTTCTTAGTCATCATATCGAAAAAAAGACACATTTTCAACCATTTCAGCTCCTGAAATGTCAGCATCATGACATTCTACCTTTTTTGGTCAATTCATTTGAAAAAAAGAGAAAGGAATCAAGAATATATTCAGCAAAAGTAATCATTGCGTTGCATCACTGTAAACCTGTTGTTAATACAATTGATCCTCTTAACAGTTATTTGAGACATTGTTTCATGCTAGTCATTATGGAGCCCAGCTTCAGTTTATTGTATTGTAGGCCTATGTTGCGCAGAGAGGGAGACAGCATGACAATGTGTCTTTTAGAATGTTACACATGATTTCATTTTGGTAGAATTTATAAATTATGTATAGGCCTACTAGAAATTATTTCAATAGCAGTCCCAAGAGTTGGCTCCACCAACTCATACAATTGTAGAAATATGTGTTTTCATTAACTCACGCAAGTGCTATTGTTTGAAATCTTGAATAACTAGCAAGAGCCACGTTTGCAAACTGACAGCCTGTCCCAGTAAACTTCCCTCCAAAACCGCACCGCAAAAAAAAAAAAAAGTAAACATAATATAGTAAACGTTAACAACAAACGTTGCTAATGTACGTAGACAACTCACGGCTGCCATGCATTGGGAAGACTCCGGTCCAGTGACGCGTATAGGTGCACGAGCGCGTACAGTACAGACAGCGCCATATGGCGCTGGTAGACAGGTAAGGTGGCCGCGGCCGTCCAATCACTTCATTTGGGCCGAATGGCATGATGGGACGGATTTATTATGTCCTGCGTCACTGCTGAAATTGGGTCAAATGAAAACTGATTTAAATGTATTAATATGCTAATATGTCGAATTATACACATTTTATTTTTTAAGAATTACTTCTGTTGGCTTTCTGTAATGTTTTCTACCATAGAAGATGCACATTTTCTTTTCAAATATCGTTTTTCTTTGACAAAAGTACTAAAATAAGTCAATAATCGCCATCTAGGCTATTGTCAAGGTAGGGCAATTACAAGTTATGAGCTAATATTTGCATCTCTTACTATTGTTGTATAATTTTAAGGTAAATTGACTGTATTGTCCATTGTTCATTCACACTACTTTGGTGATGATGGTGAGACTAAACAATATCTTGTTTCTCCTGCTCTTTATTCTCCTATCTGAAGCAATACGATTAAGACTAAACAGTTGACACATTTAGATAGATGTGTATGTGACATCTATGAGAAGGTGCTGTATGTTTATGGTTTGTGTTTCAAATGCATTTGCCGAAAAACATTTTTATACACAGAGCTGAACAACATGATTTCAATTTGAACCATCATTAAAGCCACTTTCCGGAATCTCTTGTATCAATCAAAACAGATCCATCAAACACTTTATTTTACATTATGTGTTTTTCTTTCGTTTCTTCAGGTGGCTGGTTTTGGCCATTGCAATGATGCGCTTCTACATCCAGAAAGGCACAACCAAGGGTCTGTACAGAAGTATAGCAAGGACCCTCAAGTTTTTCCAGACCTTTGCACTAGCTGAGGTAAGAATTTGAGAGCAATAGCTACCCAGTTGTAGCATGAACTGATTAAATACTGTCTTAGAGTTAGAGAAATGACAACGCTTCTAAAAAAGATGGTAGAGATGAATTGATTATTACGTATCTTGTCTTACAGGTGGGACATTGTGCTATTGGTATGTGAGGATTTTGTTTATGTCTTATTGGTTTAAAAATCACAATTACTTACTGACAACTACTGCAGCTTTAAACTGTTGTTTTTATGTGTCTTTTTTTGCTGCAGGAATTGTGAGGACTTCTGTAATTGTGACCGGGGTGCAAGTGTGTTCACGAATATTCATGGTTTGGTTCGTCACCAACAGCATCAGACAGGTGAATATCACGCCACAACACAGAAACATCACACAACACATCTGAAAACTGCAAGAGCTGTGCTTTATTGTACTGTTATGTGTTTTGTATTTACCATAATTGCTCATTTGCACGTTATTTTTAAGTTACTCTGTCCTTCCTGTGTATATTTGACGTGTTTTTCCTGACGTAAATGAAGATCCAGAGTGAAGAAAGCGTAATTCTATTCCTGGTTGTGTGGACGATGACAGAGATTACCAGATATTCCTACTACACATTCAACCTGCTCCACCACCTGCCGTACTTCATCAAATGGGCCAGGTGGAGATACCATTGCCGGGATGAGCTTGAATTGTCATTACTGTGTCAGACATTGTTGTCTAAGCATGTCTAAGCACTGATCTGGAGATTTCACCTCTGGCATGCTTCCCCTCCCTGGGAAGTGCTGCCGTGTGTGTGTGTGTGTGTATTAGGTATCGCCTGTGTGTTTATTGATTAGCACCTAATTAGGTAACAGAACTAACTGCTAACAATTGTGCTCTGACAATCAAGGATACAGAAGAGGGTTTATTTTTCAAAACAGATTTGAAAATAGAATACAAATAGATAATGGCATATATTTCTTATGTAAAAAACGTGATTTCTTACAACAATAGTAATCCAAAAGGTGTAAATCAAAGCCTTAATTATCTGCATGGAAAGCACACAACTGGTTGTCAGTATAATGCGGTGATGACCGACACATTTCTCAGCTCTAGAGTGACATAATGCCTGTCTACTACTGTATGAAGAGCACTTGTGACGTGGCAGTCTCCCTGCTACAGTAGCTCAGCTGAAATTGGAGACGCTGGCAGGAACGTCAGCTGTACACATTGATAGCTGTCCCAACACACAGGCTTGGCATCTTACAGCCGAGAGAGAGGCTGTCTCACTTCATGATAGTGACGTTTACATATCACATCAACTCAAGTCCAAGGTGGGACATCTTGTCTGCAGTTTGAAGGTTAAACCCAAACTATGTTTTTTGTCTGCTAGTTCAGCTCGTCATGTGATCAGTCTTGAGCCAGTTACTCTTTTGTTTAGGGGTTTGAAACCTTGTGTACTTAATGCAACTCTCTTCCCTGCCCCCCACCCTTCACGGCTTTCTTTAAGCACGGAGGAGACGCCAGGCCCCGGGAGAGGGGCTCATGTTCAGCTGCTCATGTTTTTAAGACCATCCGTTTTGGTCATGGAATGTTCACCCAACATTTCTCTCACATCCGCCGAGATGCTCCCCCGAGCCTTTGCTGTGGTCCCTACTAAATACAGGACCTCTGTAGCCCTGAGTCATGGCATATATCCTACTACAGAGGCCCTGTGCTGTCACAAAGAGAGGCTGGCTATGTCACACTTATGCCAAGTGACAGGAAGTAATAGTGGCAAACCAACAAGATGACAGATTGTGAATAGCTTTATGAAGAGCAGCTTTATTCAGTATCTTAGATGATTTTATGACGAATTTGGGAACATGTTTTGTCTTAGTATTCCAAGATTTGTTAACCAAGCTATCTTCCTGCCAAATAACTGATTTGATTTTTGATCACGCAATCGTCTGTATGGAAGCCAAGTAATGAAAAACATACCTCTTAACTTTGTAATCAATCACTTAGTGGCAGTTTTCAGACAGCATCTGCAACCTGATCCTGCGGCTTTGCCCACTTCAAAATCTGCCAAATCACATCCCTTTTCACAGAGGAGACCCAGCAACATGTCTAGGTTTGAGTCAGCGCCCATTATCAGTGTTCCAATTTGCTCCAATAGGTAACATTACATTTAAAAACAGCAGGCAATTAAAAAGTAGAAATAGCCGAGTAGGTTCCCTCAACTCAGAACAATTTATTATGAGCAAACATGGACGTGATTTTGTTCTTTCTTGAATTATCATTTGCTGTTTGGCTGCCAACAAACAATGGAACAATGTGTAGATTTATTTGGATTCTTTGAATATTAGTTTGATTGGTTGTAATCTGCAAACTCCCAGCCAGAGGCCACTAAATCCACTTGTTGGAGTTGTGGGAGTTTTCCAAAAACCCACCACTGCATTGCATCAGCTTCAAGAAAAGCACAAACTAAAGAAATACAACGTGACCCAATTTAGTTGTGTTTGATTACCTGTCAAAAGCAGGTTTATGATAGGAAATGATACAAGAGACAAAACAGGACAATTATTGTTGCTTATGCTAACTGTGCATGTGTACAATTAAAAAGAAGATTCTATGGATCATGCATTGACTGTTGAACTAATTTTTAAAGGTTGCATTTGTTCAAATCTAAGTGTAAATTGTGTGTGTAGAAACCTAGGCATGTGAGTGCTTTAACATCCGTAAACTGTGTGTGTTTGTTGCATTTGTGTAACTGTTTAAATCCTTTCCTTCCCAGGTACAACTTCTTCATCGTGCTTTACCCCCTGGGGGTCATCGGGGAACTGATGACCATTTATGCTGCCCTGCCGTTTGTACGCAGATCTGGAATGTACTCCATGAGGCTCCCCAACAAGTATAACGTGTCCTTTGACTACTACTACTGCCTCATCATCCTCATGCTGTCCTACATCCCACGTAAGGAGACTTTCTATGTCCATGTTATGAGAATATATGAAAAGGAGGATGACCCCAGATAGATTACCTCTCAGTGAGGATTTAACCGTTCATATTTCTCTACATGAGACTTCAGAGAAACAGCATTTCAAATGGTCTGAAAGAATAATTTCGAGAGTTTTATTTTTTATGCCGAGAGTAAGATGAAAAGATCAATGCCTCTATCATGTCTCCATCTTAAATATGTTGCTGGAGCCATGAGACAGTTAGCTTAGCTTAGCATAAAGACTCGAAACATGGGAAACAGTTAGCCTGGGTCTGTCAAATGGTTACAAAATCCATACACTAGGACCTCTAAAGCTCACTTAAGATGTCCTAGAAAACTAGAAAGTTGCAGGGAATTTCTTGAGTCACATTTGCCGTCGGGCGACCCCTGACCTATGACAAGTATCCAGGAAGTCACTGCTAGGCTAACTTTTTTCTGGCTATAGCTTTTTTTTTATTCAGCCTACTAACTTTTCGAAAGAGAACAAATAAGCACATCTCCCAAAACCTGAAACTGACTGGTAGCCATCTTTGTTTTACATTTTGTATTGATGCAATGATGTTAATATAGCATCTTTGTGCCAGGTAAACAGTAATACATTCAATCAAGGACAACACCAATGCAAGACATATAACTTTAAAAAAGTTGATAATGAACAAGTTTTCAAAATGCATACATTTTGCAGATCAAATATACAATATTCTGTTTCGCATGACTTATAAAGGTTTCTTGCTCTCCTGCTTTTTTATTTAAAATTCGGATGTAGTGAGCTTTGAGACAGCTGACTACTTTTGCCTATAGCATAAAGAACAGTTAACAGAACATTTTCATTGTCCCCACAGTGTTCCCTCAGCTCTTCTTCCACATGCTGCGGCAGAGGAGAAGGGTGCTTCACGGGGAGGTCATAGTGGAGAAAGACGACTAGAAAAGCCACCACCTCACGCCTTCGTTTGAGCCAGCCTGCCTCCACCATCACCCCTCACCTCCCCCACTTCATCTTTAGCCCCATCGGCCGTTACATTCTCCAACGCACGGGACCGGAAGAGCCGCACGGACGACGAAGAAAGGAGTTCACCAGTAGTGAGCAACAATAACTGATCCTAAGTCTTTACAGGATTAATTCCTATCTGAATGGTAAAATTGGAAACATGCTTACAGTCCCAGTGTTTGCTGGAGCTTGAGACTCCTTTACTGCACCTTGTTGCACTGAAACACGAGTCACAACACCTCCCGAAAGAGAAAAAGGGAAAAGAGAGGCTTCCAGGGAAATGTGAAATGAAACATGTGAGGAAGATTGTAAGTTGTGTCTCCTGAGTTGTCCAAACATCAACCCCAAAAGCAACCCAATTGGCAGTCCCATTATTTTTTTAAGTGTATTCCACTACCGAGATTTTGTACAAAGCAAAGAGAAAAAAAGAGGAAATAGTTCTATCATACCTCAACAATAAATCTACATTTAGACAATATGCTGCTTCTTTGTGAATGTTTGTAAATGATGCAATGTGAAATGAGCGGTTAATAGTAAACATATTTCTTAAATTATTCGCATACTGTATCACTTAGAGCAAGCACAGCTCAAACTTAACATTTTGTCAGCTTGGCTCCTGCATTCTTCTGTGTTGCTTTGATGTTTACTATGTCAAATTCATTTACAAGAGTGCATCTTAAACAAATTTGAAGTCTTCAAAAAGTAGTTTTCAATAGACAGCTGTAGGTGAGAGTACAATTCAGATTTTTGTAAGCACTTTCAGTCTTCAGTCGCTGTTGTGTTTGTTTTTTAACATAAGGAATCCAATGTCCGTGTTGATAAAGGTAGTTAGTTCCCTCCTATTTAAGGTGCTATTGTAACATCATTTCAATCTTCTGTGCAGCTTAAGGAGTGACTGTGATTGGAGTTGACCTAAAGCAGGAAAACAGGATGTGAAATGATTGAGAGGAAATGTTGCATAGCCCAAGGTTATCTACGAAAATCGACTTTTCTGCTTATAATCTGGGTTAGGGAGGAGAGAAACAATGAAAGTCAGTCACTGGGAAAGTTATTTTTCAAACAATAGAAATGTGAAAATACCTTCTTTTGTGCAAAATGAATAAACAAAGTTCTACAATACTGTGGAGAGTTTTGTGATGACCGTCACACTTATGCAGACAGATAAGCCATCTGACACCAGATCAGTTTACCTGGATCTGCATAAAAATGTTAAAAAAAAGCCAACAAATACAAACACCTTGTGGGTTTTTACATATTTATTTGAGCGTTTCCTTCATTTTTCGTAGTGTTGTTAAACTCAAGTGTTTTTCTTCACAGGAAACTACCTGAGTGCATAAAATGGCACATTTTATATTTGTAGGATCCACAGATTCATATTCATTAGCATATGTACGTCTGTAATAGTGAAAAATAAATCTCATAACCACAACATACTGTAACATATTAAACTGTAAATGTGCAGTCTTGAACTAAAACAAGCTGATTTTGACATATTTCTGTATTAATGTGTAAATGCTTACTTCGATTCTACTCATATAAAGGAAAATGCTATATAGACATTCATGAGGGGAGATAAACGGTTCCTCAAAGATAGCATATCAGCGACATTTCATGTTTTTAGCGCATCATTTTGCACCTTTTCATTTTAAGACTATTACAGTACATGTTATGAAAAGCACTACGATAAGTCCACTTGGCTTCATAGAGTGAATAACTTCCTACAAAACTTGCATAATCAAATATACATTCAGACATTCACGCAGAATACAGTTTTATAAAATGTATTTAAAATAACCATAAAAATATTTATATATATATAAGTCAGTTGGTGATTTGGTACTTTAAAAAATAAAAGTCCTCCTTCTGTGATTGCCCTGCTGTATTGCACTTGCTGGTAATGTTGGACTGTGTTCACTTTGGAGGAGAAAGGCATCTCTTCCCCATGAAAGAGACGTTCTCTACTGCAGCACTGGGCTTATTTCAAAATTGTCCCTTTTCTCTCTCCGTACGGACTCTCCATGTGCTGTGCTGGTGGACCAGTGCCACATGGGGGAAGTCTAGCTGCTCACTGCAAGCTCCCTTCCAAGAAATCGCTACGATTCAGGCAAACTTGCTGCAAAAAAAGATCAAGACAGATATTAGGACAGCTCGACTTTTGGACATTTGGAAAGGAAAAGAAGAGAAGAACCAACGTACTGGTATCCATTTCCTTCTCACAGATGTAGCTTATGAGATCTTCACAGAAGAAATCATTCCACAGCCCTTCATGGATGAGCCCTGCGCAGTCTTCTCCCATTTCATGCCCGTGGCCCCAGTCATCAGGCTGACCGGGCTTCCACCTCCTGCAGGCAAACAAGAGGGGGCGATCAAACATTAGACACACAGGGTTTTTTCTAAGAGAATGGTGGAAAACTACAGCGGTGAGAGAGAGACAAACTGCAGCAGGAATTGAAGTTGAATCATCTGATTTGTTTGAGGTTAATGAAGCTTCTATCCAAAGGTGCATATGTTATATGCTGTTTTGATACATTCCATAATGGTGTCTATATCCTTTTTTTGCAGTTGCAGAGAATGTTTTTCCTTTCATTGCAAGAGAGTGAACTTGTCTGATCTGACCACCCTGACAAATACAAGTTTATTGAATGTGAGAGTATTTGTTTTGTTTAACTGGGCAACAGGAATATAGCAGTGGAGCTTTGCATTTCAAAGCAATCAAAAAACATCAGAAAGTTCAGACTTTGCATGTTTTTATAGTGTTGTTTCATGTAAATGAAAACCTACGGCTTGTTATTATTATTGGAAAGCAGCTCTGAAACAAAATACCCATCTGAGGAACAACACCTAATTAACCTGTTAAGCCCTGAGCCTGTTTTCCAGGTCTCAGGCTCGAAAATGACATTCCTAGAACAAATCACTATAACTCCACTTATAAAAGGGGTAAATTAATAATGTTTTTTCTCAAAGCAATGATAAACTTGTGAGTTGGATGTAGAAAAGTCAGAATCAATATAGATTTAGATTTTAGATTTATTTTAAAGTAAATTCAGATTGAACATAGTAAAAAAACATAAATTATAGTGTCCGTCCAAAGAAATACATTACTTATAGTGAAAACTACCCTTGAATGATGGGATAGACACCCTTGAATGATGGGTTAGACTCAAATCTTTAGGAATCCAAACTATAACATATAATAAGTACCCTGTATCAAGATTGATGCAAAACAAGTGACATTTTACCTTTTTAGTGAGATTTAGATTTTTTTTAAAAACACTTCTGGGGTAATTTGGCTGGATTTTCCATATCTCCGGCCCCCCTTGGTCGATTTTGATGATTGACATCTCTTTTTAACCGTTAGAGCCAATAGAATAGAGGGGAAGTTCCTAAATCCACCTACACGTTACCAAATAAGGAGTGAGAGTGAGAGTGATGCGTAGCCAGAATACCCAAAACAGGAAGCTGCGATATACTCTGGTAGCTATCATAGCAGCTAATATGAAAACTCAGTTTGAAAATTGAATGATGGATTATCAGTAAACATAATCAAAGTGACACACACACATTGGATTAACCTATGGATTAACCTTCAACCGCGTTTTTCTCGTTTTAATGCCATTGAACACAACTTTTGATCAGAAACAGCTAAAGGTAAGACAAATGTCCCGATTTTGCTCCATAAAGCTACGTTGTGTGTTGTCTGGGTTTGTTTCCCATGTCGCGGGTTCTGATCGCTCAGTGATGATACTTATACTTCTGGAATCTGTGGAATCTCAGCTTGCTAGCTAATATCTTGTTTGTACAGATCTGATAAGTAATAAAGTATTTATACCTAGAGTTCTGTGCTAAGTGCGTTAGCATTTTATAGCTCAGGGCTCATTTAGACGCTTCTTGAGAGACTTGTTTTTTGATTCGGTAAAAATGGTTCAAATTGTCAGTTAGCTGAGTTTCTTCCCGTTAAGTGAGTATGACACATTCCTAGTTTATTAAATGTTAAGGAGCCCTGAGACACAGTTTCGTGAAAAAAAAGCCCGTAGCCCCCGCCTGCTGGGGCTTAACACAGGATAAAAGGTTCCCTATGGTGGTATTTCCTGATTTCATACTGACGTGAAAGCAGGTTCAGTCCCATCCAGCCAGCGCCAAGCGGTCTCCTCCTCCCTGTCCGTCAGACCCATCCAGAAGTAGCCTTTTCCAAAGGTCTGCTTCTTCAGCCATTTCTGAGATCACACGAGGACATCAAGACTGAGATATAACCTCACATATTACAGAACAAGGACAACATTTGATTCCAGTGCATAATGATTTTAGCTGATTTCATTCTTAAAGTGCTAAAGAGAGAATCATGATTAATCACCTGTTCCTCCACATCGTTGATGATCAACAATGAAGCAGAAGATGATTCACAGGTCGCCTTTGCATCGTCGAAACTGTGCAGGTCTTTGGAGAACAAGTAGCACTTGCCTCTGTAGTGTGCCCACTCAGAAGGGCATCCTGTAAAACATAAAGTCACAAACAACCATATTATTATCAACAAGGTTAGATCAAATTGGTATACCTCCAACATTTTGATTATTAAATAGTTGAGATGTTGGGAAATTAAAGGAAACATTGAAGCTTATAAGATGTCAAGTTTTACCTGGGGCCCAAAGAGTAGGAGCTACTGCCTCATCCTGCAGAGACACAGGGCCCATAGGAATTGATGGAGCCCGGATTGGGACCCCTTGTTGTCCCGGTTGTCCTGGGGGTCCCGGAGACCCTGGAGGCCCCACTGGCCCAAGCAGTCCCCTTGGACCCGGCTCACCAGCTGACCCCATTGCCCCTCTGATACCCGGGGGGCCCTGTGCCCCCTGAGGACCAGGCTGTCCGTCTCTTCCAGGCAGACCGTTAGCACCCGGCTCTCCTTTTGTCCCAGGAGGTCCGGCCCTGCCTCCTGACCCTCGGGAGCCCTTTGACCCGGGGTTGCCGGGTACGCCTGGCATGCCTTTTAACCCTGGTAGACCTGGTGATCCTGGGATACCCTGCTCTCCTCTGGGTCCTCGTATCCCCGGACCACCCTTTTCACCTTTTTCTCCCTTCTGGCCAGGCTGACCAGCTGATCCCTGGGGTCCTTTGTCCCCTCTTGAACCTCTGGGACCAGGAGGGCCTGAAAATAAAAATTCACGATTTCAAATGTTTTCCAAAAAAGAAGGGTAGTGACATTTTGCAATGAGCGCTTAGTTATTTTTTGCTAGGATTTAGATTAATACTATGGCTGCAGTTTATTTTACATAGTGTTGTAAAACATTAGAGTGAATTTGATTTTCCTCATCAAATTCCTTGCAAGAATGCGAATAAGCTCCCAAAATATCAAGTTCTTTGACTTTCAAAATAACTATTTAATTAATACAACACCTTCCTTACCCTTTAAAATTGTGAAGTTGGTTATTAGCTGTGAGTGCTTGTTGTCAACCAGCTTCATCTCCTCCATGACAATAGAGAGGTTGGTGACCTCCTTGTCCATACGCGCTCCCAGCTCTTCCTGCTGAGACCTCAGACTGGACGCATCTGTCCTCACGTCCGTCACGCTGTTGTTGAGGTTCACCAAGAAGTCAGAGTGGCGGCCGACGGTCTCGGAACAAGTGCGCAGGTCGTTCAGGTTGAGGTTGATGGCGCCCAGGAGCTGCGTGGTGAAGCTGATGTTGCCGGTCACACGGTCCATACTCTGCTCGGACTCATCCAGCCGCACTTCCAGCCGGTCAAACTTGGTGGATGTAAAGTTACTGAAGTCCCTCTGCCGGTCCAACACCTCCCTGAGGGTCTGGTCGTGGGCATCAGCCAGGCTGCTGGTGTTCTGGATCTGGTTGGCCACCGAAGCCAGTTGTGATCCCACCTCCTCCAGGCTGTCGTTGTTGGCTTTTGCAAGAGTTGAGGTGTTGCCGGCCATGACCTGGAGGTTTTCCACCTTACCACGGAGCCACTCAGTGTCCGAACGCGTCTGTCTGGCCGTTTGCTCCAGGCTCTGAAAGTCATTACGCATTTTCTGTATGGCCTGGGTAGTGTCTTCCACTGAGCGTTGCAGTACAGCGATGAGGTCTCTCTGCTGGGCCTGGGTGAAGTTGAGGCCGCTGATGCTGAGCAGGGCCTGGTCCTGAAGTTTCACCTGCTGCTGGAGTTCTCTCTGAAGTCGTGTGGTGTCGTCCTGCAGGCCTCCAATGGCGCCGCCGTGAGACTGCAGCGTGCCATTTACAGAGTGCAAGGTGGCTGTGTTGCTATCCAGCGATCCCTGAATGGAGCCCTGGCTGTTTTGGATGTCTGAGCCAATGTTCTGCAGCTGACTCAGCTTAACTTGATCGCTGTGGATGCGTTCTTCCACCGCAGACAGCTGCCTCTGGAGAGACCAGATGTTGTTCTTGAAAGCCTGGATCTCTGTGGTGGTATTCTCCGACTTCGCCCCTGCTTGATCATCTGACGAGGGAGATGAGTGCCAAAGTTACAAAGACTGTTCAGCTTCTCACTTCTCTTTTACTGCAGCTTAACCACAGATACATGGAACTTACCTAGCTTTTTCAAATCAGTCTCGACAGCAATTATCTTTCCTCCATAGTTAGCGATACCTTCGGACACAGTGTCAACTCTTTGCACCACTGGAAGGAAAACAGAACAGGTAGGACAAAGGTTAGTGTCAGGCTCATCACAGGCTCCATCTTTATTAGCAGACAAGAAATGCCCGCAACCACAGACATCCTATATAAAAGGGATCAGAGAGGAAACCACTGAAAGATACTGAGAGATGTCTTGTAGGCATGCAATAACGCTGCACTCGATTAATGTAATCTCATGGGTTAGGCCAGATTTAGAGTGTGACAGGAGGTGGGCAGACGTAGTAAAAGGGGAATTACATTGTAATTTCGGGTGATGGACAGAAAAGGTATAGGCACTGTGAAAGAGACAGGAGGAGGGAAAAGGAAACATTCATTCAGCAAAGATAAAGTGGGTGGTCAATGACAGACTCCGAAGCTGGAGGTTGCATGGGGAGACACTGGCGAGGGCCCTAGGGGACAGGAAGTGGCCTAGTGGGGGTCTTCAGTAAACAGGCGGATCAAAGACAGCCCAGAGGAGACAGACGCTGTGGCAGAGAGGCTCTTCACGCCCCCACAGGCGACACCAGCGTTCATTTCCTCTGGAATGTGTCTGGGATTCCGGGGAATAAGCCCAATTCTACCACCAGCCAGGCCAGGGGGACACATCCTTTAACTGGGGACGGCATGGGCTCCTCCGTTGGGAAGCAGCACCCCCGTCCCCAGACAACAGTTCATGGGGCTTTCAGATCACAACATGTTCAAATCCATCCATCCCTCGAAATAAGGACACAGGTTAATAATTTTGTCCATGGCCCGATAAGCAGTAATAATGTCTTTAATCTCATGGTATAACTGTAAGTCATCATATCCCATGTATGTTGAACCTTAAGCACTAAGTTTCACATATTGTGGAATACATGTATGTTTATGTGTTTTCTTGCCGAGTCAGATTAAAAGATTAATATCACTCATGTTTGTCTGCTAAGCATGAAGCTAACTCCAGCTAGCTTAGCTTAGCAAAAAGACTGAAAGCTGCTAGCCTGGGTAAAAGGTAACAAAGTCCTCCAACAAGCACATGTCAATAACGTTTGTTTAGGTGAAAGTCAAATCAGTTAAAAAACAATACTGGTCTTGCGGTGATGGTAGCCATATTTTGTTACCTTTGCAGAGACCCAGGCTAGCAGTTTCCCCCCTTTTCCAGTCTTAAAGCTAGCAAACAGTCTTTTGGCTCTCTCTAGATACTTTTGAGTGCACTTCCACCTACAGTATGGCACATTGTTTCATCATACTATGACAAAATTAACCATAAAATACACATGCAAATAAGTTATAACTGCAAGTGGGCTTTTAGAGGAAAGCAATATTTTGAAAGAAACCCAAGAGGTCTTAAAACTGTCCGGGTAGCCTTGTAAAAGTCAGCTTCCTTATACATTTAAAGTCAGAAATAGTAACAATTATTGTAATGGTCACTCTTAATTAATCAATTAATTATTTAAGGAAAGCAGCCGAGGAGTGTCGACTTTTATTTTATTGATATTGCCTGTCATGCTATAAAGAAGCTACTTGTGGTGATTGTAGCTGCTGAATAAAAGGTAATAAAAAAGCCGGTACTGTAGTATATTTGTCTTAGTATATGGGTTAACCCTAGGGACACGTTGCATTTGTCCAGAAAGACGGATTAGAGAGATATTCAATGAGGGATTACATTGAAAAAGTGTCACAGCATCTAGCCTGGAGGTGAAGTCAAAACGGTGAGGTAGCATGTTGTTTTACTTTTGTAATAAAAACCATTCAAGTGTTTTATTGTGACATGTTAAAGTATTAAGGTAAAAGTAGCAAAAGTAGAGGAGAGCCCAAAACTGACTCAGCTACACAGCAACTAAACTCTGCTAACATTAGCCACCCAAGCAATGCTGAAGTAGGAACATTTAGTTTATATTGAAAAACCAGTTGGTGTTCCAGAATAAAAGCACATTCATGCAGGGAGGGAGGTAAAATGCCAGGTCATGTCCTCCTCCAGTCTATTTTCTTACTGTCTTAGAGGGAAATGAATGGGACTTGAATCCTCTAGAGTCCAGACTCAGAGAATGACCTCACACTGCTTTTGGTCATGTCAATCAAGAGACACACGTCGCAGGAGAGAGGACAGGGGTCACTGAATCCCTGCCAAACCTTTAAGGTTAAATTGCATCAAAACAAAAGAGTCACATTGAGGATGTTGGTGTGGGTCAGTGATGGAGGACAGAGAGAGGCACAGATGTTAAGTGCATAGAGTCCTCAGGGTCTCACAGCATTACCATCTGGAGCTGGGAGCGTGTTTAGCCTGAGCTGTGGTTCCCTTGACAGAGCGGGGCTTCAGTGCCAGTAAAAACCCAATTTCAGTGGGTTCTGCTGGAGTTGCACTGAGTTCACTCACTGCTCATATGGGATCAATTAGGCCTGCATGAAAACATGCACCATGGAACAAGAAGGACCGACTGAGCTCAGAGAGTAAGGGGACATCATTGTTGATGCAGTTAAAACCCTCAGATAACCCCTGAACATGTTAACTTTCACATCCTGAAAATAAGTAGGGGATAAAAGCAGTCGCATATTGGAGTGTTTAGCACAATTATAGCATTCAGAGTTCAATTCTCAGAAAAGACGGTGGGACCGTTTCTCG
Organism: Gymnodraco acuticeps; assembly: GCF_902827175.1. Lineage (NCBI taxonomy): Eukaryota > Metazoa > Chordata > Actinopteri > Perciformes > Bathydraconidae > Gymnodraco > Gymnodraco acuticeps. The sequence continues at coordinate 382,676 of NW_022990021.1, forward strand.
ACCTGAATTTTTTTTTTAAAAAGCTAACCAGGAAGTTCAGTTCCTGAAACCCTCCCTGCTGGAGTGAGCTTTGCGGGTGTTGGTAAAATAAACTGAGAGAATGTTGTAGGGTGGAGACAGACCGGCTCAAGCACAGGAAAAGGGGACATGGTAGGGGCTTTAAGGGGCTTTTATCCCAAATTGCCAAGCAAATAGCCTTTTCAGGCTCCAACTTAATACAACGGATGTGAATGAAATTGCCTTTCCTTTTTACTGTTTAACTGTTTTCCCTGGATCTACTTTCTACTTAATATAAAGTCTCTATAACAATGTTAGTTAGTGATGTCTGTTGAAAGTCTTTCCACAGATGTATTGAAAACACCGTTTCGTTCAACTCCATTGCTTTGAGCAACCAGCAGACAGATATCCCAGAACGTTGACAAAAACTGCAAAGAAACTATGGTATCTTGATGGATACATAATTATTCACATTCAGACATTTGTCAACATTAGGGAAAATACTCAATTACTGTCTTTCTTGCCAAGAGTTAGATTTGATTATCAATACGATTTCATGTCTGTAGGCTAAATAGGAAGCCATTCCCAGTAGATAGTTAGCTTAGTTTAGCGAAAATACTTAAATGGGGGGAAACGGCTAGCCTGACTTTGTACAGAGGTAAGGGGTTTTGAACGGCACTGATAGTGGATTATGTAACCTTAAGACAGAGCTGATTCCCTCTGCTCCCAATCTTTATGCTAAGCTAAGCTAGCCAGCTGCTGGTTGTAGATATGTATAACAGACATATAGAGAATGCCAATAAGTGTATCTAACAAAAGGCATTATATTTATTCTACTTCTGGATTCTTTCTTATAGGTGTTGCGGTCTTCTCCTCATATTTTCCATTACTAATCGATTGCCATGACATAATGATATAATAATGAAGGAACATTGCGAAAGAACATTCATGTAATGCTTGGTCACATGATTGAAGAACTCTTTCTTTCACACAAACACACACAAGCTCTCAGTGTTCTCATACAGTCATTACACACTCAGTAATGCTTTTATTCTTTTGGCAGAACAAAGACAAACCAAACAATAATATGTTTGGGCCCTGCTCTCTCAGCACACTGTAAGCAAATCATTTTATAAAACAAAATGCATCATTGAAGTTATGTTTAGAAAACTCATTCTGTAAATGTACCCAGCAGGTCACAGTGACGGAGTGTATGGGGCCTTCTTACCTTTATATCCAAGCACAGCCACAGCGATGGTGAGGAGGGTACACAGCACATAGAGCAGAGCTATGGAGGTCTTCAGCGCCCAATCATTCTTACACTTGGTGCACTGGGTGCCCTCCTGGATCCCTGAATACAAAAAGAAGACATCATCATATAATACATTGTTCCTGAACAGAAAGGTCTTAAAAGGACATGTGGGTAGAATTTGGTGTTAGCTGAGGACTGTCCAGATCCAGGAGTCCCACATCTGGACAAACAGTCCTGGAGTCTACATTAAAGAGTCCGGCAGTTTCCTTAGGGCCCGGGTGGTGAAGGGGCAGGGGACATAAAAACAATCCCCCCCACTGATTTGTTTACACTCCGCGACAAGCTTATTTTCCTGAACTCAGGCTCCACTCGGAAAACTTCCTCTGTTTCAGTTCTCTTGTGTGCACAAAGAATCAGACTGAAGGAACGATGTTTAATGTACTTTTTGTACTTTTAACGTCAAACGCTGCCTCTTCATATATATTATACATATATATATCTTCTTATGGCAGGGTTAGTGGATTTTGGAGTAAAACTAAAAAGGCCTTAGCTAGCGGGGACACTTGTGGAGTACTTCTTTCCGAGGATATTTTTCATGACAGATGAGTGGTGAGATCCACAGCGCTGACGGGAACACAGCTGCGTTTCATTTTCAATTCAGGAAGTGTGTGTGGAAAGGTTTCGGGGGGGGCGTTCTGTTTTTCAAGTACCTGGAATGAAACTGACTTTACATTTGCAATATGAAGGAATGGCTTTAATTCAACCTGGCAGCACAAAGGGTTCAATACATAACTATCACCATCCGTGAGTCACATGCCCATTATTCATCAACCTGTTAAGAGTCAGGACCATTCAGTGCCAAAGATTTCACTACACATCTAGTTTAATACAAGAGGTAATACTTCAATAAATTAAAAGTCCAGCGCTGACTGAATGGTCAGGGCCTCTATTGGGAGTTTAGATGCCAAAGTTAACAACTTGACTCAATATTATGAGTGTAAGGGGATTGTTAATGATCACCCGGTGTAAGTACTCAGTTAAACACCAAATTCAGCTGGAAGGGAAGTCTCAAGAAAGCTCTGCCAACCTGAGAGAACTTCCAAATAACGGTAAAAAGCTAGATTTAACTGAGTTAAAAATTGTTTGAATTTTATTACCGTAGAACTTACGTAGACATTTGATTACCGCAGATACAATAGTTTATACGGCTGCCAAAAAACTGTGTCCGTTCTACATTGTTTGTCCACCAGAGTGTTTCTTAAAAAATAAATAGTCTAAGGAATTGGTATAAAGAATAGGTTTTTCAAACTCAAATATGTATTGATTTTAGTTTACATCTTAAAAACTCATCAATCCGGTGAAAGCCTACAAACAAAACACTGACATATAATCACATTATAGTTTAGATAGGTCCAAGATAATTCAGTGAACTGCAATCAAATTGATTCAAAGCTTCGAATAAGCATAGACAAAGATGTTGAAATGTAATCTACAGTTTAAACTCTTTGCCAACACATACAGTATGAAACCACCGCCTCTCTGGCCAAGTAATAGTCTTTACGTTTTGCTTCATGCTGGACTGAAAAATGTGGAAATCAATCTTAGTGCTTGACATCTTTGCATAAATTGGATCAACTATAAGTGATTCCTTGCTAAAAGAAATGTCCAAAGCTAAAATGATGTGGGGCAAAAAATAAATCATGATGATAAGCAAGAAGACGACAAAAAACTGTAGAGTCATGGGAAGAAAATATCTGTGGTGGTTTGTTGGTTTTTACTTATTGCAACACACACCTGAGAGTGACCTCAGCCATTAGAGCCCAAAAACAAGCTGATGCTCTATGTGTAAAGAGCCTTATTATAGTGCATCAACGTTATCCTTGAAAACTGCAGCTTCAGCTCTGGGTGTGGTGCCAGTTACTAAGCACAAAGCTGCTAACACAGCTGTGTATGAGGAGTTACCAAAGTCTTCCCTCGCCACCGGTTTAACTGTAAGCAGAGAAGTGCACTCTGGGAATACAGCCACGATAAATGATTGCATGTCTGAATCATTCATAAGTGCTGACATGTTTGAAGTGTCAGCTCTCGCATGCTTCCACAATATTGCGAGTGTATGGTCGGTTCATCAGTTCACAGTAATCAAAGCGTTGCTGCCCCAAATTTGCAATTCCAATCCAAACAGGCTGACAGTGTTTACAAATCTGCTGCGCTGAAATGATACCACAACACTTTGTAAGGGAATAAACTATTACACAGGCCAAAAGGATTTTCCATTTCAGTGCACGTTGACTGATGATCTTCAGATGCTCAGTGGATAAGTGGAGGATTTTGTGCTGGCTGTCAAATATGAAGGACACCTGGCAAAACACAAAAACCGTGGCCGATAACACAACAACAAAAGGACAGAGTTCAGTTTCACAGCTCCTCCGTGAGCAGACAGACTTCAGATGGAGCAGCTGTAGTCTCTTCAACCCCTGAGAGTCCACACACCAGTGGGCTGTCTAAGGCTTTATCAGGGGTTGTGACCTGCGTGCTGTTCATTTCCCAGTGGGGCACTTCCTGGATGAGTACGAAAAAAAAGGAGTATAGACAGATGCTGGACAGGACTGCTGAGTTAAGCTCTAGGCTCAAATTGGCGGGGTTTTTATTTGTTTCCTGTTTCCTGTTTCTTGTGATGTCCCTACATATGTCATGCGCATAAGTTAAGACTCAAGGGCTTGTTCCCTTCCCTTCGAGATGCCGTTTGCCATTCATTTACTCTATTGACAGGTTTATTTTGAGTAAGTTAATATACTGTAAGTGGCTTTACTAGGAACTATACGAGGAGCCCAATAAGACATTATTAATATTGATATTTAGGAGTAAATACAATAAATATATATCTGTTAGTAGAACTTTTCTAAAAACCTAAAAAGGTAAACATGAACAAACTATCTAGAAAAACATTATACCAACATGATATATCAGGAAAAAAGCTCATTTCTGCTGATATATTACGCAATCAGTACCCTACTAGCTTGGTCTAAATTAATACAGTTAAAGTGGAATGAACAAAGAACATTTGAATCAGAGTATGAATCAGACCAACCATTTAATGCCAGTAACAAAAGTCAAATGATGCCTTAATTATGGTAGATTATACCAAATACCAACAGGGAAAAAAGACATCCAGATGTTAAAGGGACTCCTTTGTATACCTCTGTAACATAGTGACATCACTATAAGACTCGTGTTACTATTGTAACTCAGTTTTTATTTGGTGTCCTATAACCTGCAAATTACTAAAACCATGCTTACGTCAATTATATTGTTACTTTTTCTACTTTCAACTTTTGTAAGAAAAAGCTAGATTTATCACAGTTTGCATTTAAAAAAAGGAACCCAATAAATGATGCATTACATAAGTGATAGTCTATAGGGGACTCAAATATAGATCATTAAGTAAAGAGACCTTATGGTTATGGCACCTCTGCACATTCCCTGACTTGCTGTTGACATGAGAAATGGCCAGATGGATTGGAGACAGTCAAGACGAAAGCCGTTCACACATTCTCAAATATCTGTCACACTAACGGGGCCCAGATGCACAAATCCTGATCAAGTAAAAAATATCTTGAGGTTTGTAGAGCATAACGTTTGGCTACATTTAGAGTCACGATGTGGAGAGGTTCAAAAAGAAACATCCAGTGTGACAATTCTTTTTGTTAAACATTCAAAATGAGGAAGAAGATAATGCGAAGCAGATTGTGGAAAAACTGAAGTAAACACTGACCTCCCTGTTCACAGTTTAACATCAGAGGCTTGGTTTCCTCTAGTCTGTCTGCTCGTCGTTAAAACTGACTCTGATTCGTCATCTTTCCCCTCCGCCTGCGCAGTCACTCACCGTCAAATCTGACCGACCACAACCACAAAAGCAGCCATGGTCCAGGATGCTCTGACCACAAGCTGACAACAACACTTTTACTGCTCATAGCAAAACTAAATTGATGCTGAAAAGACAATGAGCCTTACCAAAATAACTATGTTTTCTAATCCAAATTGATTCCCTCATCATTGTTTGTTTTGCCTGGATAAAGTCACCCAATGTTCCTGCAAAACCTCTGTTGAAATAAAACCGGACAGGGTTCACTTTAGTCATAATTAAGTGTCTCCAATCCTCCGTCTTTCGCCAACCTTATTTCCTAAAACAAAGGATTACCAAAAACATCTTGTTCTTCTCAACATAATATGCCCCAGAGTTCCAAATGATTCCCACAGCCAGTCAGGGCTGGTGCGTGGGCCCTGGTCATTAAACTACAACGTTTATGTATTGTAAATAGCAAAAGGGACGCTATAGTAACGGATGAAAACACAAAGCTGTGAGCTGAGGTCACACAAACTGTGATTTGGATTACTGCCTCATTGAACACACACTCAAACCCTTTCCAGGAAGCAGGGTGCAGATTACTCCAAGAGGGCAATCACTGAACTATAACTGGCACTTAAGACAAAGAGACGAGTTACAGACAAGCAATGGTAGAAGTCCTTTCTGAGCCATAAGTCAAACTATATCAGAACGGGATAATACTCTGTTACAACTAAGTAAATGTTTTGTTTGAAAGGATACAAGCAAAATATAAAAACTTCCTAAAGAACATAAAGAAGAAGAGGTAACTTTCAAACACAACAAATCAGACAACAAAATATCTCCATGCCCTTCTAAATGAAACAAGCGCCTTTTGATATGACACCGCTATTGACGGGACATCAACTACGTTTTAAAGTAAGTCCGTTTTCTGATATGACACAATGGGTAAAGTTGGAAAGTCTACATTTTGTCCAAACATCTCAATCTTTCTCATATGCAACTTTGTCGTCTGGAAACAAAAACATGTCCCCAGATTATTTTTAAAATAGGCTATAATGACATACAAGTAAAGTTGCTGAAATCCAATACTTAATGCAGATAATTCATTTTCAGGATAGCAGACTGTCAAGAGTTTTTGTGCTGAATGTTAAATGACGTTTTTATTTGCACTGAATGTCGAAAGCTGTTGTATGTTTTCACTTGTTTTCTCAAAAAACAGTCATCTCTCATGCCATCTGTGTTTCATTACTCAACAAAAATAAGTTTGAGTTTACAAGATCTCTGAAACACTGTAATCTAAGCCAAGATGTTTTACAGTCAGGAGGGAGATGATGGCTCAATGAATGAGTCATACTGTACAGCGCTCAGCTTTCTCAATGGCATGGTGAGGTGGCCTGCACTGAATCATGTGCTGCGACGCTGTGCACACGTGTGTGTGTGGTGTGTGTGTGTGTGTGTGTGTGTGGTGTGTGTGTGTGTGTGTGTGTGTGTGTGTGTGTGTGTGTGTGTGTGTGTGTGTTTTTGGACATAAATCAGTGACATTAAGACACCATTTTGAATAATTAGCCCCCCTTTGGCTCTTCTCAAACTCCTAGCCTCCATGGTGTACCTATTGTCCCTGAACCTGTCTTGGTAAAAATCTGCATCCGTAATTTCTCAATGCCATTTTATCTTGCTGTGTTCAACTTTGTAGCCAAAAAGAAGAAAGCTTGCCGGCAAAGGAAATGTAATATTAAAAAAACATTAATAACAGCTCTTTTAGTCATACTTTTGGTTGGATTTTCCTCAAACACAGCCAATGCACAAAGCTCCCTCGCAGCGGAGGTCCTGGCTTTATGGTAACCTCGCCTAATAGCTGACTGTTTAACAGCTTGGAGAATAAACTTGGTTCTACAGAATGCCCACTGCGCTCACTTGGAGGCCGTACCTGCCAATGACGCAATGAGAGGAAGTACAAAATTAGGGCCGAAGGGTTCTGAGTTCAAGGGATGGCTCTGGGGCCCTTGCAGGAAACTGACACCATCCCAGCTCCATGTGTGGCCTGATTCAGGCTCCATCTCTTTTATTACATGTGATGGAAACCATACGCCTCCATCATAGGAGATAGGGGGGCATGATGCTCATAGCAGTGAGGAAATAAGAGGGGGAGTGAAGAAGGATCAATGTGAGAAGATATAGAGGGAAAGCAAAATGGTTTAAAGATCGAAGAGGTGGAAAAAAAGTTATGACGAACTGTTTAATCCAGTAACCCCCTTTCACATCATGAGCCAAGAACCTCTCAGGATCAGTGACATGGGCCAGGTCACAATGGGAAGGAGAGAAAAAAAGGATATGTCCGACTGAGCACATCCAACAAAAGGCAATCAATATTGCAGCTTCCCGCAGCTCTTCCTGGCTACAGCTGTCTGCCGCCTCGCAGTGGGAGAGCAAAACAGAGCTTTTTTTCTACCCAAAGATCAAATTCATCCGTCCGATCTGCTTTGATTCAGTGACAGGTTTATGAGGTTCCATTACACAAAGGAAAGAGGAACAAAGTTGAACATTTGGTTGTATTTTGGCTTACTAGGTGGATAAACACACATCAGCGAGCCTCCACTTAGTGTACAATGTAAAAAGACACTGAACATCTCTGTGTATGTTGAAACCTGCATTCATTTGTTGGCACCTTCTCAGTAACTGCTTTATAAGGTGGTAAAGGGTGAAACCCTGGCATTATCACCTTATAAAGTTATAACGCTGAATGTGTAACAGGGGCTTATTTAGACAAGCAATAGACACAGGGTAACATTAGCGTTAATTAAGCACCATTTCCATACAGTATACCTCCCAGTATAACGTTTTAGCTTTGTTGGCAGAGTACAGAGAATCTGGTACCGACATTTTCCAAATGTTCCTCTTCACACATGTAGGAAAACAACAGGAGATTGTCTTTTTCATGCACGTTCTAACTCGCTTAAAATCAAAACAACTAGCTGAAAGACACTACAACGTATTGGTTCTACTTTGATGTGAGGATAAAACTAAAACATTGATTAGTGCAGCTTTAATATTAAAGTTCAGGATGAATCAAACCTGAGTAAAAAAATAACCATGCGACTCTTTAAGGACACGGACCAAACAGCCTCATCCTACCAACTGATAGTAAAGGTAGACAAACAAATACTTCCAAAATGGTTTTCAGACAGGCACACAGGCCGCGGCAGCATCCTCCCGCCCTGCATCCCCCCCCCCCCCCCTGCATCCCCCCCCCCCCTGCACCCCCCCCCCCCCCCCCCCCCCACGAGCCTGGAGGCCCCGCACGGCTCTGCAAAGACTCAGCGCTCGCTGCAGTTACACAAACAGGTCGTCTTTCCAGAAAACTACATCAACAGTAGAGTGGGGTGCGGGAATGGTCTTACTCAGCTAAGGGATTTGGGGCCCAACAGAGTGACTTGGGTTTTAGTTACAAAGCAAAACATCGGATCATAAGAACCCAAAAACGTTGTAGCTCTCTAGTAAGTGTGTGTGTTTTTCTTTTTGTCTGAGTGTGTGTGTGGCCCTCTAGTTAATGACCATCACATTAACATCCAGAATTTGATAGCCTGCCTACGCTCAACTTTGAAGGAAAGACAACACCATCAGCTAAAAAAAAGAAGAAGTGAGTTATAAGTGAGAGTGCGGGAGCGCAGGACAAGAAAAACAAAAGACTTCCAATGAAAACCCGTCTGTTTGTCCTCTGTCAGCTGCCATTGAAAAAAAAGAAATCATCACAAAGTGCAGCACCTTACAATGTTACCATACAGGATTTGAATAATCGTGTTCCCTTTCAGATAACATCGCACCACAAGAACATCTGAGAATCTGTTGCTTTCTTTCAGTCAGCATTCTCAATACCAGTCTCTCAGCTGCAAGAATCTCTAAGTGCGTTTCTGTCTCTGAAACCTGATGGATGTCCGGATCTCCTGCTGGCTGCTTCAGGTGCCTGTCAAAATGTGAATACCACTACAAAGACCCCCAGTTCCGAGGAAGAACTGGCAAGTACTTCAAAGAAAAACAAACAGCTAAATGTCGCCGGTCGGAGAAAACCAGAAATAAAATAAATAGCGTGACCTTTTTCCTCTGATGCGCAGCTGAAATAATAAACCACAAAATGGCAAAGAGGCATTAAAACCTCCCTCTTTTTTGTCCTGTTTGCACTGTATCCAAAACTTTAAATCTACCTGCTATTGGCAAGTACACCCAAAACACTATCCTGGTCATGGAAACATGCAGTACTAATAATGGCCACTAGTTGAATGGTCAAAGACAACTTGTTTACGATTTTTAAGTCAACCAGGTTTTGCTGTTGTTTTGCGATATTTTATGAACATTTCTGAGCCTGATCCCATCTCCAGTCTTTCTGAAAGTTCTTTAAACATCGGAAACTAAAAATATTCAGCAGAGAAAGTGGCCAATGGCAGTTCATTTTTCAGCTGTTGTAACAATACTGTCACAATTTATGTCCTACTAAAACAGTGTCTGAAACGTAAGTGCACTAAACTACAGTTCCAGTGCTGCTGAGAGGATGCCAGATAAAACCAGGAAGGCTTTAAAGAGCTGTGCAGATCTTTGGGATACTTGACAGAAAATCGGTTATGGAAAATCTCAATGGGCAAGTTCTTTTTAACAGGCCATGCCCCCATCAGCCAAACTCATTACCATGTTGGCCACATCCATCGCTGACACCGCCACATGGACGGAGGACAGGACTTCAACAGAGCACCGTGTGCGTTCTAGGAAATGTGTTTCTTGACCTTTTTCTATCAGACACGGCGGTTTCTGCTCTGGTGTTACTGTGGGTGATGTCGGTATAACATTATGGTTATTGTGGAGAAAGCCGCTCTGTGATTTTCAGAGTTGCTTGTAATAGGAGGTTCTATCATTTCAACAGAGGCTTTGTGAAGATATGGAGGGCTGAAAAATAGGAATTGATCTGTGGTTCATGTGTTGTTAGGTGGTTAGACTTTTCTCAAAGGGGCTTAGAATGGACCCAAAGACAGATTGGGTGAACATATATGCAAATTCAGAAGATTGTACTCTGTTTTACTCTACTGAACACTATTTTTTCACAATATTTATTGGATATTTTTAATGAAGTATGCTTTGCTCAGAAAGTGGAAACTTCAGAATGTCAACATAATACACATTTTCTCCAGACTCAGCAACTAAGAATATGAAAACAGGTCTGAAGGTGATCTCTGAGGTGGCTAACAATGGAGTTGCCGTCTGTTATGCAGCATCATGGGTGTTGGAGTTGCTTCTGGGTGGGCCTCCACGTCTGCGGTGGGATGCGGGGGTGTGGTCTGTCAGTCTGAATGACAACAAAGCCTCCTATCCTGCCGCTGGTCAGGAAGAAGAGGACGTTTTTCTGTTTGCCAAAATCTGGTCGGACACACACACTCCAGACATGAGGGTGGCAGTGGCACGCTCTTCTACCTCAGAGTCAAGACGAAGCATCAGGAGGAACCGTCTGACATCTGGGTTGTGAATCACACCGCTTACTGAAAGCAGTAATCAACACCAGACAATGGGTTTAAATTACTCTGCATAACTGTTTGTTTAGGGGAATCTAGAAGAAGTGCCAGGGGGGAAACTCCTGTCTGAATGAGGGAAGAATCTGCACAGGGATCAAAAAATTACTTTATTACTCCAAACAGCAAGATCTGATTACCACAAAGTATTTGTAATCAAGAGTTTTAGCAATGTGTGCTATGCAAAGACAGGGAAATGTGTCCATAAAGAATGTAGGTTTTCATGCAAACCACCATAATTGGTAAGAAAATAAGATACATTATATACAACTTCAGTATGTCTGTATATATTCACATCACTCAGGACATTCAATATTTAGGATTGTTAAAAGGCGGTCTCAATAATCTACTGAAGGCAGTTTATACATATCAAATGTATACAACCCAAATACTTACAAGCGCAATTCTATTAAAGTGAGAAGAAAAGCATTGTGTGAGATCCTTATAACTTAAAAAATGTATATTACAATATCACATGTGACCCATGCTCCCATTACCTGTTTAATACAATCAAAAATGAACTTTTTTTGAACACGTAAAAGGGGACAAAACTTTTTTTCTATTAAGTAAACCACAGTGGAGCCTGGGGAAATGTACATTACACATATATGGTAGTGTGAATTGTCAAAGAAACTGTCCACTCAGTATTTTTCTTATCAGTTACATCTTCAGACCCCTACTTTTGTGGGGGGTAAATTGCTCTTACTGTAAACTGCAGTGCCATATATGGCAACTTTGACACACTGAACACACTGTACTGTATGGAGTCACTGAATACAGACGTTAAACACAAACTCTGCAGAGTTATGTGAGAAAAATAGCCATCTTATTATTTTGAATTGATTAATTAACCATATGCATGCACAACAAGCATCATGCTATGGAAGGTGCCAGAATGGATTTAGTGAATTCCCTCTGTCTGCAGTCCTAACCACACATGGAAAATATGATAGTCATTATGTATCCGACAGAGTTCTGGAGCAGTTCCTCGCTGTTCCTCTCTGCTTCAACTCTTTTTTTTTTTGCAAACCAGGAAGCTGTAGGTTGATCTTGGCAACGCTCACAGTAATTTCCCCCCCCCTTTCATTAACATTTTGGACTGGGAATAACAGATTTAGGAGGTTTTATTACTTATACTAAAAAGAGGAGGAATTAGAATCCCCAAAGTCATTGTTAAAGTGTGCCTGTGTGTTCTGCGGCCGGAGGTGTTGGAGAACTTTCATCGTTGGTGGACACAGGAGACTCGCAAAAGTGATCAGTTTGTGTTACAAGAGAGTAATGTTGGGTTATTGTAACACACACACACACACGCACACACACACACACACACACACACACACATACCATGCATACATCACTTCAGGGGACATTACATTGACTTACATGCATTTCCTGGAGACTTATCCTAACCTTAACCATAACCAACACATGCCTAACCCTAACCCTAAACCTAACAAAGTCTTCACCCTAAAATTAATGATTCCCCTCATGGGGACCTCCAATTTGTCCCCATAAGGGAAGCCAGTCCCCACACGTGACTATGTAAACAGATTTAGGTCCCCACAAGTATAGTAATGCTAGACCACACACACACACATACACACACACACACACACACACACACACACACACACACACACACACACACACACACTGAAGGGAATACAAATGTAGTCTCTAATGTAAAAGAATGTTCCCCGCAGAACAAAGAACTGCAGCTAGCCAAATGTGAACGCAATACTTTTCACAGGAGGCTTTAAAAGAACGCAGGTGTCTTGGAGCGCCTTCTCTGCTATTCTTTTATTAAATTATTAAATCAATGACTCATAGCCCCTTGTCTAAACACCACCTTAAAGACTCCTAAATAGGTTACTTACTGAACTGCAGAAACTCTCCCCTGACATCTGCGTGTGGGTCGCGTCAAGGACACCGGGGTTATTATTGTGTGAGCGGAGAGGGACCTTGCTGCTTTCTCTCACTCTCAAAGGTGAGTCAGAGAAGTCATTGACACTCGGATGATCACAGGCCAGATTGGAAATAGCAGCTAACTACCAGCACATGTGTATTCCTGGCAAAAACATCACAGATCGACGCCTGCTCTGCATATCTGCCTGGAGTCATTTTACTGCTGTTTTATTTTGCTAATGAAGGCAAAACAGAAAGAGTGGAAAAGAGAGGGGTTGGAACAGTTTACAGGACGCCTCGGAACTGACTGATGTTACAATAGGTATTGTTCTGTAGTTTCTCTACCTGATGTCCCGGTTTGAAACGTGCCATCAGATAATTTACTTAGAGGGATAGTCCGGATTTGTGTGGGTTGTATGAGGTTCTTATCCAGTGACTTTTATAGCACAGAAGCTAAACAATGTAATGCTGTGGACAGGGCAGCAGCAAAACGTGTTTAAGCCCCCATAACAATATTAATATCAGTTTAAGTGTATGCTATATTATGAATATTGTCACCGCTTTACCTTTAAGGGCAAACAGCCCTGTTGGTAGTGAACTGACATTGTTTAATCTTCTCTTCCGGCCACCTCTTTTAATAAAAATGTACATTTTACCCAGCGGGTCATACGGTTTTCTAGTCTATTGCTACATTGATCGGTTTGGTGTTTGTGTTTTGTGTATAAGTTGTATAAAGTAATATACACATATTGTGATCTATGCAGATAGGGCAACAGTAGTTCAATTAGTTGGAACTTGGTTTGGGAACCAGAGGATTTTCGGTTAAAAGTTCCCCAAACATGATATAATGGCACGTAATACTAAGATGGGAAATGCAGAATCTAAATTTCATTATGTACATGTGTGAAAATGAAAACAGAATTCATAAACCTCCATTTCCATACCCTATGCTTGAGGACAGCATGTGTGAAATGTACTTTCCACCCCTACTTCTATTATCCTAGGGTGTACTATTAAACTAGAAGAAAAATGATGTATTCATAAAATCCCTGTGATCGCCTGCCATTTCCCCTTTTGGCGGCCATTCTTCACATACGGAGTTTTGTGGCATTCCAGGTTGAAAGGGTTGAATTATAACAGAGATAACACTGCGTCCAAAAGGAGAGCGTGAGTAATGACTAAAACCCACTGCGGCAGTTTTCATCATTACTCACACTCAAAACTAACGATGTACTAATTGTGTGGGCCATGTAAGAGCAGTTGCTCTTGTGTCATAAAGGTGTGTACGTTTGTGCTTTAGATAAACAGTTCCAGCTGGATCGTGTACCGTTACAACTCCCTCCCCTTTTCTTTAACTACTACCATCACACACACGCTCTTATCTCCTCACAAAAGCTCCTCATGAGCCTCCAAACCCATCTATCAACTTCCTGCTGTTCCCCTATAACCGGCTGCGTCTCCTCCACCTTCTCCCACTTCCTTCTCACTCCCCTTTGAATCTCCTGGGATAAAATATCCCCTCGCCGGGAGCCCCCATCTCCTCCAGCTCATTCAGCGTCTTGGTGTTATCTCCCGTCCCGTCTGTCCGCTGGTGCGAAATTCTCCCAAAGCCAGATACGAGGAATCCCTCATCCCTGGTCTGTACATCATCTTTGTGTTTACACCTAGAGGCTTGAGTTTTAACAGCCCGCTCTAAAATCTCAGGGTGAACTCTCCTCTCCCGGCACAGAGTAAATAAACCTTAAGTCTGATATGTGAAACTGAGACATGGAGGTGGTTTCTATAAGCCAGTGGCTGACATCTGACTTTATTATTTTAATCCCGTCCTTCAATGTTTCTTGGTGTCTCCTTGGGAAATGTAATTTGTCTGCTTACATTTTTCTTTCTCTCACTCACACACACACTTAATTCACTTCTTTCTCCTCATGTCAACACTTTCGTTCTCTATTTTTCTCCATAGCGCTTGGAGGTGTTGGGGCTCTGCACAGATTTTTAAAGTATCTTCTTGGTATGAATGATTCCAAAACCATCAAAAATGGGTGAAGCGTCCGGTCAACATGACTTGAAATAATTCTTAGGATCAAAAACAATCGAGATTTTTCTGTACATGACACCGGATGGGATGAAATGAGAAAATCTTCCATGTGCAGAGAAGATGAGAAATCAGAAGACATTTTGATGCAGGATCATCATCATCAGAGCCCAACCAACTAATAGCACACCATTCTGTTTACTGACACTCACCGAACAGTAGGTGTGGGGTAGTAAACCATACATAATCAGGAACAGGTGTTAAAGAGTCATGACACGCCGAAAACATATATAAAGAATAAAACTGGTTTGCTTAAAGAACAGTTTTAAAACACATTGTTGGCCTTGAAATCACCTGAAATGTATTTTTCTTGCATTATTTCCTATTATGTTAAAGGCAAATGTACTTGCTTGAAAGTCAATGACAAACCCAGTGTTTATTGCTGGTCCGCCTGATTTTAGCAGGTGACTTCAATAAGTGTTTTGCCATCCACGCTTTCTACAACAGGTGTTTAACCCGCTGCAGATTCAGGTCAAGTACTTCTGCATCTGGAGCTCCCACAACGGCTCCTTCAACTACTAGAGCCATTGTCTGTTTGAACTGGATTGGCCCAACTTGACCCAATCCATTCCAGGTTGGGCCGGGTTGTTATTTTTTGTTTTTTTCCTTAGTCTGATAGATGAGGAGTAACGAGATGTTGTCACAAGTGTCTGGTTCTGAACGGGTTGGGCTTGATACAAAAAAAGTAAATTCTATATTTTTAGCTCTGTTTTGGTCTGAACCAATTCTGGAAGGAAGAGTCTTCTGTAGCTCTTTGACTGCTTATTCCTCTACTATGATCACCAGCTAAGAAGGAGGGTTAATCAAAAAAGACACATAGAATAAATATGTTTGCGAAGGCATGCCCACTTGAAAGGACCAAAGAAAAGTGGTATGGCAAGCTATGCTTTACCAAAGTATTGAGTGATCAGAACTTGCCATGCAACTTTAAGAAAGGACTAAGAGGCAGAACTTGAGAAACCCACAACACAACTCTTTAAACATTTGCCAAGAAACCACAGCAAAGTGAATAAGAATCCTCAACATACATTCTTACAAACACACTGCGAAGTATCACATGACAGTATGTATTAACGGTGTCAGGGTCTGACAAAACCATGTCTGTTTCCATGTTAACCACGATGGATGAGGTGGTAGTCGAAGTGTCATTATCACTACAGCTGAAGGTGGTTGTGAAACCGGCGGATGCTCTTTGCCAAAGAAACCCACCGGACTGAACCGAGCCCTGGCTGTGCTGACACAGCTGGTTCCAGGCACCCCAACGCCATGCTCGGGCTCAAGGAATGTTCCGGGCCTCGCTGGAGAAACCATAACAAGTGCAGGAAATAGATTAGTGCACTCTGGGTTCCACGCCGGCCGCAAACCTCCAGAGCCCGGCCTCCTCTAACCCACATGTGTGGGAACAGGAGACACTGCAGCGGAGGGAGTAAGACCCCCATCCAGACAACAGTGCTGATCCCAGGAGGACCTTCTGCATTGAGTAATCAAGCCTCCATTAGTTCATGACTGGCCCTGACTCCTACTTGCACACCGACTGCTTCCAGTAAAAATAAATGGAGAAATACCACATGAGAGCCAGTGTTGGATGTTGGTGAATGCAATTTATATGAAAGATGGTGTCAACTGTACACACTGAATGGTGAAACATGTGTATATTTCATTTCATTTCATTTTTATTTGTCCCGCTCATGGTACGCAAAACCAAATGTTCAATAATTGCCACAAAACATGACTCTACCATTGAGCGAAAAGGAGCAGGGAGAAGAATAAAATCTTATGTGACCTGCCCCTTTCTAAAAAAAACAAATAAATACAAATAGATGGTCTGCCCTTCATAATAATAATAATTATTATTTTTTTTTTTTCACAGCAAAACATAACAGTATCTTAAGATACTAAGAGAAACACACAACAAAAATACTTATTTCCCACTTGACGGTTAACGGAAAGAAACAAAACAACACCAAAACATCACATGTATAAGGAAAAGAAAAGTGCAACACCCTCATCTGAGTCCTACTGGAGAAGAAGGTGGAAAGCGATGCATGATGATAATAATAACAATAACAACAATAACAATGGCAATGGGACCCGCAAATACAGAGGAGACATCACATCAAAGACATCAAAAACATGAAGGACCAGAGTACATAGACTTATTCACATTCTGCTTCATATAGTCCCATCTTTCTTAATGTATACAACTTCTTTAACTGAAAAATGCAAATACAATTCTTTAGATCCTTGTGTTGAGAATTCCACAATTACCAACCAACTACCAAAATACACATTTGTTTAAGAGTAGTCCTTGCATATGGATGCTTAAAATTTAATTCCCTTCTGTGGTCTTCCTTGTCTGATCCAAAAACAAACAACTGTTGTAAACATGCTGGTAACATTCTGCTTTTTGCCCTGTGCATTACTGATAATGTCTGCAGCTCAGCTGTCTTTGAATTTCAAGAGTCCTGACTTAAAAAACAGTCTGTTGGTGTGTTCTCTTGAGTCAGCTTTATGAATTATTCGTACTGCCCTTTTCTGTAATATTGACAATGGCTTTATGTTGCTCATATACGTGTTGCCCCACACTTCTATACAATAAATGAAAAATGGCAAAATGAGTGAACAGTACAACATCCTCAATGCCTTGTAATCTAGCAAATACTTTGCCTTGTTTAGAACAGAAATATTCCTAGACATTTTCGTTTTAACATGTGCTATGTGTGATTTCCATGTCAGGTTTTCATCCAGCGTCACACCTAAGAATCGAAATTCAGAAACCCTTTCAATAAAAACTCCATCAATGGACAGTGAAATGTTTTCATCTTTTTTTCTATTAGCAAAAACCATAAACTTCGTTTTATTCAAATTTAGGGTAAACTTATTTTCATCAAACCATCTTTTAAGTTTGACCATTTCATGTCCAATACACTTTGCTAAAATGTTTAAATCATCTCCTGAACAAAATAAATGTGTGTTGTCTGCAAACAACACAAATTGCAATAATGTTGACGTTTCACATATGTCATTGATGTACAAAATAAAAAGTTTAGGCCCTAAAACCGAGCCCTGCGGGACACCACATTCTATGTTCATACACTCCGATGTACTACCAGCAAATTCTACATATTGTTGTCTGTTATCTAAATAACTTTTTAACGAATCTAGAACTACTCCTCTCACTCCGTATCTATGTAATTTCAAAATTAATAGGTAATGGTCTATGGTGTCAAATGCCTTTTTTAAGTCAATAAATACACCTATTGTGTATTTCTTTCTTTCTATAGCTGTTGTAATTTTCTTCTGTTATTTATATATATATATAATGATATTCTGGCACTTTTTATCAATACGTAATGTTTAGAGCAACTTTAATTTCACAGCGGGTCATTCAATTCACTTTTTGGCTCACTGACTTTGCCTCAATCTGTTTTATGTATTTCTAATTAGATTTGCATTCATCTATTTAAAGGATACCCCCTTGGGAAATCTAGTTTTTCCAAATTATTCTTGAACAATAAATTAGGAAAGGCAATATGATCCAACATGACATGTTTATAACTGCTACAACATAAGTTAATATACAATTCGGCTTAGATCCTTTCGACTTGTTTGCTAACTTGCTATGCTAGCTTAAACAAAGGATTGAGACTTAACTTTGCTATGCTATTAGAAAAAAACAATTGCCCTGTATTGAATCTAAAAACCTTGTACGTTTTTGTTGTCCATCAAAAACATAAATATCTTGTTTAGGAAAATCCTACCACTGTCTTACAATGCTTCCAATGGCTGCCATTAGCATTTCATGGGCCAATATCGCTGGCAGTTATTTCCTGATTTTCATAGTTCAGAAGCCTGATCTTCTTGTAATTAGCTGTGAGTTATTTGCATGTAGAGAGAGAGCGCAATAAATACTGAATAAGTCAGATAAAGTGAACACAAATTAGCTTGTGGTTCTGTTATTCCACTTTGGTCTAGACATTTTCACAATCAGCCTGTGTAATTGAATAATGATCAATTGGTACTAAGTGATCCAAAGCACCAAAAAAACTCAGGCTTTTTGGACAAGAGGTCGTTTTCCGAACTTACATTGTCCAGCTTTGGTGAGCCGGTGACAGTTGTAGCTTTTTTGTAACTGGAGGACTCCTGGTTTGAGTCATGCAAAGGGGTGAGTGTTGACTGCCAATGATCAATGAGTATACCAGCTCTGAAGGGGCTGCAAGAGTTCAGCCAAAGCTCAGGTTGATTTTCATTTTTATTCTGATGGCCTTCTTATGTCAACCCCCACTGAAAAATAAATATGTTTAAAGCTTGAGCACAGTGGAAGCAGTTCCGGCCCGGATAAACTTGGCAGGGAGAGGGATGGGATTACCAGATGAATTCACTCAACAAGTGTGTGTGTGTGTGTGTGTGTGTGTGTGTGTGTGTGTGTGTGTGTGTGTGTGTGTGTGTGTGTGTGTGTGTGTGTGTGTGTGTGTGTGTGTGTGTGTGTGTGTGTGTGTGTGTGTGTGTGTGTGTGTGTGTGTGTGTGTGTGTGTGTGTGATATTTCAACAACACTGTCACACTAAATCTAGCTGCTTGTTACATGTGTTGATATTACAGATTCGGCTTTATAATGCAAGAATGTGCGTAACATCTTCGCAAACAAATTTCATGGAAGTTGAAGCCAACAATCAAACCTTGAAGCAAAGGAAACTAAAAGCTAACAATCCTTATCATCCTTCTTGCTTAAGGACAACAGAGTTGCACATGTTTGCGCCAAACAATTTGGAATTGTCCAGTCCACTGGAAGTCTACTGTTATCATACGCACTTTTTAGTTTTTATCCTTGTTCCCTTCTTAAACTAGCAAGATTGATTGAGTGTTCTCAGTAATGACACCGATTTGTACAACAGCTTTGACACATCTCAGAGTTTGAAACACTATCAGCCTCCTGGGAGAAAGCAATGAATTAAAGCAAAAACATGGATCTGGAAATAACTGCTTGTTTCCCCCTGAGCACTGAGATTACAGTGCTAATAGTGGAAGAATGGGGGTTTGTGATGGTTTGCACAACAAAGCCGCTGGAGTGGTGAGGAGGAGGACCCTCGGAGCCAGCCCCTCCAAACAGCTGCCGTTCCCCTGAGAGGGCCAACAACACTCATCCAGAGTTCAGCAGCGCTCTCTTCCTACTCTTCCGAATGTCAAGAGTTCAATTGAATAAAGTTAAAAGTGAGTGTGATTTGGCTGGGCGCCTGTAGCTCTCTAATGTAATCCATGAGTGGGAACAGCACGCGCTCACACAGAAAGACAAACAGGATGCTTCTACTCGGGTGACTGGGATAAAAGAGATTATGTTCTAACACAGTTTGAATTCCTCTCAGCTGGTGCTGCAGTCCACTGCCTCATGTCCACTCTCATGGACATCTGCCGAATTGTGTGTGAATGACTCATGCTGCAGCAACACCATAAACACAGAGACACACAGGCTCCTGATCCCAAATCAGTGTTCAACCAGCAGAACAGTGATGGAGCACACGCTCCGTCTCCAAGGAAATTACTAATGATGTGTTTGAGTGTGTGTGTGACACAGCATTTGACCTTTGCTGCCAGTTTTTTTCTTTTTTCATCCAAAAGCATGAATGCATGTTCTTGATGGTGAACTTATGCCTAAATAAAACCGCAGCAAACAACTGGAGGATTAATTAAACATACTGACTGAAAAAGGTATTTGTGATTAACGATCATAAATACAGCATGTAAGATCTACAAATGTGCATTTATTAAATCAATTGTAAACTTTGTGAGCTTCTTGCATTAAGAAGAACAAGAGAAAATGACAGAATTTATCATATTTGAGTTGCCATGGAAGAAGAATTTTTAAAGGGTAAGTTTGCCAAATGTACATAAAGACATATCTCCACAAAATTATCGGTCATATGAACTATTTGTTAAAATAACTTGAACAAACACAACCAACACTGGTTGCATGGCCGGATGCCACTCGAGGTAAGTGTTTGTAATTTGTGTGAACTGACCCTTGTTTATCTTTATCACTCTGGTCTGTCTGGGTCACTTCCAGTGTACAAGTCCAATGGGAAAACGTCCTTTGTATTCACGATAAGCCAGGCAGCTAATGTAAACCAGTTACTGTGGTGCTTGAATTTTTTTTGGCTAACATACAAAGCTTTCTTTTATATCTGAATGCGTTTTAGAATACATCAATCACAACGCATCATGAAATAGAAAAAAACCTAAAACTTAGCTAAAGTTCCCTCGCATGCAGTGACACAAAATGGATAGTTTTTTTAAACGAATGATGTGGGAGACAACCCTGAGCCAATACAAGCTCATAAGCATGTGGTAAAGATATAATATGACCCTGAATACATTACAAAATGGCAGGCAGTGATGTGTGAGGGTAAGCAGAATATTTATTTGGGGATTTAAGTTGACAGTGGCATAACATATTAAAAGCCCAGTTTGTTTCATGCCATATTATGTTTTTGTTCTCATTTATTTGGAAAGTTGTCTTCAGATGTGGGCTTTACATTTCAAAGGTTTAGAATCCAAATGTTAAGCTACAGGGCTTTCGTGGTGCATGTGTTACACTTGTACACAGACCAAATGCATGTGAACCCCGTCTGCACCACAACAGAAAGATTTACCGTACATTGACTGCAATTTGAGTAACTCCACATTTGTTGAGGTCCCGTGACATGTTTGTGTGAGTCAACGCGTTTGAGAGACTCAGTTTAAGTGGATGAAAGAGAGAAGAGATTTTCTGGAACCTCTTGATCTGGTGAGCTCTGACAGCGGTCGTTGGGCCTGCGGTGAGCCGGACCTCACAGACTGTCAGCCACACTTATGTTCAACCCAAACCCTGCAGAACTGTTAGCAACAAAGCTAACTCTGGCAATCTGCTATCTGTCCTGATGCGTCTTCTGTGCCCGCGAGAACATTAAATTAGTCCGACATGCCTATAAATACTAAGGTAATTTAAGAAAAACAACAGGAAAAATAAAAATGCCAAACAGTTGTAGCTATTATCGACAACATTTTAGTCTGAAAACAATCAAAAGTTCAAAGTGTTTCAAGTTTGCGCTCTTATTTTAAGAAAAATCACTTTTTCACTCACCGAACCTCTTGTATCCAAAAGACTGTACTTCCTCCTCGTCTGCAAAGTCGTCTGTGTGACATAATCAGAAACAAAACATGAGTAGGTCATATGTGCGCTACTGAGGATACATACATTGTGTCCCACAATATCATGACTCAGCTAGTCTATACTCTTTTTCTTCTTGTGTGTACATCTTTTGTAAGTGTGTTTGTTTGATTGGAAATGTTTGTGCTGGGTATTGATAGCTCTGATTAAATGAATCTAATAATTATAAATAATGCAATATTTCAAACTAAATAAAACAGACACTACAGGGCAACTGCACATAGCCAAGAATGTATCATGTAATCCTTCAGTCCAATGATCTCTGT
Source organism: Gymnodraco acuticeps (assembly GCF_902827175.1). Taxonomy (NCBI): domain Eukaryota; kingdom Metazoa; phylum Chordata; class Actinopteri; order Perciformes; family Bathydraconidae; genus Gymnodraco; species Gymnodraco acuticeps. The sequence goes on from NW_022990021.1 coordinate 404,786, forward strand.
TTGAGTGGAGACAGCCAACAAGGCGTTTGGTTGAAGATAGTAGGGTATCCTCTATAGTCTGTGTTTGTGTGTGTGTGTGTGTGTGTGTGTGTGTGTGTGTGTGTGTGTGTGTGTGTGTGTGTGTGTGTGTGTGTGTGTGTGTGTGTGTGTGTGTGTGTGTGTGTGTGTGTGTGTGTGTGTGTGTGTGTGTGTGTGTGTGTGTGTGTGTGTGTGTGTGTGTGTGTGTGTGTGTGTGTGTGTGGAGATAGGAGGTCCAGAGAGCTGTAAAAGCCACAGGCTGCGGTTTCTCTGCATTGTTGACAGTTACCCTAATTACACTGTGCTGCACTTTACTGAAGACTGGAGCAGAGCACAGAGAACATCACCGGTAATGGTAAACAGATGGGACTGAGCGGGGGAGACAGTGGAGGCAGGGAGGGATGAGCTGAGTGTGTGTTAGTGTGTGGGGGTCAGAGTGGGTTAGGGTGCTATATCAACTCAGCTTAAACTTTTTAAATGAATAAGAAATTTTATTTAAAGGTGCTCAAAGTCAAATAATATGCTGTCAAATGCTACTAATTGGCTTGTAATTAAACATCAGAGACTACAAGATGCGTTCACTGGTCATCTGCCACTGAGGAACTTTTCCTAACAATGGTAAGTAAAGTTGAATGGAAGCAGCATCTCAATTCTCCCAACTTCAACCAGTTTTCAAAAATAAATCCTTTACGCAGCCTTAATCTGCAAACATGATTTGGTGCATATACATTTGAATGAGATGCAAGTAGTGGACGGAAAAAAGAGACTTCCAAGTATTTCACAACTTCTGCACCGCAGTACCGTAATTTCATCCAGATGTGAATTGCGCACCACACATAAATACCCACAGAAATATAGGTGTAATCTGAGCGTTTGGGGGGAAACACACTTTAGGGATAAAATACACGTAAAGGAAACATACCTTTCATGGCGTTTTATAACTCGTTGAGCACTGAAGAAGAGATGAGGACCCCTGTCACTTTCTGCGCATCTCAGCATCCAGTGCAAAGGTGTAAACTTGCTCCGCAGAAAACGACCCAAACGTATGCAAGGAAACTAGAAGTATGTCTTCATGTCGAGTCTTCAGTTTAAAATCCCATCTTCTCTGTCCTGTTGCTCGCTTAGTTTGAGAGGAGTTTTTGCAGGAGTGATGTGATGTTCCCTGAGCCTGAAGGAGGAAGACGTGCTACAAGTGTTAAATTACACAGAGAAACACAATCAACTTCCGGTGTTGCTTTCAGAATTGAATCGTTTTTTGTTTCGTAACACTGTAATAAAGCAAACATAACACAATTCAATCTAAAGCTAAGTACAGCTTACCATTGAACAGGTGTTGCTACAGTGTTTAATTTGTACAAAAAATGTAACCATTTCCGAAGTTTACTACAATAAAGCCAGTAGAACTCCTAAAGTTAACCTAGATGCAACACAGTTAACCACATATGCACGGCCATAAATGTGCTTCAAGTAAATGTCCAAAACACATGGTTGTTTTATCTATATCTGCTTATATTCAACCCCACAGCACGTCTACCCTAAAACAAACGCTAACCTACCAAACTCTTATTTTGGAGTCTAAAGTGCATGACATCCGGTTTCCCCAAATGTTCTCTCTAGCTTTCTCTTTGTAACTTTAAATCGTCCACACTTTAGTTTGGACCAGGTTTGGATTCAACCACTGTCCAGCTGAGGTTTTTGAAGTCATACCAGTGCCTGTCCCCCCCCCCCCCCCCTGCTGAGTCTCCCCCTGTGGGGATGGAGGAGGTGCGGACAGACCCCGGGCCGTCGTGCGGGGCTGCAGTAATCCAGCCGGAGATGAGATTAAGTTACTGGGGGTTGATGGCAATCGCGTCCCCGGGTGAAAATCTGGTACCCATTAGAGATAATTTCAAAGGTTTGGGGAGGTGGAGCGACACCGAAACGCGACATTTCAGTGCAGTTCCTGTGTTTTTACATATTCACATCTCATTTCCTTTAAGGCAGAAAATCACTTTCATACGATATTCCTTTAGGTCCATATGGTTCTCCATGATATGTTACTCATGTGGTTTGGGGTATTTTATCAATTGAATTATCACAATAATCTCACATTCCTGTAATACTGCTAACATTTACATATTTTCAAGACCTTTTTATAAATCCTCCATAAAGAATAGATACGAAAACGGTACAGTTAAATTATTTCAATGTGGTCTAGTTTTTTTATGGAAATTGCTAGAAATATCTGTACAACAAAGAAAAAGCTTTACAAAAATCAAGAAAATAAGACAATAGTATTCTTGGAGTAAATTGATTTCATAAATTAAGTATCCATTCTAATTTGTTTGATAAAAACAACATTTTTGGACATCATTATAGCAAAAACGTACCTAATGATATAAATATACTTTATTTTTTTTAACTTATAAATTAACTCTGGCCTTTATCTCCCTTTAGGGTTTGCAACATGAAACCAGACTCATTTTCTCTGCTGTGATACATATTATTCCTCCTTACTTTTTCACTGGGTGATACAGATCTTTACATTGTTTACTTTTAGTTAAAACAACAATTTACATAAAATAGTCCCCATGGACTCCAATACTGACCACGGTCCATCATAATTAGGCAGCAGTGGCCGTTTCCCCTTTGACTCCTCCAGGTGCTGTGAAAATGTCAACAGTTCCTGTGTCCATAATCTCTCCGGCCTGCAGATGCAGATCACTGATCAAAGGCTTAACAACAGCTGCATCAGACTAGATCTAAGACAGACTCATGGTTCCACAGAGCAGGTTAGCATCCCTCGGTTATATTGCATTGATTTACAGGAAAAGATACAGATAACACCAATCGTCCAAGCTCTAAAACCCTTTGAGTTTCAAGGAAAAAACGTGACACAGACATCAAACTCAGATCTGTTTTTCTTCTCTCTTTGGATAACAGAGCCTTCAAACCTCGGCTCAGTGCTAATAGCTGGAGTTTGACCCAGGCCTCAACATCTTAGTTTCCAGACCAGCCTGAGATGATAAATCGGCTAATTACTTGTTTTCCTAAAGGCTTCAAAACTGTTATTTTACTGTCGGCCATAATTGGAGCAGCAGGCTGGTATTAGGAGCCAGATAGGGATCGTGCCCGGCGGGCTGATAAAAAGCTGCTGAGGGTCAGGTATCTTACCAGCCCTGCTCCTGCTGGTCCTCATTCAGGGGTTGGGACCTCATTTGCTGGGTCAAGGCTTTTTAGCAGTGGGCTCAGATTAACAGAGAACTGAGAAAGCACACAGGAATTCCACATTTACCACGCTGCTGTTGCTGCCATGTTTAGATAGCATGATAAGAACTCAGATTGTCTTGTGTGCAGCAGGACAGTCGCTGGTGCTAGAGGCATGAAAGAAAGAAAGAAATGTTGCTTTTTCTCTCACAGAAGGATGTATGATCCAGGATTTAATTATACAGTTTGAGAAAAGTGACATTAGCGTCCACTTTAAAGTTGTTTTTGCACTTTCTGTGGCCTACAGTACAAAGCAAAGCCTAACTCCAGTTTGTGCCAGGTCTCTGCAGGAAGCTCAGGCTTACTGTCAGTCTGATGGAGATTAGAGCAGAACGTCTGACCTGAGGAGTCTGCAGGGGAACAATTAAATGAGATAGACCTGCAAACAATTGAGCACGTCATTTCTCCACTGCGCTAAAATTGCCCTTAACGACATTGATGTGTTGTGCTAAGGCTTAATAATGCAAACACACCAATAGGATCTGTGCTTGTGAATAGATCCATACAAATAGAACAATCCTTAGAGGAAGCAGGCACCTCACTCTCAACTCTCCAACAGCAAAACCTGCTGCTTCTGTTCTGGAGTCTTGTGTTGCAAAGTTATCAAGGTAAATATGCTTTTGCAAGTCATTTTGTTTCTGTTTTGCATCTAGAATAACCACAAATCCACCCTTTAAAAGGATCCTTGGTAGCAGCAAGTACAGCTAAAATGTTCTGTTTTGATTTATTTTGGGACACATGCATTGATGCAGGGAAATTTACAAAACTGGTCAGTGTTTTTTAAGTTGATGAACATATTTATGATTGAGAAAGACATTGCAATATGACACATTTCTTCAATGAAGGTGGCCTCAGAGCCAGTTTTTGCTGATTCATGTTCTATTTTTGTCTTTTTCTATTAATGAATAATGAATAATAATGAACTCAGAAATGTATGCATTGTTTCAATAGAAGTAACAGTTGCACACTTTTGCAAAAATAGAAATTAATGTAATTGTGTTCATTTCTTTATAAATAATTAAGTTGCTATTATCCTTATTATGTAATGGGAATTAGTCCTACTGCAGTAGCTGTAGTTAATGGAAATCTCTTCCGGTAATCTTGTTTATTTTGCTCCACACTGATGTGATAATCCATGCTAATAAATGAACATTGGGATAATGAGTTGCACATTATGTTGTATTAATTTTTTGAAACGGCCTCTATATGTAACTCCTTAAGAAATGGCACCACCTTGTGGAAGATACATTACATATTCCATTAAAGTTAGTACAATCAAAGCCTGTCTTTGTTGGTGCTGTGTGGTGACAGAATAATGAGAAAGATTTCCTTTTTTCAAGACAAGATGAAGAGGTTGCTTTTTAAAATGATTTGCATTACTGAAGTCCTGCTCTCTGCAGCTGATTCTTCTCCACTGAGCGAGGACATGCTGAAAAGTGAGGCCTTCATCTATAAAAAACCTACAGTACTTTTTCTTACTTATATTGGTGAATAACGACATGTCTCTTTGTGTGTGTAGAGCTGTCTGCAGCAGGAGAGCAGTGTGTTGATGAGGAGGTAAAGCGAGTGTTACTCGGGGTGAAGCGGGTGAAGGAAACGATGGAGAAAAAAGAGGAGAAGCACAGGCATCTCATGGACGCCCTGTGGCACAGCATTGACAAGAAGAAGGTATAAATTGTGTTTCTTCACATGAAAATACCAAGAAGTCAGGCTGTATTCAAACACACTTGAAGAACAGTGTAGTTGAACAGTTCCATGCCAGTCTTTGTGCGATATTCTGAAACCCAATACATTGTTTCTGCCTCATAAAGTCAAAGCCACGCAGACAGACATCAAAGCAGAGGGTGACACATCCTTGTGGGAGTGGGCCTATCAGGGTTGAAGTTTTACTGTCATTTTGTTTTTAATGGTTTCAAAATAAAAGGGCTTTGTGTGAAGGCTCCAACCACTTCTTATCCTTAGTGCATCTACTGTGACATGTCTCCTTGCTTTTCACCCTCTGTCTGAAACCATAGCCCAGTCTGCAACTCCAACATTTGTGCGAGACGTGTGAAGATGATCTGTTAAAAGGTAAATAATGAAGAGATCATTCCAAATCTATTTAGCTCACCATGTATGTGCTTATTGCAAAAAGGACCTCAACCTCAAATAACACGCTTTTTTGCCCAGGCGGACAGTTAAAAAATGTCTTCGAGTTCACGATGCACACCATGGATTTGTGTGTTCTCTCTATGTGATCATTTGTACTCACGGAGTGACCCAGTGTCCAGCAGTTACACTCTGAGGTGGAGGAGATGCACTTGCTGCTCAACGCTTCCCAGCAGCAGTACAACGACACGCTGCAGTTGGTGCAGAGACACACAGCGGACACACAGAGGTGGCTGAGCAACATGCAGGACCGGCTGTGCTGGGTCAGCCAGCTGTTAAACAGCACAACGGGCCCACACAACATCTTCAGTGTGATCACAGTACGTTGGTAGAAGTGTAGAATGTGTTACACTTTAACTTACAGTAGGTGATCCGGAATGTTTTGAAGGTTCCTGTGTGGCAAATGCATTTTATTACTTTTTATTTTTTTAGATAATGTGAATTTCTTCCCCAAAAAGCCACTTGTATTGTGTTTAAAATAATAGACTTGATCCCTGAAATCGAAATTACAAAACTAACCAAAGACATAGGACCTGACTGTATAATAGAGCTTTAAAATATATATTATTATTTTGGCTGTCAAAGAATCTTGTTATTGTATTTTTTTTTTTTTAAAGTTTATGATTAAACGATTTATTGGCTGACGGAATAGGCGGAAGTAACGATATTTGTCATTCTAGTCGGACCCATTAGAGCAGGGGTCTCCAACACGTCGATCACGAGCTACCGGTATCTCGCAAGCCTTCAATAGCCCCCACTTTACAAATATATATTTTTTAATTTAACGCAAGCCGTCATCACCACAGAGGAGCACACAGCCTCTGTGAGCGAGTGAGACAGAGAGAGAGAGCTAGATAGAGCACACCTTTATCTATTTAATGTGTTGTAAAAAATAAAGAAATCATTCCAATGTGTACTATAGGACAGTAAAAAAAATAATAAAAACAGTTTGAAAGGGGAGTGATTAGTAAAATATGCATAAATAAAAAGAAAGAATACTATAGGTAACATAAGATAAGAATAAACAAGTTTAAATGATTTGTTATTGGTTGTGATCATATTCTAAAGATTTTTTGATTATTGAAAAGTATACAGCTCTCTTTCATATGAGTGTTGAGAGCTGTATCCATACATTTATTTTGTGCTCAAAGTGCACCAGATTGATGCATTTAACTTCAACATTTAAAAAAAAAAATCTTCCCGGGACCCCCCTAGACAAGGTTAGGTCCACCCCCAAATAAAGCAGGTTAAAATAATTAAATTGCATACATTTTCTTTTAGTAAACACTGAAAACGGGTCCCACAGACCCAAACAGCACACAAAGGTAAGCATATAATAATGTGTAATGAAACAAATACCAATAACTGTATTGCATTGTTTTCTTAGGTGTATGCGCAATTACTTACTGTCTTCGTCTTTTTTGTCCTGCATTTATTGTGCCCCCCTCAGAAAATAACTGGCCCCAGCCTGGCCCCCCCCCAGGCAAATTGGTCTAGAACCGCCACTGCCTGGCAGTGCACCCAATTTAAATAAAATGAAATGTGCTTATATGGAATATTTAAGTTTACTGCCTTGATTGTTGGATCTTACACAACTGAAACTAATTCTTTAAAAACTGTACTGCAATTTAAATGTGGATACAACAGCATTGAGAAATTACAATTACCGTAATTATAAATAAATGTGGTACTATACAGTTAATGAATTTATGTTTAGTTAATATAACTAAAACGTGTTGAAAATCTGATTTTTTTCCAATGTTTCCGTTTTTCCACATTTTACTTGTTTTAAATTACTGAAATTACTTATGTTTTGTTTTTTAAGTATAATTTATTTATTTCATTATTTCTATAATTGTATTTGTCTTTCTGAGTCCCTTTTGGCAGGCAAAAGTGAATCTGTTCCGGTCTGAGTTTTTGTTGTAAAGGGGGCGTACTACTCAACTACTCTCGCGAGAGTTGAGTTGAGTTAAATTACCCGGGAAAAACTACCGCTTCAACTCAAACTAAACAGCTCCGTCTGTCAAATACTCTTATTCCCTCAACATGCCTGCTACTTCAAAAATACACGTATCGCAGGGCTGGGAGACGGCGAAACAGACCCAGACGTCGGTGGAGGAGGACAAGAAGAAGAACGTTGGTGTTTTCTGTGATGAACGCGGGTATTTGGATCAGATTGAATACATCATGCAGAACGGCCGAACCAAGGGGGACAGAACCGGGACTGGAGTAGTGTCTGTGTTCGGGGCTCAGGCTAGATACAGCTTGCGAGGTCTGTCACATTATACCCTTTATTGTTCTGTATGTATTAGTTTATTATGCATGTGTACTTATTATTATTCTAACAAACAATTGTTTAGGAGGTTTTCCTTTCATTTGAAGTATCAATTAATCGAAGTGTATTCATATAACCCAATAACTCCCATTTTACATTTGTCTCAGTGGACTTAACCGTTTTTACAGAATATGGGGAAACATGTTAGAAACTTCGGGGAGAGTGAGAGGAGGGATCCCTCTCCCATGACGGACAGACGTGTCATATGTCGCGTGCATAAAACACTTGCAACATAGGTAGTCCAAATGCTCGAACATGCATTTGTCTATAAATAAGAAGATGATGAATCCAGGTGGATGTCAACAATACTGTGGAGAAAGAAAAGGTGAGCAACAGGCCAGAAGAACACAGGCACACCCACGACTCAGGCTGCATCTCAAGTCGGTTATTTTCATTTCCTCGTTCCTCGGTATCACCGAAAGTTGATTTCTGTCGGAGGAGCGACAATGGAGGAGCGATAATCAAGGAACTACCAGACCATCCTCCGGTGAAATCCTCAGCCGCTCGCCCCGCCCCCTTACTGTGTATCGCTCACTGATTGGACGATGCAGCGCATGCTATTCTCCAGGATCTGTTGCTTCTTGACATGAGAGCAGTTTCCCAGCAGAGTGAAGAAAATACATGAAACTCACGGGAGTCAGTCCTCAGTTAATTTATACTCCGTTTTGTTTCAATTAATGTATTATTTAGTTACAAATATGTGATATATCTGAACAACAAAGTGGTCAAAAATAATTTTATTCATTTATTGGAAACATTTTCATGATCGCTTTTTTCATTTTACATTTTCATTTATTGTCATTTCCAGTCAGTCATTAAGTGCTATTAAAATGTTCATTTGCTACATTTCCAAACAAAGTGTGCAGTCCAATGAATGTTAATCTAACTGGGTTTTGATAGATAACATATCTCTTTTTCTTTTCTTCTTATTTTATTTGTATTTTGCACTCAAATCAATATTAATCTAACTATTGTTCGTTTATACATTTTAAGAATGGCGTTTTTTTTGTTTTGAGAATGAGACGCAAGGATTCCATTTAACCGACCTGAGATGCAGCCTCAGGATCTACTACTAATGGTCCACGACTCAGGACCACATCAACAGGCACCAACAAGCATCGTGATCAAGCACTCAGGATCCACTACAAAGGATCCACGACTCAGGAACACTGCAACATGCACCGCCACGTACACGTATTCCCACTCCTAAATGAGTCATGCATTCAAAATTTATCTGCAAAATAAAAGTATACAGGTTCTTCTGAGCAAGTATTCTTTGATTGAGATAATTTTTTTACGAGATAAATGATCTATTAGTAGTTTAATTTATCAACAGTGCATGCTTTTAAGAAGTTTTGCTTATAACATTTTAAATCTGCAGCTTTAAGTCCTTAAAGCTGTAAAATGAACCTAGTGGAGTAAGAAGTACAACGTTTCTGCATTTTTAGTGGAGTGGTACTGAAATGCCAAAGTTATGTCTGGTATCAGTAGTACATCGTTTCTCCACCAGGGAGAACTGACAGGTTGCTTTATTACGAACATGTTCAACTGTTAACATTTCTTATCCATAGCTTGGTCAGATTTTTGTAATAATAATTGCTACAGGAAGAGGATGGAGGTACAGTTGCAGCAGAGGAATGTCAGCTGAGTCTGGAGAGGCCTAAAAACCATCACTGGCTACAAAGAGCCAGACTCTCAGGTCCAGGGGGGCCAACAGTGGGCAAACAACCTGAACATTTTCTTTAACAGATTTGACCAGTCTGGCGCCCCTCCATGGCCCCATTCCCCCCTGCTGTACTGCATTCGAGGTCCAGATGGCATCAGCTCGAGGCTCCTCAAATCCTGCGCAGATCAGGTGTGTGGGGTCGTGGACTTCCTCTTCAACCTGAGCCTAAAGCAAGGAAGGGGTACCACTACTGTGGTAGACGTCATGTGTGATACCTGCGCGCTCAACAGCTACCGGTCGGCGGCGCTGACATCACAGCTGATGAAGACCCTGGAAAGGCTGGTCCTTGGACACCTTCGGCCCCGTGTGAGGACATAGATGGACCCGCTGCAGTTCGCCTACCAGCCTGACATCGGGGTGGAGGACGCTGTCATCTACCTGCTGCAGAGGTCCCTCTCTCACCTGGAGAAGGCTGGGGAACACCATCCAGCCCCTGCTTCTGAGAGACAAGCTGCAGCTCTTGGGGGCGGATCGCCATCTCATCGCCTGGATCCTGGACTACCTCACCAACCGTCCGCAGTACGTGAGGACCAAGGAGTGTCAGTAAGACACCATCATCTGCAGTACGGGGGCCCCCCAGTGGGCGGTGCTGGCACCGTTTCTCTTCACCCTCTACAGTGCCACCTGCAGAAGTTCTCTGACGACTCGGCCATCGTCGGCTTCATCTTCAACGAGGACAACAGGGAGTACAGGGAACTGACCCAGGACTTCACCCTCTGGTGCCAGAGGAACAACGTCCAGCTCCACACAGGGAAGACCAAGGAGCTGGTATGGGATTTCAGACGGCGCCGACACTCTCCGCCACACCAGTGAACATCCAGGGAGCAGACAGTATGGCTGCCGGAGAATGGCAGCCATACTGTCTGTCCGCTGCACTGTTCAGCTCCTTCTGTGACAGGCTGCTTCCCCCGCGGTGTTTCACAGAGATATTCACAGGTCCGCTCTCCCTGCAGCGATCAGGCTTTCCAACCAGCATGGCCCTGGTAGACTCACTGGTATTACTCACTGTAATTACACCTATGTGCAATAATATAACAAACCAGACTGTTGTGCAATTACACTCATGTGAAATTAGTAGAATCTACTTTGAACTTTTTTTTTGTCTCTATCTTCACTTTTTGCTGTAACAATGTACATTTCCGATTTTATTTCATTTTATGTATTATACGGCTACTAGTCTAATGTCAAATAACTCTGCTTTTATTCATAGACCAGTTTCCCCTGCTGACGACCAAGAGAGTGTTTTGGAAAGGGATCCTTGAAGAATTGCTGTGGTTCATTAAGGTGAGGATTGACCTCTTTTTCTTTCCACCCACATAAACAGTTTTTATAGTTTTTTGTGTCATCACAGGGATCAACAAATGCCAAGGAGCTGTCAGCGAAAGGGGTGAAGATTTGGGAAGCCAACGGTTCCCGGGCCTTCCTGGACAAGCTCGGGTTCACTGAGAGAGAGGAGGGCGACCTGGGACCTGTGTACGGGTTCCAGTGGAGGCACTTTGGTGCCGAGTACACAAACATGCACACAGGTAAAGCAGCCCAGAGTTGACTTTTTGTTGTTTGATACATAGTTTAAGTGTATATCCCACTTTCTCATTTTGAAGGATTTATGCATCTGTATTTTTTTTTATCTCAAATTCCTCGAAAAAGAGTGAATAAGACACAACTTGTAAAATATTATTTAAAAAAATCAATTTGAGCAGACTCATAACAGATGACTGTGCCTCAGATCTCAAAAGAACCAATATGTAATGTTTTTTACAGATTACACAGGACAGGGTGTTGACCAGCTGCAGAATATCATTGACACCATCAACACCAATCCAGAGGACAGACGCATCATGATGTGCGCATGGAACCCAAAAGGTGTGGCATCAACAACATTTTAAATCCCTAAACGGCTCTTAGGTTCTCCTTGACTCTGATTGTAGTGCGATGCATCATTTTGAATGTCTCCTTCTCATGTAGACCTGACCCAGATGGCTCTGCCCCCCTGCCACGCCCTGTGTCAGTTCTACGTGTGTGATGGTGAGCTGTCCTGTCAGCTGTACCAGCGCTCGGGTGATATGGGCCTCGGGGTGCCTTTCAATATCGCCAGCTACGCACTTCTGACCTACATGATCGCACACATCACTGGACTCAAGGTAAGAGCACTGTGCTTTTGTCAAATCTCACTTTTAGCGTTTGGTATTGCGTTCACCTGACAGTTTGTTTTTTACTCCTTATCTTCAGCCTGGTGACTTTGTTCACACGCTGGGCGACGCTCACATCTACATCAACCACATCGAACCCCTAAAAGTACAGGTGGGTTACTGGGTGACAGCTTTCTAATTCAAACCTACACTTAGTCTAGGTGTTTATTTAGTCTATTCTTTATTTATTAACTTGTGAACCATCTTTGAGCACCAAGAAAAGCACTATATAAATACCATGTATTATTATGACACTTCTGTCTATTTTTGCAGCTTCAGAGGGAGATCCGTCCCCTCCCCAAGCTGAAGATCCTGAGGAAAGTTGAGAGCATCGATGATTTCCGTGCAGAGGACTTTGAGATCTGCGACTACAACCCTCATCCCACCATTAAGATGCAGATGGCTGTGTAAAAATAACCGTTTATTATGTGTGGAACGCGCCTAGAAGATCTATATTCATATTGCTTTTTATGTGTCATTTGTTGCAAAATTAATTTCTTTCAAATAAAATGTTTATTATTTTATTTAGTAAAGTATCAAGTTCTTGTAAATTGTGCCATTTTCCCTTTATAAATTGTAAATTAAATGTCAGCTGGATTTGTACATAATTCTTATGTCTGACAGAAGCCTAGCACACTTAAAGTTTCTGTTACATTTCTACTCTTGCATTTTTTTTGTCTATTATACTGTTAGACTTAAGCACATTTTTTGTTAAATGTCTCAGATGAAGTCCTTATTTGTTTTTAAGCTGTTTCCATACATCTCCTTCAGGGTACTGGTGTCTCTGCACTGATGATTCCAGCATCTCACAAGAGTAGCCTGCATCCTGAAAACAATAAGCACAGTGTACTCAAACAACACTGAAACACTGCTGGAAAGTAACTAAGCACATTTAAATTATTATCAGTTAAGATAAAACTTTATTGATCCTTTGGTGATATTCAAAATCTTGCCAGCATTATATATTGTAATACATAAGCAAAATGATATGTAGGCATTGAGAATAAATAGGTATTCATGATTATTATATTGCTTTCACTTTATGTAATGTAGTCATATTTTGATGCTTTTTATTTAAGAAATTCCAGCACTGACTTAGACGATGATAGGATAAACATTAGTGTTTTTAAAGACTTCTTCAGAGATTTATTTTGGAAATATTTTCAGATGTTAAATTATAGTTGGCATCTGTCCGTCTTACCTTGGGAGGCATGTAGCACGCGTCGTGAATCACCACAGGACTGGTGAAGTGTTCATGCAGGTGGTCCACATATTCACACATTCTAGAAAGAGATGGGGAGGAAAAATAGTGCTGGTTATAAATTAATAATCACTTACAGTCAAGAGCTCTTAATTGTGACAGAAGCAAAGCCTGCTCTTACCGATTGCTGAGGCTTGCAGACACACAGATGTAGTCGAACAGAATCAGATGCTGGACGAGTTCACAGAGACCGATGCCTCCAGCATGAGGACACACAGGCACTATGGGAAAAACATAGTATGTGTAATGTAGCCATGCTTTTCATACAGATATCACACTAAGAATATGCTGAATACACAAATTAGAAATCCTTTTAATAAGTACAAATGTAGTTCATAGTTTTACATTGACCTCCAATCAGATGGTAAAAAACGTTATATTTTTTACATATCTAATAACCTTTTACTTCTTTTTGGCAGATTTAAGACTTTAAACCTTCATATTGTCTTTTTTAGGGCTACATATATGATTATTTGGGAATTCATGTCTTTGTTTATACCCTGGAACTTGTGGGCCATCAGCAGCACTGCCAGGTTCTCGTTGACACTGCCCAGCCGACAGCAGTCTATCTGGACAAACTGCAGGGCCGAGGCCTGGAGGAACTGTTTAAACATCACCCTGTTGTGACACTGCAGAGGAAACAGTTACCAACTAACCATCAATTCATCAGCCGGTGGTATGTACACTGGAACAAACACTGACCTGCTCTCCTGTAGCCACTCCGATCCCGAGAGGAGCCAAAGCCTGAAGCGACAGAACATCTTTTATCAGTCTTTTACTTAAATAGATTAGTGATCAGGCCAACTGGGCACAGACCCAGGGGTCCAGGCAGGCAACGGGACAAAAAAACAAATACAAAAAGAAGAAACATGACCAATACAATGAAATAAAAAAAGACAAACGGACACATTACAACCACAAGGGGATGCGAACATGAACAAAAATCCCACTATGTGACAACATGACCAAAAAGAGAATGAATGGCCACAAATAGATGCAGAAGGCACACACACACACACACACACAACATTAAATACCACAATCGGACACAAAGAACCACAGAGAAGGATTTGGTCTCTTTCTCCATATGGGTGACTGTGTGAGTGTGTTCTCTCTCACCTTGGAGATAGCAGCGTGACCCAGGATGTCATCAGGAGACGTAGGCTCCTCGATCCAGAGAGGTTTAAACTCCGCCAGGCTGGACACCCAGCTGATGGCCTCGGCTACATCCCACCTCTGGTTGGCATCAATCATCTGAATGCAAAAACACACATAACTAGTACACTTGTGTCTAATGTAAATACAATTGGTTAGGGGAAACCAACATTACCAAAGTGTTTTCCGGCCCAATCATTTTCCTTATAAGGCGGCACCGGCGTATGTCGTCCTGTAGATCAGCGCCTACTTTCACCTTGAATTTAGTCCAACCACTTTTAAGAGCATCTGTGCAGAGCTTGAAAAACACACAACTGTCATTGTTATTTTCATGATTTGTTAAACCTGAGATATTATTGGTATTTTATGGCCCAGAGACCTGTTGGAGCTGCTGGTCTGGGTAGTTGAGCCATGCACAGGAAGTGGTGTAAGCAGGATAACCCTCTTTCAGCATTTCCTCCTCTGGGGGGCGAGAGAAGCACACAGTTAATAAACACCTGAGGAGAAGTGTGTTTTAATAGAGCGACCATGAAGTGCAGGGACCTATTATGCATGCTTAAAGTACTCCTGGTAGTTTCTAAAGAGGCAATTTCGCTCTGCAAAATCCCATTCAGCCATGTAATTAATGACTCTTGATAGTGTGCTCACCTCTGTGCTGCTTGTCCTCCTGTGCTTTCACGAGTATGTCTGGAAAGAGAAGCAGATAGAGTGTTTCCTTCACTACACTGCACTCAGGAAAATAGATTTATTTTCTGGATCAGTCTCACCTAGAGCCTCCTCCTCTGTAAGAGCGTCAGTGATGTATCTGAAGTCAATGCATGAGATAACCTGCTTGGGATTCTAAATTGACACATAGAAATCATGATATTTCCCTTGTGGTCACATCCTGGACGTAAATCAAATTTCCCATGACTCACCATATCAACAAGAAGCTTCCACAGTGGCTGCAGGAAAAATACACGATGAGTCAGGAGGCTTGTGAAGGAAAATGAGTTTTTCTAATCATGACTCATCAAAAAAGTTCTGACCTTGCCCTCTGCCCTCGCCCACAGGTCCCACACAGCATTCAGGACTGCAGCTGTGGCCAGCTGGATCACTCCTTTCTCTGGGCCTAGCTAGATAACACAACCATTTTTAACATTACATGGGTTGTGCATCCAAATTGGGGTAACATTTTTTGCATATTGGGGAAAAAACTAAAATCTAAAATTAAAACCTGTGAATGAATGATGTAGTTAGAGAGTTATGTTGTTTTTTCTAACTATACTATCATTACCCAGGCCTTTGGGACCTTCACACACTAAAGGTTATTATTTCACATAACCTTTTGTAAACGTTATAAATTGCTTTTCTTTGTATCAAAAGAGCCCATTCTACTTCTCTTAACCAGGACAATAGGCGCGTTCACACCGGAGTACTTTTCCACATACTTTTCCCGTTTAGTTCCGTTAGTACCCCTTATGTCGCGTTCACACCAAAAAGAGTACTTAGTGCCGGGAACTTTTACCCCATTTGTAGTGCCTGCTAGAGAGGTGGTACCAAAAAAGTACCAATTTCTATTGGCTGGGCGAATTGCAATCCACGCCCCTTAAGCTTTTGAAGCCGCCATTAGGCGCATTCACACCGCAGTACTTTTCCCACAAAGTTTCATGAGAACTCTTTAGTTCTCATGAACTAAAACAGATCGCGTTCACACCGGAATAAGTCCCTGGGGGAGGATTAGGCAAATGAAGCCGCTGACGTCACTTTTTCTTCGGGTTTACTGGCAGGCCGCAAACAACTTCATGGCGTATACTGCCACCTAAAGTCCCCGGCCGGAAGGCCCCGGAGTTGGGGACTGGCTTCAGTAGAAGCTGCTAACCCTAGCCGCAGCTCATGTCAAACAAGCCTATTCTCTCTCTCGGTTGGTGCACGGGGCTAATGCTAATAATGCTAATGCCAGCAAATACAATAGCCGCGTTCACACCGCAGTACTATACTTTTCCGATATAGTTCCGAAATGTCGCGTTCACACCAAAAAGAGCCGGAACTAAAATGAGTTCATCAAAACCTTTTTTACCCCCTTTTCCGTCCCTGCTAGAGAGCAGGTACTTTCGTGGGAGAAAAAGGTTCCTATGTCTGATTGGCTGGGCGGAATGCAAACCACGCCCGTAAAACTCCAAAAAAGTTTTGTGAAGCCGCCATTTTATTATCCTTTATTAGCATTAGCTCAGCGCACAAACGCAGAGAGACTAATTTATGGCAACACAAAAGAAAACATGGGAGCCGTGGAGTGATGAGGAGGTGTCGGCGTTCTGGCGATTTACTTGGAAGGCTTCAGTAGAAGCTGCTGGGAGTCCCAGCAGCTTCTAGTGAAGCCAGTCCCCAACTCCGGGGACTTCGGGTGGCAGTATACGCCGTGAAGTTGTTTGCGGCCTGCCAGTAAACCCAAAGCAGAAGAAGACGAAGTGACGTCAGCGGCTCATTTGCGTAATCTTCCCTCAGGGAAAAGTACTCCGGTGTGAACGCGATTGGTACTTAGTGCCCTGGGGTAGGCCTACTAACTAAGTGCCGGCACTAAGTACGGCAAATAACTTGATGTGAAAGCGGCTATTGGGACCTTCAGAAAGTAGATGTTTTTAATTTGATACCCTTTGCACTCATTATGAATGAATTTTATTTTTATTTCAAGAGCCTCTTCTTTATATTACTTTTTGAAAAGCCTGGAATTGGCACATGTATTTGCCTTGGCCCATCAGTCTTGATCAGGACTTGGGGACATTTAGAAACTAGATTCAAGTACATGCAAGTCTTTTCAATATCATATGTAAAAACAGTTCACACATTTATTTATATTTTATTTTTCAGTGCTTGAGTCCCTGTTCTCACCCATCTCATCTGGCTATCACTGGTCAGGAGGCGGTAGAATCCACGGAAGTCGCTCACAATCCCCTGCAAGGATTTCCCAACAACCAGTCCAGCTAGAGCCTCCACAGCACACACCACTGCGGGGATATAATAAAACAGAATTCAGACTCTAAACAGGAGAAGAACAAAAGAAAGGCAAACTTCAAATGTACAATTTTTACACTGTACTCATCTTTGAACTGACTAAAATTGGTTGTATTGTTTAATAAACATTACCATAACGTGGCGGTGTTTGGTTCAACTTTGCACATCAAGACAGAAAACTTTATGTATCACTATGGTCTTAACTATTGTTTGTTTTATGTAGCTGGAAGAGCTACGAGAAAGATTTATTCTAAATAATGTGTATGTAGGCCAGTGGTTCTCAAACTTTTTCTGTCAGGCTCCCCCTTTGGAGAAAAAAAAAAGTCGGGCCCAGATATTTATTTTGGGGTGCTGTGGGGTAGCTTGACGTTTCATAGATGGTGCTCAAACATTTAGGGTTTCCCATTAATGTACCAGGCGCTACAGTGGAATGTTCTACTGCAACACTCCCCACGCAAATACACAGTGTGACAGTTACAATGAAGGCTTGAGGCATATAGGTGTAAGCAGGGGTAAAGTGCTATTTTTATAGGTGGTGTGTGGACCTCACATAGGGGGGTCCGGGGGCAAGCTCCCCCGGGAAGATTTATTTTTAAATATTGAAGTTAAAAGCATCAATCTGGTGCACTTTGAGAGCAAAATGAAGAGATCTATAGATATATCTCTCAACACCCATATGAAACAGAACTGTAAACAGATTTATTATTTCTTTATGGATATTTTACAAATTACCCTTTTAAACTTAAGCAGTAAACTTATAATTGTTTACATTAATGGTGACCAAAACGTTTGATACCCACTGAGATAACACTGAGAGAGTCCTTTAGCTCACTGAATCTCTCTGTCTGACAGGAGAGGACTCTCCTCCACTTTGTTGTTGAAAAAACTCCTTATACCCGTTAGCGTAGCTCCCTAGCACCAGAAGCTAACAACAACGATCTCCGCTCTCTCTCTCGCGCACACACACACAGTGCCAAGCTTTAATGAAACACAGAGACCCAGACCCTAGACGTAATAGTACTGTACTGCATCATATTATTTTCGAATCAATAATTTTTCAATTTATGATTTTTTTTTTTTTAATAGCCATTTTGCCTCCTGGTCTCTCGCGCGCCCCCCTGGCATGCCTCTGCGCCCCCCAGGGGGGGCGCGCCCCCCACTTTGAGAACCACTGATGTAGGCCAATAACTTTTTATTAATAAAATAGTAGCCTAGCATTTTAGCATTAACTAAAAATATATACTGTTACAGTATATAGCCTACTCATATTGTGTTCAACAATAACTGAACAGCATTTAACAACTGTGCTATGTTATTGTATTGTTGCATTTTCATAGCACGTTGTATTGCAACTTTACACAACAGGCACTTTATAATTAGTTTAACTTATAAACTGTTAAATTAATAAAAAAATGAGTATGATGAAAAAGAGTGATTTCGATGAATTTTTTGCTTTTTATTTCCTGTGAGTAATGCATTTCAATCCATTGAATCAAACATAAACTAGTTTCTTTAAGCTTGGCAATTCCTTTATTATTTTTTGTATGTGTTTAAACTGCTTACTTTGCTAATGCAGGACGAGGCCATTTACCATGTCCTTTAATTTAATAACAACAACAAACTTTAAAAATAATAATTGAATTCCTTTTTGTTCATAGAATTGTATGAAAGGTTGAGATATAACCAACTGTTAATAATTGATATATTTAAAAGTTTTACTCGGTTTGAATGACTCACGACCCCATTTTAAACTTTGGCGAACCCTAGTGGAGGTCGGGACCCCTATGTTGGAAACCAGTGATAGTGGGCTACAAATCGTGTTTTGGTATTTAAAGGTCCCATGTCATGCTTTTCCGGTTATTACCCGTCCCCTTGTGTGTTATGAAGGTTTTTATGCATGTAAACGGTCTGCAGAGTCAAAACCCTCAAAGTACACCCTGTAGCGAGTAAAACTCTAACACAGAAAATACCTTCCCAAAACGCCTCGTTGGAGATACGTCACTGTCCATTGATTCTTCCGGGTACCGCATGATGTCATGCGTTACCCGGAACCAAATGGACCAATCCGTGGAGCCGTTACGTTACGTCCGCGGAGCCGTTACGTTAAGCCCCCCGCTGATTGGTCCAAATTGACCAATCAGCGGGGGCTTAACGGACTTCCTCACACACACACACACTCAGTGCTGCAGGCTGACTCCCTGCTGCAGGCTGATAACAGATAGTTGTGATCGCGGCGAAATTCTCTCTGCAGACCCATTCTCACAGCGTTTATCAACCTTTTTCTTACTCAATATCAAGCCACACTTATTGTTTGTACTTCGGCTGTGACTTTGTGTGTGCTCAGGATGAGTTTGGCTGTGTTTCGATGTGTATCGCTAAACAAGGAAACAACACCTCCACGGAGCTCAGCGCGATTCACAACGTCCCGACCAATCAGAGTACACTGTGCTCACAGGGAGGGTGGGGGCTGGAGCTATTGGAGCTACAACGAGCCGTTAAAGGCAGAGAGTGAAATTCAGTACACGTAGTTTACAGAGATGATGTATGAGAAACCAATGTGAGTTTGGAAAATTGCACAATATAAATCTATTCTAGTAGACCTCAACAATGACATGGGACCTTTAAACCAAGCCCCCAGGAAGTGCGCCGGACTCAGATGAAAATATTCGTGGTGGCCAAACAGCGGTACTACACTTCCGTTTGGTTGCCAGGCCCGGAAACACTTTTTCCCATTGACTTACATGGGGAAAGAGTGGTCTGTAAATCGTTGGATAATTTTTTTAAAACTAAATAAACAACCCAGTATGAACGTTCGTATAGCCCTTATTAAAAACATTCGTTCCTCAAGTTGTAAAAATGTGCTAATAACGTTATTCTGAGAGTTATTTCCCTCTGCATTATGAACGCACATCTAACCCACGGGACCGCGCCGCCCGGCACGTTCTACGTGTTCAGCACTACATGCGTTTATCTTTACCCATGGATGCACAATAAGAACGGACCCATATCGCCTTACTGCCATGCCATCCAACGGAGCTGTAATAATGGATATATTGCACATGTTTGCTGTAATTCATCATTTGTAAAATATTATACTACATGCATGGGCTGTATGATTAAATCTTGTACCGTAAATGTTGTATTAAATAAAGTTAATATTACCGACGTTAGATTAACGTCCCTGTAGCTTATTATTGCACTAAGAAGCTTATTACACTGTGTATATTGTTAGAAATTAAAATCAATGTTGGTATGGCGTAATTTGAATTAAATACACTATTTAATTTAAATCAGTTTTATTCTGAAAAACCGGAAGTTCACTATTAACTTAATACTTTTATTCTGAAAATTATTCACTTCCGGTTAGCATTAGCATGTGGCGAAATGCTGCATTTTCAAACCGTGAATTAAAGGTGAAATTACATGTGATGTTGTACACTGAGCACACTGGGTTTAGCACTCGTTTATTACCGCTGAATAACGTTTATTAGGGAATGTTTAAATAACCACAGACACCAGAATGATATAATTTAACAACAGAAAAAGGCAGGAATTGCATTGGACCCCCCGACGACGCCGGCCAATAGGAGAAGACCTCCGATGACAACAGGAAGAGCAAGCCAATAATTGACCTCTTCTACCTGCTAACCTGGACTGACCGGTCGGATGAGGAGAGCGCCTCCACTTGCACATTTCATTTTGTACACCACCGCATCTTTTGTGTAATTAAATGCTGTTAACTTTTATAAGCTTCCCTTGACTCTTTTCAGTCTCTCCTGCCTTCGGGGTTCTAGAATACAATATATATATATATATATATATATATATATATATATATATATATATATATATATATACAGTGCAATAATTATTTCATGCTAAATGAAGCTCTGTTGCGTGGATATCACTAGATCCTGTTACAGCGTAATATAAGTACATAACGATTGATGTTTACATTAGCATAATTACTAGCTAGCCGCTAGCTGCCGCCCTCGTTAATATCAAACCCATTATAATAACAATCCATGACCATGCTGTCATGAACGTGCGGTGCTGTTACGTGTACGCAAATTGACGTGCTTGATATGAACGAGCATATTTGGTTAAAGTTGCGCATGCGCTATGAGCGCACATACGGGTACTTCTCAGGCATGCCGGGTAATCTGTGACGTTTCACGTGACGTGTGCAAAAGTTGGGCCATTTTATCATCATGCGCTAATGAGCAACTCTCATAGGAATGAATGAGGCCCCGCCTCCCACGCTGTATCCAGTTCTTATTATTATATATCCATATAGGCCGCAAGGTGAACCTCGAAAAGTCCTTTAGAAAATTAATCCCGCTCCACAGAAGTGGAACTACATAATCTTTAGTTCATAAAAAAGAACGAGTCATGCTTATCCACCAAAGAAAAGTTCGTCGCTAAAATTCCTGTCAATTCTTCTAGGCACGTAATTATTGGCTGAACTAGTCCCTTCAAAGCGTAATAATATCTTGGTCAAAAGTAGTGCCACGGTTCGTCACGTGATCGTGCTACACCAATTGGGTAGCTGCATATTGTCAACAGAAGTGAAAGATGGCCGCCTACATGGTTACGCTAAACCAGACCAAATGGATTCTAAACAGTGCTGTATGCTTGTTTTATGTCATGTTTTGTCATATGTCTTAATACATCACTAAGTCCGAGGTATTTGCGTTATATACGCGGTATTTGTGAGAAGTTTTACTATCTGGGAACAGAGTTGACCATCGAATCAACATTGGCTAGCAGCGTTTATCAGCCAACTCCAGCTACAACAATATTCCTGGACGACCATGTTCGCATCGCTAGGTTCATTGGCTGAGCTCGTGGATTATTCCATTAGACTGAGGACTTTTTGTCTGTCTGTTGTTATTGTTACCCTGTACACGTTAAATGCACTCTTACAATAAACATGACTTGATTTCATACATAGCTGCGTCCAAGAAGAAGGTTAACTTGTTACGTTAAGTAATTTAGATCAATAAAATGCAGTACTTATACCAATGACCATTGATTCATTTATTTACTCATTCATCATATAATAATTTGATGAATTACATTATTATTATTATTATAGATATATATAGATTATTATTATAGATATATATAGATTAATATTATAGATATATATATAATTATTATTGTAATATGATAATATTGTATTTGTAACTTCAAAATCAATGCCACCGTTGTAAGCTTGTCCTGTACGTATTCCATCTTGTATTGGTAAAATAATCAACCTTTTCGTGCTTCACAGACGTAATATGCATGTAACAATGTTTGTGTGTTGATAATTTTGACTTTTTGAGACTTTCTGGTGCGTTTTCCTCGTCCCCGCTACTCGATGAAACCATGGCGGTCGCCATTTTTTCCAAATCTGTTTGTTGATACCGGTATATGCAGCTACCCAATTGGTGTAGCACGATCACGTGACGGACCGTGGCACTACTTTTGACCAAGATATTATTACGCTTTGAAGGGACTAGTTCAGCCAATAATTACGTGCCTAGAAGAATTGACAGGAATTTTAGCGACGAACTTTTTTTTGGTGGATAAGCATGACTCGTTCTTTTTTATGAACTAAAGATTGTGTAGTTCCACTTCTGTGGAGCGGGATGAAACGATAACAGGGTTCACTTTATGGCCTAATAGAGGCTTCTCAATA
This sequence comes from Gymnodraco acuticeps, assembly GCF_902827175.1. NCBI lineage: Eukaryota > Metazoa > Chordata > Actinopteri > Perciformes > Bathydraconidae > Gymnodraco > Gymnodraco acuticeps. The sequence goes on from NW_022990021.1 coordinate 427,541, forward strand.
CTCAAATGTCCCCTCCTCGACTCCTCGGTCCTCGGTCCTCCGGTAGTGACCCGGAAATGAATTTCAGCGCGCCATTTTGAAGGACCTCTCATTTCTCTAAATGCACACCGAGGATCGAGCGTCGAGGAGGCTCTCTGGAGGAGCTCTAACCGAGGATACACTGATGGTTCCTCCACGGATGCATTTCCGGGAACGGTGGAGGCGTGACGCACGGCCGGACTTATCTCAGCCAATGACAGCTATGCATGCATCCCCTGGATATTATTTTTGAAACTGCTTTCATCGCGTCGCGATGTTTCCAGAGAGAACAGCTGTAAGGTCCATGCAGAAAGCAGAGCAGTGTGTATAATATATATCACTCAGTATAACAGGCCTACTCTCTTTATTTGCTTTAGTTTAGTAGATATCTACAAACAAAGAGTCGATATTTTTCTAAGACCATTGCTTCACATAATAAAATACACAACGGCTTATGCTTTAGGTGTGTGTGGTACAGTGTGTAGGTGTGTGTTGTCAGGGTTGGGTTGTAACGGAATACATGTAACGGCGTTACGTAATCAGAATACAAAAATCAAGTAACTGTATTCAGCTCGCGTTACATTTGAAAAACGAGTAATCTGATTACAGTTACTTTCGTAAACCTGAAGTGAATACATTTTGGATTACTTATTGGAATTATTGGTGGAAAGATTTCCTCACAACATTTAATATTCATTACTAAAAGGTACAGCCGAATCATCACAGCCCACAAAACCTATTACCGCCGCAGATGGACCAAAAAAGCGTATTAAAAAAAATCGTGGGTCCGCTCAGTGAAACAATAACAGCGAAACATGGAGGAACACAAGTCTGCGTTTAAATCGCGTGTGTGTGGTTAAAACACATCAGCCTGCGGGCGCTCTTTCTTTAGCCTTACTAATGATTATTTCTGAAGGTAAACACAGTGAAGGCGGTGCGTGAAAGGCACTGCGTGCTCGTCTTCTCAGAGGCTGAGTTAACCCTCCCGCTGCCTCCTGGTGCTGCAGAGATTTCATGAAGTGAAGGAGGTGTTCCTTCTATAAAACAGCTGCGGGTAGCAGATACGGTGAGAGTCACGGACATGAATTCATAGATCAAGGCAGACTGGTGCACACACTCTCCTGTTTTGCCAATCCGGTGCTTAAACAAATATAGCTCTACACCCCTGGCCGTAATGTCCTTAAAATGAAGTCCGAGTTTGACATTTTAATTCATGTCCTGCCAACACTGGCAGGACAGAAGGCGACACGCTCGTTCTAAGCCGTGTCCCTCACTCCTCACATCCCAAGCTGCATCCCCAAAAAGTTAATTATGTTGTTACATCGTTTCAGATGTTGTGTTTCAGTTGTGCTCTTGATAAGCCATTAAAACAGTAAAAACACATTCCTTTTGCTTTTTGTGTCTCCTGTACACCAAAACATACCCATCTGTGATGGAAAAAGAAAGTAATCCAAAAGTAATCTAAAAGTAATCTGATTACGTTACTTTTTTAAGACACGTAACTGTAACTGTATTCGGATTACTTTCAGAGCCATGTAATCAGTAATCAGTAACTGATTACATTTACAAAGTAACCCTCCCAACCCTGTGTGTTGTACAGTGCGTAAATGCGGCGGACAAGACGGGTCTCAGTTGGTTTGGTGGCCTCTGCTTACTTTTAAAAGGCTACTTGTAAATACAACTTTTGGACCGTAATTTCAATTCCCCATTTCAGCGACCAGAGAGAGGGGGGGGATATATCCAGCCTCTGATTGTGTTACGTTATTATGAGAGTGCTCTCATACTTTAAATTGTATATATTTATATAAATATATTTGTGTGTGTGTGTGTGTCCGCATCTGTAGTCTGTTATTGTCTCATTATACCGCACTCTCAATGAATTCAAAGTAAATATGTGGGGGAACAATGTTCAGCTGATCTAACAGAGATACAGCGCTATGACAAAACACTCGACAGCTGATGCAGCTGTTGCCACGTAATAATGAACGGACGTCTCTTTAAAATGACCGCTCGCATCTCCTGTGGGCGGGTCTACGTCTCGAGGAGGGGAACCGAGGAGGGGAGTCGAGGAGGGGAAATTTGAGTATTGAGAAGCCTCTCATGATTTAAACAAGCTACATTCTGTTTCTGGTACATCTTACCAATCTCCGTGCCTTTCCCCAGAGTGAAAGTGAGGCCGAAGCCCTTCAACCCGCAGTCCGTGTCGATGACCACATAAGCGGCGGCGTAATCCGGGTCTGTGTGCTGCACAGCGGAAAGTTACAGTCCATGCCAATGTAACAGAAATATAGCACACTGCACTACAGCTGCACACACTTCCTCCTTACCATTGCATCGGAGCCGTGTTGCTCCAAAGACGTCGGAAATCTCACATCCCTGACCGTCAAACTGATAATTGTGTGCAACATTTTCCCACTGGGTTTACATTAGTCTTGTGATTCAGTGTTTATTTCAAAGTGATCTGTGACCTGTAGAAGTTGATCACACCCACCTCAGCCTGCAATTGGTTTAAACCATAGACATACCCACCTGACACTTAAAGAGACATAACAAACATGTACTAATAAAAAAAAGAACACTGGACTTTGTAAAATCACGTCTTTATTGTACAAATACCTCTCCACCCACAACCTCCCTCCCAAATATAATTTGCAATCATGTCCATTTTCTTAATAATCTTACAAAATGAGGATTGTATAATATACAAAGCTCTTCTTTACAAGCTCAGTCATCAATTAGTGTTAAACCCCCTTATAATACTGCCCTAAAGAGTCAATACAGGAACCAAATGCAAAGATAAAAGGACTGTAAAAAACTGTCGACATTGCTATACAAAGTTTCTGCAGAGCCACCTTAGATACATGAGCAGGAAAGAGTCCCAAGTGCTTCATTCAGTCACATTGTAGAAGATAAAAAAATGTCCAACCAGTTTATATGGTGGCTTTTTCATGAAATGTCATTGTGGCTTGGCAAGAAGCCGCAAGTCCACAAGGTTCATCACTGTTTAACTCACTGACACATTACACACACTGTTTTTATGTAAGTGTGTGTCTGTCGTGATTGCAGTCAGATTATACAACCAGGGCAGCGATGAACACAAAGAATTATGGCAATGTTATAAAAAGTCTTAGCAGAGATTTCGGCACGAGATGGACAGTCGGGAAAGTCTCCCAATGAAGCAATACAACCATGTCCATGTGATATGAATAAAATGTGATAATTCATGTGATAAAAAGAAAATACTAAGGAAAATAATATAAAAAGCAAAATGTTCAAAATTCATAAAATATCATGTCACAGATAAACACTAAAAAATTGCACTGAAGCTGATGTAATTAAAGTTAAGCTGTATGGGATTTAATCACTGTAAATGGACTGTGATAATGACCATCAGTCCCCTGAGAGCTGCTCTCTATTAGTTTAATATATTATCTCTGTTAATAATTAATCGTTCCAATGCATAATTTACCAATTTACTACAAAATAATACAATTTGGGGGTGAGTGGAGTGTGAAAGCTCCACATTAAACCACATAGAGGCCAAAAAAAACATAATAGTACCATGAATGAAAAAAAATATATATGAAATGATGGCGGACGCTGAAAGCAAAAGAGAAAAAAAAAATGAAGAACAAGTAGTGGTTAATGCAACTGGTTATCCTGGATTCCAGTTGACTTTGTGAAGTTCAATATTTAAGAGCTCACGTCTTTCAAGCAAGTGTGCTTCGAGGTGTTTCAGAGTGAAGGCAGGCTATAGGTTCTCTCCAGGTTGGTACTGAGGCTCTGTGGAGGTGAAATAGTCCTCCAGGAAGGACTGCAGGTACTCGAAGGTGGGCCTCTCGTCAGGGTCCTTCTTCCAGCAGTGCTTCATCATCTCGTGCAGGGACTCGGGGCAGCCCTGGGGACAGGGCATGCGGTAGCCGCGCTCCACCTGCTCCAGCACTTCGCGGTTCACCATGCCTGAGAGAGAGACGGGAGGTAGAAAGGACTGTCAGAGCTCTCTTTTCGGAGAGGGGTTAATCATTTCTTAGTAGAAGGAATGTTACAAAATGTGAAAAATGGACAGTGAAAGAGTGATTTAAAAACAGCAGCTATTTAGCATTTTTCTTCTTGAGAAATGGTGATCAGATTTGTTCATTGAATTCTAAGTTAGAGGACACCAGGAGACTGTTGGCTTAAATTATCATAGAGACTGAAACAGCTAGCCTGACTGTGACTGACAGTAACAAAACCCACCTGCATCCCTAAAGCTCATTGTTGTTGTTTTGAATGTGCATACATACATTGGTGTATTGATGTCCTCATATAACATTACTGCAAGACATCTGAGTGTTTCCCAAAATGTCAAAATTGTACACAGAGTTACAAACACCAACACAGTTTTGTTGTTTTTGGCAAGATCTTTGGCACTAAGTAGTATTTGCAGAAGTGTTTTTGGATCTCACTTCTCAGAAAGCATTTGTGGGAATACCAAAGGTACCCAGTTTGTAAAAATACCAATATTACATACCTTCATCAGTCACTGAATAGACGTTTATTCAAATGAGAATTTAGAGATTATTTCTATCTAAATCGATCAATATTTAAAGTATAGTACCGTAAGTACACTAATCAATTCATGTCAGTGCTACATCTAATAGAAAGTGGAGCCGTGCAAAGGTGGTGCAGCAGACTGCAGGCACTGCTCCCCAGGGCAGTGTCAATCTGGCAGATGGTTATAAACAAGAGCGGTGTTCAATCTCCTGATCGTCCTCCACCAGATGGTCTCATCTAATCTGTGTGTGTGTTCCCCCTGCAGAGGCATAAACAACCAGTGCAGACAATGTCAGACGGCGTCACTCCAGCCTCAGACATTAACCGACAGACTGAAGGCTGATATCCCCGCCCTCTGACGCTGCCCTGCGGATGTTTTCTCGTCCTGTGTGTGTATGAGCGTGTCACTGTCACTTACCTGGGTAGGGCACTCTGCCTTTGGTGACGAGCTCGGTGAGAAGGATCCCAAAGGACCACACGTCTGACTTGATGGTGAAGCGGCCGTACAGCGCAGCCTCTGGGGCCGTCCATTTAATGGGGAATTTGGCTCCTGTGACGTGATGGAGAGGAGAGGGGTGAGGTGATTCCACTAGAGGGCGTATGCCTCCATGTCTGGCTCTATTTTCAGTTATTAACAATGGCCATAGTGACCAACAATAGGCCTTTCTCACAGCAGAGAGACTTGTCATAGAAGGAAAAGCAGTGAGGCACAGGTGTTACTAATAACACTAACGAGGGCTTGAAATGAGAGCAGCTAAATGGAATTCAGCAGTAATTCATTTAAGTATTTACACCTGTGCTTTTCCTGATGGAACAAGTCAAATATTATCTCTTATAAAAGCAAATTAGATCATAAAGACCATATTATATTCAGTCCTCTATTTAGCTTGTAAATACCTATCAGAATCTCAAATTAGAATGTTCAAGGGATAGGTAAGACTATAAAAGATATATTTAAGGTGTGTTAATGTGTTTTATCCCTTAAATGGGCATTCAATATTTGGGAAAATTAATAGAAAAAGTCCTTAGATTTGGCTTTTGTTTGCCCCAAGTTCTTGGAAATGTATATTTGCCATTATTTAAAGGCAAAAGACGAGTAATGGAACATGTATGCGCAGCAGTAGATTCATAACATATTATATATCCCTTCCTCACGAGTAACAATTTGATATATTTACAAAGGTGTGGAAGGAAAATTGGATAAATGCAATAAATGGTTGAGTCTCTTATTTCCAGAAAACGTATTTTGCAAATGCTACCACAAGTCTTGCAGTAAACAGTGTTCTACTGAAGATACAGTCCTTATGTAAATTCACCAACATGTGAGGATGAATCAAAGTAAAACTGGGATTGGAAGTTGCAACTGCTAAATATTTAAAATGGTACTTTTTCAAAGCTGTAGTACAAACAACATGACATTAATCCCCCCCTGTTGAACATTCAGTTACATGCTGAACATCAGCAAGTAAACATCATTTTTAGCATTGAATCGCTGTCGACTATTTTGCTACTTCCCCTGAGATGCTTGCATGGCTGTAGACTCAATAGGTATATTATGTTTTATGACAGCTCATCTGCTTTATATGATCCTTTATTGTCCATTAATACTTTTTATTTACTTTGATTGTTCCACTCATTTACTGTGGGTATAAACTGTGAATAACTGGCATTGATAAAACAAAAGTGCTATCCTCTTTGGTTTTGGTTGTGTAGCGGTTGAGAACTTCCTTTGTGCGATAAATCGAGCCTTCATTTTCTCAAGAGATCATACCCAATTGCATAATGAAAGCAAGGCTCATAGGGATTATTAGGGATAAGGGACCCTGATGTTTTCATTATTCTATAGCCATTACATAGTGCAATCCAAATGTACTTGATAATGAGAACTGAAAAACCTTTTAAAAAGCAGAAATAGCAGCGAGATGAATTCTCCCAGTGTGTGAAAAGCGCAACTAATCAGACGCAGCAGGAGCATCTGGTTTATCCTAATTCATCATGATAGGAGACAACAGGGGTTCATCTTTGTCTCTCTATGTGTTTGTTTACCCACCTTGCCTGGCTGTGTACTCATTGTCCTCTATCAACCTGGCCAGACCAAAGTCAGCGATCTTGCACACCAGGTTGTCGGCCACCAGAATGTTAGCGGCGCGCAGGTCCCTGTGGATGTAGTTCATCCTCTCAATGAAAGCCATTCCATCAGCGATCTTTAAATAAATACAAAATTGAAAGTGTGTCATGATGGCTGTTATTGGTGAATTGTTTTTTTTAGCTCCCAAAACATCAAGCCCTGCTCCGTCAGGCATAAAGAGTCGGGATCTATTAATGAAAGAACAAAAGCAAACTGAGGAAGACATGTTTACCCGAGGCTGCTGCTCTTCAGAGGCTTAAAATAGTACGCTAAACTTAACATTCACTGACACAAATTTCGCAAACGAGAAACGAAAATGATATATCTCTCACCTGTGCAGCCATGTCCACCAACAAGGGGAGCTTCAGGAATTTACCGTCGCCCTCTTTGAGGTAGTCGAGAAAGCTTCCTATAAAAAAACAGCGACAGTGAGAAGTCGTAAATGCAGTACAGCCATGATATATACTGTAGGAGCAATAAAAGGCCCGCAATACCAGTTGCATAACATTGTGCTGCTGTGGGGAATATTCGTATCTAAATGAATTCCTAGATCCTTACTAGACCTGGTTAGGATTTAAAGTGAATATCTAAGTAAGCATGCATTAAGGAAACTGTGAAAAATACTACAGCTCAGATCAAACCAAAGAGTATATCAACAAACTGTAGGCATTTAGACATGCATGCAGACAGAAAGGCATGTCAAAGAGTGAACATTTACACACACATTAATCTAAAAAAAACAAGCATTGCAGCGGAAGCAATAAAATAATCCCACTGAACTACTGCAGCTTTCAATTAAACATCCTAGTTGCAGGCCTCAGGGAACCACAAGGGACCTTCAAGGACTTTCAATCTGTGCAGCACATTAATTAAGACATCCATAAAATCTACATTTTTCCTTGAAGGAAATCTCCATGTTTAAATCTGACTTGTGTTAAACCAAGGCTGTGTGATCAGTTGCCTGAAAAGTCTCTAGGCTAAAATGATGCTTTGCTTTTCTGTAAAAATAGATCGAATCAGTGTCATGTAACAGGAAACAGCTGAGTCTTGTTATTCCCCAGGGTTGAGAGTTCTGAGAAATTCAATTGAATTGCTAATCATAAATACCAGTCAGCAGTTTATAAAATCAGGTTTATATTAGATGTACCTTTGGCCATGTACTCTGTGACGATGTAGATGGGTTCCTCGGACACCACGGCATACAGAGGCACCAGTTTGTCGTGCCGGAGCTTCTTCATGATCTGAGCCTCTTGGAGGAAGGCCTCAGGAGACATTGTGCCCGGCTTCAGCGTCTTTATGGCCACCTTTGTGGTGCCGTTCCACGTGCCTGGAAGACAAAGATAGGGGAGAGAACGCCCACAGGTCGCAGGGGTAATCAGTGTTGTTAATGGGCTGGGAGCGAGATGTATCATTAATTAGGTCTTGTAATTGCTCAGACATGTGCTGTCATGCATGCACTCCCCGACGAAATGGGATGCCTGGGATGAGCTGAGTTACAACAAAAAAAGGAAGGTACAAATAAGATTGGCTGGAGCTGAGTGAGATGATCTCTGGAGATAAAGAGAATTCAACAAACAGAGGAAGCAACTGCAGGAAGTGAATTATTCCCAGGAATGGACAAAAATAGACTCAATAAATACAGGCATCATTGTGTGTGTGATTTATGCACATAATCTTTGCATTTCCTACATTATACCATTGTTGTTGTTGTTATAATATAAATATATAATGTTGTTATAACATTTAACAAGGTCGATTACCAGCTGCTACTTGTTTTTAAATGGCTTTATACTGTAACAACCACATGCAATAAATACCGTTACTATTTATTACTTTTACCTGGCTGCTACTCAATTACTTTTATTTGTGTCAGTTACTCAGTGGTTGAATGTGCTAAAGTACATCTACTTAAGTACTTTAGGACACATTTCAGGTACATCTACCTGAGTATATTAATTGTATGCTAATTCCCACTTATACTTCGCAATATGGTACTTTTTAACTTCATTTATATCAAATGTTTTAGTTACTCGTCATTTTATAGATTCAGATTATTAGCAAATTAACCATATTCATTAACTAATACAAAAGATTGACTTCATTTTAGGTTAAGATATCCAGCAGATGTGATAGACATCGTCAAATAATATCATAATGAAGAAATTCAATTTATATATAATTCTGAAATGGGCTATTACACACAATAACTACTCTTACTTCCGTTACTTAAATATATTTTGATTACTTTTGTACTTTTACTTAGGTAAGAATTTCAATACAGTACTTCTTACTTGTAACAGAGTAATTTTACAACTTGGTATTGCTAATTTTACTTAACTGAGTAATCTTTCCACCAATGCACTTACTTTAATAATTACATGTTTCTACCTTGGATGTGTACGTATTTGATTCTTATTTTATTAACGAGTGCTTGCCTCTTTATTTAATATCTTGGTTTACTCACTAATTTAGATTCTTATGTATCTGGGCTGCCTTGGAATTTCAACATGTAGGTAGTTAAAAAACTGCATGAGGCAATAAAGCATTCTCTGAACGTGTTCCTGCGTGTCTCGTCTGCGTTGCTCTTACCCATCCAGACCTCTCCGAAGCAGCCCTGGCCCAGCTTGAGCTCCAGTCTCAGGGACTCCCGGGGGATCTCCCAGGCATCTTTAGCCAGCCCCTGGGTCTGAGGCTTGACTGTCGGGCAGACCGCGGTCAGCCTGTGGCAAAGCCCGTCAGCGTGCTCTGTGAAGATTACAACGCTACATTACACCCAGCAGCGACACAAACAGATACACACACCCACATGAACCATCAGGGTACAGCGTTTTAAAGGCAATCTGTTTCATGCATCGATTCATTCCATTTTATGTGGATGAATACATGTTCTTACACTTACTTTGATGAAATATAAATGAGGGGATTTTTACAACACTGATACCCTCTCCAGAGTCAGACGAGAAATGAATAGGGTAAATAGAGATTTAACCTCAACTCTCCTCATGCAAGGTTTAAAATCCTAACTGCTCCAACAATAGTTATTGTTACACCAGTGCAAGCTACATACCTGTGTAGTGCTTGACAAGCTTCTGTAGTGTGTCAAACTGTGCCCGGGTAGTGATGTAGTATCCTCCGCTGTCAAGCTTGCGGATCTTGTAGTGTTTCACATTGTCCCCTTTGGTTTCATCCCAGTCTCGTATGGAGAGAGAATAAGCACCTAGAGGAGACGAGGGAAATGTCCTTCAACATTCAAAACAAAAGTGTCAAGTGTGGTTACTATAAAATATAGCATTTTTTAATTAAGCCTTCTCCAGATCCATATATTAACTTTACAGGTGCTGAATAAAGAAACACACTTAAGGTAGACCTCAGAACACTCATTCTCAGACATTGCACCATAAGTGCAATGTCTGAGAATAATACATTTAGATTGAATTTGTACTCTTGTAAATAAAATGTATTGGAAGCTAACAGAACAGGTTTTCTGTACACTTAATGCTGCTTGTTGGTTATTTACTCTTGTCTATCTAGCACAAATATCAGTACTAGCATCATATTAGCATTTTTCGTTTAGCATGCTAACATTAGCTTTAAGCAAATTCAGCATTCAAAACCTTCACAAAGCAGCTTGCATTGCTTTAGACCCTTGTTTGTGTGTCTTCTTTGTTCCTTTTAACTCCCATACATTCTGTCTTTGTTTTCATGAAAAGTGCTACACAAAACAAAGTTTGCTTTGCAAAACGTGATATCAGCTGACGTTGCTTAGAGGAAGTCGGTCAGAAGAGCTTTGTTTTTGCATTTAGGAAAGGGGTAAATGTATCATCATGTTCATATTTACCACAATCTGTAGTAACACAGTATGACTGGATGCTTCATACTAACTTTTTTGCCTTTTTAATCAAAAGACATTTTCTGATGCAGTTAGATGAAGAAGAATGGGATGAAACCCCTCTTTAATGGTCACACATGTGACATTTGGCCTCTGCTTTTAACCCAACCTAGTACCAGGAGTCTAGTACTAGGAGCAGTGGGCAGCTATTGTACAGCGCCCGGGGAGCAATGGGAGTGGGGGGCACGGGGGTTGTCCGGTGTCTTGCTCAAGGGCACCACGGCAGGGCCAAGGAGGTGAACTGGGGACCTTTCCAAGTAGCAGTCCACACTCCATATTTAGGTCTGTTCGGGGACTTGAACCGGCGACCCTACGGCTCGCAGTCCAAGCCCCTACTGACTGAGCCACTGCCGGACTGTAGCGATGATTATAACAGGAGTGTTTTGTGTCCATTCCAGCTTAAAGTACTCCTACTTCACACAAGCTCCATTTCTCCAAGCAATTTCCACAATACTTAATAAAGAAGCTATCTTAACCTTTAGTAGTTTCACTTTCTCGTGCCAGGAAAGTTCCTCGTTGGTTTCCTGTATTCAGCAGCAACCTCTCAGCATCTTTGCGTCCCATTTTACCAAAGTACCACCTGTCAAGCGAAAGAAAATACTTTAAATAACAGCCAAACCCACGGTTTAAGTGGTGACTGAGGATCTGAAGGCTGAAAATCACATATATCTGTGTGCTTATTGTAAGCCACGTGAGATGGGATCATGCTAGTGTTATTAGCCTCCATGTGCAGTCCCTGTAGATGGGGTAATGAGGTTATAACAAGGCCTTACTCTTCAGCCTGGATGGAGTCAGCAGGGGCCACATAATTGCTGGGGATGTAGCCATTTCTCCCGGTATTGATGGAGCGAGCCTCCCACCAGTCTCCCTCTCTGCAGGAGGAAAAGGACACAGGAGAGATGAGACAAATTACTTTACATCCTGCTATGATTGATACTCTTGATGAAAAGTGGTTAATAAGGGATAATAATTAATAATTTGGTCTGAAAATTATCCTCACTTTAGGCAGCAGGGTTGCTTATGGTAACAATTAAAAAAGGTACAAAGCTTTTTATGTAATTTGTTCTGCATTCATTTAATTCTGCCGAATCAAATTTGGAGCTGTCTTTGAAGTATGAGGTAGGACTGAAAGCATCGTCACAATGAGGATTGAATGACTCTAATCTACTTTACATTACAATGCTCTAACCTCAGGCGATGTTTCTGCCGCAGCATGGATCAAATAAAAGATCCACAGCGCTGTGCAGAAAGCCAGCAACAGGAAACAAGTTGCAATCAAACGCATTCATGAATACGGAACAGGTGCAGTTTGGGGATTACTGCTGGAAAAATAGACTTTTCATCACAATATAACAGCTGCGGTACTTTCAAGGAAACATATTTCAAGTAGAAGGGCACCTGCAATCCTTCGCAGAGGCCTTCGCTATCTTACAACGTAAATCAAAGAGGAAAATAAATGTTGTATCAACCTCATCTGCTTCACAATGTAATGGGTTCTTCCCCGCATGTGCTTCATCCTTTCCAACAAGGTTCATAAAATGGAGTTTTCTTTTAATTCTGCTGACAATCAGACCCTAGAAACTGCACAGAAGCTTACGTATTGTTGATGATCTGGAATCGGTCTCCTTTTTTAAATGAAAGATCATCAGATGTCCTAGCTTCATAGTCATACAAGGCCACAAAGAATGTAACACCACCTGAAATAAAACACAAAACAGACCGACATGTATTGACTATAAACACACATAATAGCAGAGGACAGAGTTAGTATGAAGCTTGAGAGGAACTGCAGGTAGGAAACAGAAGTGTTTGTTTGTGTGGGTGACTGTTTAAAGGGCAAGCAAGGAAGCTAAATTCGTCTCGCCAAGGTCTGAGAGCTCATACTGTATTGATTTCCCTCGGTTTATAATAATATTGTATTTTCCCTGCATGGAAATATGACTGTGACTAAACTCAAGTCACAAGCCACAGGAGAGTCAGTATATTAAACAGGTTTTTAATAGAAACATCTGTCTAACAGTCATAATCTAGATTCCATTAGCAGTATTAAATGTGTAATAGTCAGAAGTCATAGTTCTGTAAATTATGGTATGCGTAATTTCATCTCTCCCTCCCATAGTGAACCTGTAAAACCTATACTGTACAGCCACACCCCCACACAGATGACATTCATATCCCCACCGCGGACAACAATGCTGTCAACAATAATCCCATTATCTCTGCAGAAAGCTAACACCACGGCATGTGCCACCTTCGCCCCTCTCTGAGAGCAGATAATCCAGCGTGGCGGAGGATTACAACCCAAATCCCGCCGAAACATCTCTTTGCACTTTGCATCGCTGTAAGCTGCTCAGACACATTTAGGGTGATCAGGGGTGATAACAGGTTCCGTGTCAAATCTAACAAGGAAAAGCTAGTTAAAACAACAATGGCTGGGGCATTAGCCGTGACACCGACATGTCGGATCAGCATACTGACCACTTTAAGCTCAGGGTTAAGTATGTTTGTATGTTTTAACCCATTTACTGTAATCAAAATGATTACTTCATTAGTACACATTAGTGTTTTATTATCTCAGTTAACATTATGTCTGTGTTTTCTTTTGTAAATGCAGATTAGCCAGAAGAGTCTGACAATAAGCTTTCAAATCAAGACACAATTTGTTTTGCAGCTGGTTGATCATAACCCAAGGTTTTGGACAGAATCATTGTGTTAGATCAGGGGATTTCAAATGTGGAGCCCTCAGGCAAAGACTGGACAGAGCAAAGGTATTTAATCACAAGGCACTCAATAATCAAAGATAGCCATACTGCTGTTGGACATAACAATAGACTACACCAAATACTTTAAAAAGATTATGTCCTAAAGCATTTACTTAATTCTATCTCTGGAAAAGTAGGTACAAATATAACATTCACCAAAACTACTGTACCTCTGAACTATCTTTTTAACCAAATCACACTTTTAACTAATGTTATTTTCCTTTACTTCCATTCACTAAACCACCATTGAAATAGTTTGGAAAATCCCTGTGGAAAACATCCTCACACTTTGAAAACCTCTCTGCATGACAGAAAGCAGAAATGTCATCCAGCTCTAAAGCCGAAGCATTTATGAAAATGATGAAAAACAAGATGGATTACACATCTGTAGCAACTCAAGTCTCTAAAATATGATTCATAATAATATATATAAAAAACATGGCATTACAGATTGACTACCATATGGTATTATGGAAATACTACAGCAGAAAGCTGATTGAGGAATGCAAAGCTTATGAGAAGATAAGAAAAATAGATTCAAAACCCGATGGTAAGCTTTACAGGAAATACGGTCAGCAAGAAAGCAAAGGGGCTACAAAATCATGTATGCATAAGTGTGTCATTCAGCTCTCCATTAAGTCCATTATCAGCATTGTATGACCCTACTCACTTGAGACGGCGCCAGAGAACGAGTTGGACACAGGGCCGGTGAAGGACGCCCCTCCAAAGGGAGACATGGCAGACGAGCCTCCAAACGGCATGAGGGTGTGGTTGAAGTTCCCAGTCCCAGAGCCTGAGGAGGGGGCTTGGTTCTGCTGCAGCTGGGTGGGGTCCGGTCCGTAGTGACCCACGTGAGGTGTGGTGATGGTGGAGTTGGGGTCTGACGCTGCGGAATTATCTGGCCGATACTTCATGGTAGGACCTTTGTCCTCTTTGCTCTTAATGCAGCCCATCGTCTCGCCCTGCCTGGACAGACACAACACAAATTCCTCTATTTAATTCCAGCAGATTGAAGAACATCACATTATCTCACTGTTGATACATATTAAATGACGGGCCTAGGGAGGTGAGGGATGAAATATTGCAACATAAGGTGCTTGCATGCGTTATGAAACAAAAATCAAACGACCTGATATTTTTCTGTTAATCATTTTGTTGTTGTGACGTGCTAGGACCGTAAGCCATGTGGTAACTGGGACATATGGGTTAAAGACAAATCCGCTTTCAACCACGCACCACTCAAACGTGTAGAGCACGCATGTTTAGGGTATGACAACCGCAAAGCAGAGGGATGAAAAGGCGATTATCATTCTATATTGTTTTGATCTATTACATGGCATTGTTGTTACATAAAGAGATCACTTGTTATTTACATACAAGTGACAGATTAAAACAAACGTAAAGCCTTTGTGTCTTGCAATAGAGAACATTCTCTGTAATATTAAAGCTGTATTTTACATTGATGCCTTGTTGTGATTGAAATTGTTCCTTTCAGGGGCCCACAAGGAATTGCTAAAAAAGCTTACTGCGAACAAAACAAGGGGCCCAAGGGTTCAAGGCCAGAACAGTTTGACTTTCATATTTGTTGGTTGTAAAGTCTATCCAATGACATGCAAAATAACCATAAAGATAAGCAAAATGACTGCATGAGAACACACAATGACTACAAAGGTGAAAAGAATGTCCTTGACTTGACTGAAAAAAAAGAAAAGTTACCACAAAGAGATGTAAAATGACTAGAAAGAGATCAACACAACTAAAAGGAAACGCAAAATGAATCCATGCAGATGCAAACCAACCACAATGACTCGAAATATATCAAAGAGATATAAAAAGATCTAAAAAAAATAACACTACAAGCAACATCTCTGCGTTGATTTTGTGTCTGAGGTTTGTGGTTCACCAGCAAAGAAATACAGAAACAGTCTGGGTGTCTTGCTCCCGTGTCGAACAATGGGATGCCTTTTACACCTATGAACTATGAACCCAGGGGCCCATTGATGCTGACCATGCTACACGATTTAAACATCCGTGTGCCTCCATCTGCATGATTGTCATTCCTCCTTCTAACGTAATTTGTCCGAAGTCCCACTGAGGCATTCTTTTGTGAGGTGAAGGCTCGGAAAATGTGGATGCAATCAGACACGCTCGTAAAGAAGTCTAAGCCCAGGGAGATCAGAACATTTTCATTCTCCAAGAACAACAGCTGCGCGAGGAGCAAGGTACTGAACAGCCTTGTGGCACAGTTGTAGGCAGGAGTGACAAGATAACAGGCTAACAATCATGGGTCTGTGAAATGGAATAGGATCAACTGATGCACCTTTCACTGATTTTGGAACAGTGGCCTTGATGTTTGGTGCTGGGAGGGATTTTATTCCCATCGGAAAAGAAGGAGGGGCGCATTCGAGAGTTCATTGAGTTCTCCAGATGAACTGCCAAAGAAATCAACGAAATGGGGACAAACCACAAAAGACTTCTAAGATTATCTTTGCTCAAATAAAAAAAGTACAAAACCGTTGAAATATTAGGTTTCGGCTCGTGCTGAGCACACGCCATTTTATGCGTCTTCAAAAAGGCTAATAAATCTAAACTCAGATGTTAGATCTAGAGCCAATAAGTTGAGAATGTTGGCATGGAAAACAGACGTTGCATTTTCAAGCCAACATTTCCGTTAACCTCCTGACAAAACCAGTGTCATGGAAAGCAGAGAGCTTCACTCAGTAGCTCATTCAACTACTGTGGGCTTGTGTTTCATCATCAGACGGACGAGAGTCTGGCTCGTTGGGTTAGCAGTGAACTAAACACGCTTTGAAACACTGGACAGAGTCCCAGAAATATTTGCAATATAAAGATGGAATGATGTCCCGGCCAAAATTGAGACATGAACCGACCACAATTAAAAATCGAATACTGAGCTGAAAGTAAGGAGCATTAAAGGCAATACAACCCTTGGAAATCATACATACATTGTAATTTAGGATTATACAGTAGATGTGACGGTAACAGAGGATTTGAAGGAATCATACACATGTACTGCTATACAAGCACCTCTCCAAGCACCAGTCCACACTTCCTATATTTTGATCTGTTCGGGAACTAGCCACCCTCCAGGTCCCCAAATCCTGACGCCCATGGCTTAGTATATGAAGATGGCTAAATACTGATGAAAATAAAATAAAAATCAACACTTATAGTCTTATACTGTGTAAAAATACAAATAATTTGCAGGGTTGGGTTGTTTTTGCTGTGGCAATGTCTGTCTGTTGGTTAGTAGGCTACTGCACACCACCTAACTGAAATATCTTAACAGCTATATGTTCTACAAATATGAAAGATTCCTACACATTATAAATGCGAATCACTATGTTAATACCCTTACACTTGTGCCATTACCAGGTCACGATTTGAATTTGACAAACACTCTGGTTTATGACCAAATAGGCTACCTGGAGAATTTGGGTAAAGGCTTATTAGCAAATGTTAGCTTCGGCATCCTGTTAGCATAGTGATGCTAGTATTTAGCTCAAATCACCACAGTGCCTAAATACAGCCACAATGAGCTGTACTCTTTTTGTCATCAAAAACAGAACACTGAGTTATTTGGCTTCGGTACAGTGTAAATAAGGAAGGAATTATAAAGCAACAAATCATGTTAGCAAAAGTGTTAGCTGCTAACAGAAGACCTAATCTGGACCTGTTCTGCAAGATAAAACAATGGTCTCAGAAACTAAGATAAACTGTATCTATGGAATCCTTTCACAGAGCATTTTCTGCTTTATGTTTTTAGTTTTAAGCAGCATTAAAAATGATAGAAAATCCCAACAGAGGTAGAGCGCTGCTAGCTTATCTGTCAGCAGACAGGGTGTGTACTAACACACATGTTCCGTCTTCTTGTGATATATGAACTGCACTACACTACAAAGATAAAATGATATCTACTGGAGGAGTGCACATAAAAACACAATATCCGAGCCAGACCATTCCCTCAGAATCCAGGGTGATAAGCACAGCACTGCAAAGCAACAGAGTGATATAACATTCCCATTAGTGGCTGTGTGGGCATAAATAAAATGGTTTAGATTGAGTCCAGGAGAGAAACTGAGGAGGGGAACAGCAGGTTGGTTGGATGAGGGAGGGAGGGGGAAACCAGGCAGACAGTGCCAGCTCTACCAGCTTGAACTAGGAGGATTATGAGGATGGAGGATTTACCCTAAGAGGATAATAACAGAAAACAACCAAACCACCAGGGCCTGGAGCTGAAACAGAGCCCACCCCAGACTCTAACCTGCACATGGTCATTTAGGCCTTTGATAAATCACATAATGACACCCTCGAGTTTGTCACACCAAAGTTAGAATACACAGTGGATGACGTGAAAAAGAATGCAACAAACATATTGTAACTTGGATAGCATGTAAGGTCAATAAAGCTAGAAGCGCCATTGAAAGGTGTCAGCAATGTATCACACTCAGTCTTTTAAATAAGGGAAGTCCAAAACAAGTCTGAATGTCAAACATCACTGACTTTTATATCCAAGTTTATACACTGAAAAGCTCATTCTTGAACAGCAGAGCTATTTACTAACAAACCAGAGGGAAATCTGCCTTGCTGCTAAATATAGTAACGTATTCTTAATGCTGACAACATCCCACTGCCCCCAGGATGATAACATGACCTACAACAGCACATCGCATGAGCTGAGAAGAGAAGACTTTCAGTTGCACCAGTTAGAGCCACGCAGAAACGATAAGAGAGGAAGGTGAAGAGTTTAAATGAGGATGTTTACATGTCATAATAGAATATGCTGTATACAGAGGCTACTTCCTCTATCTGGTTGGAAATGTGACAGAATCTGACAAGAGGTTCAATCGAAGCACTGATTTGAAACGGACTGTTCCAAATGATCCGCTAAAGGCAAATATATCTCAGCCGACAACTTTGAAATCTTGATAACAAAGATGTGTATTCAACGCCACAGAAGTATTTTCTTTAGAGAAAAGAAAAAAAAGAAAGCATAGTGTCGACCTTGGTAGAGAAACAGTTTTTTGGGCCACAGGCTACAGATATCTTTGTTTAATAACTGAGATTGTCAGCTACTGTAGAACTGATATCTGCTGTGTCAAGCAAACAACAGTCCAAACTTAAGCCTAAATATATTCAGTATAAATATCATTTCTGACAAATAAATAGCCTTGAGCGACTTATTGTTGCATCTTTGGACCCTTCTATGTATTAAAAACCTTCCAATGCAGCCAATTCATCCAAAACACATGTCTTGCAAGAACATTAAAACAACTAAATGTGTCCATATGTTCCCCTCCATGAACTTCAGAAGCTCTGTTGACCTGTAACATCTCTTGTCTCTGCTTGTATCCACCTAGAACACACACAAGCCTAACTTTACATACTTCCCTGTTACAGTGATACGCTTAAACCTGCAGTCCTCTTATCACAAACCCTGCTTGCGGTTTCCTCCCCCTCTCCGATCCAAGTGTGAGAATTCCACCCAGGCTTCACAAAAAGCTGATAAGACAGAGACTCACTCGCTGATAGCTGGAACGATGAGGAAGTTTGGTAGCTTGCAGGTCGTGGTTCAGAATTTTAAAGAAGGCTGCAGAGATGAAGTCTCGCTGAGTAAGCTGCGCAGGGTCATCTACAGTATATACGAGCAGTCATAAACTAAGAGACGCCTACAGATTGAATTTCAACAACAGAGAGCTTTGTGTTATCAAATCGGAACGTAATCAGACTGAAAAGGTGCATTTGTAATCTTTCTTTCAGGCACTATACATGTACTAAACCCTGACTTTAGAATAGCTTATTTGCATCTCAGTTGGCCTAAACAGCCTCCCCTGGGGTTTAAGTTATCTAGACTCTGATGAAGTTGACATTTGGCCAGATGAAAGTCAAGTAGTGGACATGAAGGTGGAGTTCCTTCATCCATCAGCCAGCAGCAGTGAAACCCTGCCCAGCATCCCCTCGGACAGCTGTTCGTGGGGAGGGTCTCTGGAGCTTTACTGGCCTTCAGATCTGCAACATATGCTGCCTGCCACCATTTATCACATTCCTCTGATGCCAAAGGGTTAAAACTGTGGCTGCAGAAGAGTCATGTGATGGTCCGACGTGAAGCCTCAGAGTTTTTAAACAAACACCATAAAATTATTCAAACTGGGCGTAGTGTTCTTTTGCACACAAGTAAAATGACTCGGGAAAGAAAAACTAAATATGAAAAACAATGGAAATGAATGGAAGGACTTAAGAGTGCTTGACTATTGACAGATGTCTTTAGCACCAATACATCAGTCCTGGGTAAAAATATGTCACTAATTTGACAACCAGTACTCATTACTCAGTGGTCATAGAAAAGCTTTGTGTTGAGCTCATGTGAGTAATTGTGCTGCCACAGAACAGAGATCACACATTTTCTAGAATAAACAGGTCTTATGGGAGGGACTACCTGGCACCTGAGCTATTTTGAGAGTCTCAGTGTGTCTACAACCATCTATTTGACAGCACGTAACAGGGCTGGGTGTTTGAATTGTCAACATGTAATAAACTGGAAGAGGCTGTTGTCTCTGGAAAAATACAACCAACCCTCACTATTAAATATTGACAAGATTCTCTTAAGAACATCATGTTTTACAAGAACAAGGCAAGCTCTTGCACATTTCTGACTCCACTTTTCTCAAACAATTAGTCAGTAACTTCTCTAAAGCTAGACCATAATCATTTAGGGAGAGAAATCAGCTGCTGCATACAGATTAAATGGCAAACAGATCCCATTCACCGGATTCAAAATAGCTTAATACTGACCTTATTAAGGGTTTCAGGGATCTGCAATTACGTAAATAGTTGTTTTTTTTGGTCAATGTCATTTTAAAAAGGTCAATGTTTAGCTACCTCATGTTACATTAAATGACAATAATATCAACACGCTCAACATGATTTTAAATGTGTGAATAAAAGAGTCCTTCTATCAGATTAATACTTGGTATTTGTGGATATCTTGAGTTCATTTTTAAGATTGTGTATCAAGAGAGAGAGGTTTGCTATCAGCAAGACATCCTGAGGTGAGTTTTCCCATAAACAAACCTTCAGTAAAAAAGAAAAACATTAAGTATATAAACAGGAATTTCAATCTGCCTGAGCAAGTACTCATACAGAGGTCCTATAGGTCAACCAAATCAGTCTATTCAATTTCCAATGGTTCCCCAGCACATATTCATATCACAAATCTTAGAAATCAGAGTCTTCCCCTTTACCTTCCTTCACTCCCAAGTGCACCAGTCCTTATATGGATTGCAGTGATTCAGTCACAGTTGTGCAGAGCTGTTCAGAATAAGCTGTATCCTGACATGTTCTCCAGTCATCTCAAGCATTTGAGTGTCACCATTCCCAAAAGTCCCTGCCCTCAGAGTGGAAGTGGAAGTAGAAGAAGATAGGAACATCATAAAGCCATATCAGGAAGTTTGACTGACAGCATCATCCATAAATTGGAGTGAACTTCTTCTTCCTCCTTAACCTGCTAATCATTAAACAATAATCTATGGGTTAGATATTTGAAATGAGATGGCATTTTTTCTGGAGCTAATTTGACTTTAAATGAATACAATAAGTGGGAAACAGATGCCAAGTGAGAGAATAGTCTACAGATTTGTATCTTTATATATATATCTATTATCCATATATTTCACTTTTCAGTTATTTTTTAAAATTTATATTTCATGATTTCTACAACTATTTTCCCAATTATGTGCAATGCCTTTGTTTTAACATGCTGCTGTAAGGAAATCATTTCCCAATTATCTCATCTTTACATTTATGTATAAGAAAATACAGATTTATTTTGGGGAGGTTAACCCTTTATTTTATTAGCATATTAAATGTGATAGGTCTGTTGAATTATTTATTATAGTGTGAAATATCTGTGCTATTCTGACCTTGTCCTACTTTAAAGTCTGCTATCCGATATGGTCGCATGAATATTCCTGAGGGACTTTAAGCACATGCTGCATCTTCACTGGTATTTTTCTAACCTCTGATCTGATTAATAATAAATGACTCTAGGTTTGCAGGGAGGAATACAGTCTATAATACACCATACAGCCAGGTAGGCTATATGTGTGTGTGATTATCATAAGACACATTCATTCCTTTGTTGATGACAGGTCAGACAGGCGAGCAGCTGGCCCATCCTTACCTTATCCTGCTTACACTTTACTAAGGGTTTTTACCTTCACAAATCCACGTTCTTCTTCTTGTCTTTTCTCCTGTTTTCCCCTTCTCCTCCCGATCAGATCCGGGAAAAAAAAAAAAAAATCCGAGTTATTCCAAACGGGACCGACCCTTCCTCATCCTCACTTCATGCCTCCAGCAGAGAGGTCAGACTTAACGCTGAAGTGAAATCTGTGAGGATCCTCTGTCATTGTCATCGCAGAGGATTAATCCAGCTGCAGCATTTACAAAAAAAAAAGTGAGATCCTGAAGTGTCCCAGCTCTTTGTAGCCTCTACTTCCTTACTACTAAACTTGCATCAACCCCCACACAACAACATGGCCGACCCTGCCTGCGGGACTGGAGAGGCACACAGCTGGGAGATCGGTCCGGTACAGCTGCTCCCAGATCAGCAGGGAGAGGAGGCGATCACACGGAGGAGAAGAGGCCGAATAAAGAACCATTAAAGACGGGATAATGTGAGGGACGAGAGGGCAGAGGAGCTGCAGAGTGGAGGATCAGGAAGGCTGGAAAAAGGGAGGACTCGCAGCGCCTCAATCTGTTCCATTCTCTGTCTCATGCACGGATCGATGGTGACCTCTGCTGGTGGACTGGTGTTACTGCAGCCACACATCTGCAGATCAGATTTATTGACCATGAGGAACTAAACATTTGTTTTATTACTTACTTTTTTTGATGAATTTTAGTCAGCCTGTTTTATGTTTATATTTAATGTATTTTTTCTTATTCTTTTTTATTTTATTGCTCAACTTTAATTGTATTCTTTATTTATTATGGTAGTATTTCTGAAATATGAACTTGAGACAATATTTGATGAATACAATATCCTGTTTGTTTGTACTTTTATTTTATTTTCCAATAGAACAAATGTAAAATGCACTATTGTCCAAACATGTGAACACACAAGGAATTGTCATCTTGTTTTAAATTAATCTTATTTGACTTACACATAAAACAATTTACAGTAAATAGATATAAACATACAGCCAAAAAAAAGACAACGAGTGGCCAAAATCTGATCAGCTCATTTTCAGACAGGTTGTTATATAGATAAGATGGATCAGGCCAAAAAGAGAGAGAATATTTTATCCTGAAACTTTCCAAATCTCTTGTAATGTATGTATAAAAGACATGAAAAAGTGGATTTTGCATAATTTTTGTTGCCATATCTACACTAGCTTCTGTGCATATGACTATAAAGCATTTGAATCCTTTGTGTCTTGTGGTTTTGGTGTAAAGTGTTCTGTTGCGCCTTCCACAGGTGAAAGCTGGAACAGGTTATGTTCAGGCTGTGATGGGTCTGCAGCGATGTTTCCAGCACTCTCCCTAAATTGGTCTAAATCACAATTCAGTGATGGACTGACAGACTGGATGATTGCAGCCTAAATTAAGACCAGCAGTTCCTCGTTTTCATGCAAAACTTACACTAATGCAAAAATAAGATGCTATAATAAAATAACCCTTTAGGAATATTACAATCATGGCCATAGATAGTGTGTACCAATGCTTTATACAGCTTCACTAGTCTATGTGCTTACCTTTAGTTTTTAAAAACATTATATTACTTTTATGTTGATTTGTCCTTAACCTCCCTCCTTACGATCATCGAAACAGCGCCACAAAAACACGTTATTATGTTGATATCGCTTAGTTATAGTTCAATTAAGAAGCAACATGAATCATAAAAAACCATTTTATTGAATGTTTACTGTGATATGTTAAAGAAATAAATCATCAAACATCAATGAAACTCGTTCATTTTGTTGTATTACTGTCAATTGCATCTTCTTGCATCGCTTTTACTGCAGCACTTCCGGACACACACATGTATTGTTGTTAAGGCTGAGTGATAAAATACTTGAATCATGAGACAGTAACCTCAATAAAACTCTTTCAACACAACATGTCAACACCGCCAGGCGCTATAACAAGCTATTGCGCCAACATTAGAATGAGTCATATGTTCTTATTTGGTGATATAAATCACACACACACACACACACACACACACACACACACACACACACACACACACACACACACACACACACACACACACACACACACACACACACACACACACACACACACACACACACACACACACACACACACACACACACACACACACACACAGCTGCTGTTTTCAGGCCCCTCTGTACAAACAGTAGCATTGATGAGTTACTGTAAGGAGCTCTTTTGACCTTATATGGACTTTATGTTACAGCTACTGGAATGTTTTTCAGTTTCATTAAATAACACAGTTTGGGCGAGTACACAATGACAGTAATATTCACCAGGAGATTACTGTAACACTGTCATGGTGGAAAGTTTATTACGATATATTTTGCTATGGTTGTTACAGGAAGGCACTCGTGGTGTGGTGAGTCAGGCATCAGGTTAGGACTGGATCAATATGTTTGCACTTGCAATGCAATTAGATGATGAGTAAGTGACATCCTTAATGCTTAAATATTGATAAAGGAGATTAAAATGATAAAAACTGGTTGAGAAATACCTATTTTACTCGGATTATACAAAGACAACCCTGACCATATTCTGATTATGTGTTTATACTATAAATGAATGTAATGCCAAACTCATTTAAAGTCCAGAAAACAAAAACGTGACATTCATGCCGGCCTTTTTTTAACGGTAATGTGCAGTTTTTGCCTTTATAGGGGAACATCGAAATGTTATTTATACTGTTTTAACCTTTTGAAAACCATCGCCCCATAGCCTAACCATTACGTTCCCAATATTCTTAACACATAGATAATTAAAGCTGTGATAAAGTGATTTTGCTCTATTTACCTTTCCTTTTTGAATTGACTCAGTAATGTTAAATGGAAATAGATCTTATATCGTGTATAAGACTGTATTCGAGGTCTGGACATTACAGTAAACACCTCCAAACACTCCGTTGCACTTTTCTCTGCTTACCACTTGGGTGCAGTGCTTTCTCAGAGAAAAGAAGATGTTCCGTTGCAGGACGCTTTTTCCTCACATTCCTTCCCCTCTTCATATTAAGGATTCAACGTGTTTCTCTATGCTAGGCAAACCGTCACATGACGTCAGAGCCAGACGAAGATCGACCGGTCTGAATCACCCACTAAAGATTCCACACATGATCCTGATACCTGTGTGTGCCAAGCTGTAATGAACAGTGACTAATACAGAGAGTCACGAGAGCCTGCAGTATGAAAAGGGCAATCGTATATAATGTAAAGCAACCAAACTGTAACATTTTTAAAGTACTTCTACTCCACTACATTTCAAAAGGTAATATTCTTATTTTACTTTCAGATTACAGTTTTTATTTTTCCATACACGTTTGCTGGGGCCCCTTGTCATGTTTCAGATGTATGTGACTTGTTGGTCTCATCAACATATCCCCTTTCAATTTCTCAATATGATACAGATGATTTTTTGGGGTTTCGTATGTCGATATTTGAGAAGCGGGAGAAGATGGATGGATGGATGGATATTTGAGAATGTGAGAGAGAGACAGTACATTTGTGGAAATAGAGTAGGGGCCAGCTGGGAATCGAACCAGGGTCTCTCATGTATGAACCCATGGTGGCACCATAACGGCTCAAAATATGTACAATTATTTATGTTTTCCAGGTAAGCAGTTGCAAAGAAATGTGGCCGCCTTTTGGTTTCCCCCCTAACTTCCATATCATCTCATGACCCCTCAGATTTGTCCTTTTGGAGAGACTTGACACCTATTGGGAAACACTGGACTAAAAACGATGTAACCCTACGTCAAATTATTAACAATCATTTACATTGTTGTGTTGGTACGTTATCTTGAATTAAAAGTTATTTTCTTCAACTGCATGGATTTTTGAATTGTTTGTTTTATTCATCATTTACCTGCGTGAAAAGTTGCATAACTGAGTCTGACAGAGGGGATATCCGTCAACAATAATAGTAAATATATAAATAGGCTAATTCGTCAGCTTTTCGTCACCGTCCAATAAAAATCCTGCATTTCCAAATTTGGTCCTTTTGAATTTGTCAGAACAACTTTGCATTATTATATCATAAAGCTAATACAAACATGTTTTGGAAGTACATGGTCTTCGCATGACTGTGATATTTATTTGATCCCTGGGGATAAATAAGGAATAGAGCCTGAGATAAGACATCCCCAGAATGAATCAGAAGCTCATTAATAAAAGTTCCTGGAACAAGATGACTCAGATTCAAGTATCTGGTTATCATGCTGATTCTGACCTCTGACCTTTACAAATACCAAGAACAATTATAAACAGACCGAGATCTCAAAGCAGCAAGTGTCATATTTCAGCACTGGACAGCTCCACAATGCAAAAGTTACAAATATAATATAAACAGCTTTTTCTATAAAGTCCAATACAAAAAAAGCATGACAAAATGTTGTGATTTTGAATATTAAAACTGTATTATGAATGTATTAACTGATAACCTCTGAACAATACTTTAGTCATTGTTTGTGAAACTGACTTTAACAGAAGTAGAGGTGAAACATGTGAAAAATTACCCAAAATGTATCTGTAATTGAAGTCAACTCTTTGATGCCTTGGATAGAAACTTTTTGAAGCTGTCAGTCATATTTCAGCACTGAACAGCTCCCCCCCCCCCCCCCCTACTGGCGTGACGTCAAAAATGTTGACATGAATTCCCTTTTTAATTAATGATAATGTTTGAATCCAGGATCCATTTATTTTGTATGACTTGGCTCGGGGTCTTTCATTGACGCCGGAGAAGGATGCACTCCAATGGGACGGGGGTTGGGGGGGGATGGGCGATGACGCATCCGCACACCTCCCCTCTCCATCTCCACCCCACCCAACCCCACCTACGTGACAAGTGAAAAAGGCATGGCTTTCCGATTCATGAATAAAAAACCAAGGGGGAGTTAAGTTCATAGGACGCAGGAAAGTTCTCCGCAGACAAATGTTTGGCGCTCTCCATGACCGAGTACACGTAGAAATTCCCGAGAACTGAGCTGCGGGCTGCACACTCGGAACAAGCACAAGACCGGAGAGGCGCTTCACTGGGGGAATAGAGGAAGAGGAGAGGAAGGGGGAGAAAGAGAGAGAGAGATCTTATCTCACTCTCCAACTTGAGGTTCAGCGGATCGCAACTGGTAAGAGGAGCCATTTTGTGGGCTTTTACGCAGCGTAAAAGCAGCGAGTGTGTGTGGAAAAAGTCAGGTGCGGCTGGATTTTTGCTTTTAAAACTATGGTTTTAAAGTAGCACTAACCTTAATGCATTCAATAATTGTTCCCATGAGTAGATGATTTTACACTTGTTTATTCACTTTATGTTTTTTCTTTTGCAGCAGGACAATGTCTAGTAAAGCGACTTTAGCCTTACTCATCTATGGAATCATAATGCATTACAGCGTCCACTGCTCACCTGTGGGGCTTAGCTTTCCAAGCGTTAGGTACGTACACCTCTATTTGTCTTTCAAGTGGCACTTTCCAGATGTTTATTACAATTTCTTGGCTTTGAAATGAGGTAATTGTTGCCCTGAGCAGCAGGGCGCTGGCTAAAGAGCTGTTAGTTATGGATGTGGCTATAATAGCCTTTTGGATTACTGGATAACATCATCTGACAGCCGATCCATAATGCGTGGAAACATTCACCAGGGAGCCTCGTTGATGTGATTTAGGCTGCTGAGGAAGTGAAGCAGTGTCTCAATTTGTCCTGAAGCATTAATCGACCAATTTATGGGATGAGATAATGAATAGAAAACGATTTTTTGGAGAAGAAAAAAGCTCCTGATTTTAAGAGGAAATGCCTTTTTGAATATAAAAATAGATGTTAATGGAAAGTGTGACATGTCTGGAGGATAATTAAAGAACATATGACGTAAAAAAAAGTCTGGGAAAAACACGTTTAACTATGAATGTTTATTACTGAAGTAGAATTTAATAACATTTCTCGTTTTTGCAGACTTGACAGTGAGGTGTATGATGAGGATGGGAACTCTTTACCGTCCCTGGATTACGACAGAGAGCAGATGGAGGTGAGGAGCCCTCCGTCTGCGGCGGACGACGTCTTCACTTTGTATTTCCCACCAGAGAAAAGGTGACTATTTATCCCCATTTTACACAAAAAGTATTTTTCTTTGTTTCATCCCAATGTTGAAGACATCCATGTTAAACGTCTCATTACCGTAGTCCTATTTCTGTCCACTTGTGTTGTGTTCTATGTGACTCAATGTAACGTATCGTCGAAATGTTGTCAGTAACACAATGATTATTATTTGTTTATCCCTTTGCCAAATTAGGGTTTTAACTAAAATTCCTAATTGGACTAAAATCGACCAGATTTATTTTCTTTTTTTTTGCAGAATTATTTTTTTTAAATGAAATATTTTACCCAAATTGCAGGTTCCTCCAAATGTCAATGCAACTTAATCCGGATGAAGAGATAACCTTAAAAAGTAAAATAATATAAACCATACTGATGAGCTCAAGGCCCACTATTCAATTATTATAATAATAGTGTTAAGATTAGATGTTCTTACAGTACAGCTACTTGAAATTGTTGCCTCTCTCGCTGGGTGTGTGGTGATTTTACTGTGTGGCTATCTATCATCCAGAACGGAAAGGCATGCAGACGGCATGTTTAATAAAGCCTACAGGAAAGCGCTGGGTCAGTTATCAGCCAGGAAATATCTGCATTCTCTGATGGCAAAACGTGTAGGGTAAGAACATTTTTGTCACCTCTTTTTTTATACTGTTTCCTGTCTTGTGTGCGTTTTTTTGGTTTTCTTTGGATTGCCCCTTTAAATCCACGCTGTTACACGTACTGTATATGTCTGTGGTCCCATTATTTTCCAGCATGCAGCTAAATAATCCTCTGAATCAGACTTAGTAATGCAATAAGAGCTCAAACAGGCTGATTTAGAAAGTGTCGTTTTCTGCTGTGTTGTAAAGGCACAAGAATGAACCCGCACAGGTTTACATTTATTTCCATATGAATCATTTATAGTCCCAGTGGTTCCCGATGGAAGAGGGAGGAGGGTGGGGGGGGCAATCACTCAAGCCTTATGAGCAGGCCTATCACATCTTATTGCAGGTCGAATATATATTGTGCTGGGACAGTTAAACAAAGTGAGGATATTTCTGATGCTTTGTTGGATGCAAATATTCAAAATGCAAGCACATACATGATACATCCCTTTGTGTCCTCCAAAATCTGATTATTCCTGTAAAAGAAGGACACAGATTGTTTTTTTGCACATCTCCACAAGCTGACAAAATCAGATTATTTCATTATTTGCCCTCTAAAATGGTGACACACGCTCTTCACCTCGGCTCCACATGCAGTGTAGGGGTCGTGGGAGTATGATCAACGTGATGATAGTGAAACCTCTTGTCTCTCACACAGCGGGGGGAAAACGCTGGACGACAGCTCAGAGCCTCTGTCCAAGCGACACTCAGACGGGATCTTCACAGACAGCTACAGCCGCTACCGGAAGCAAATGGCAGTCAAGAAATACCTGGCAGCAGTCCTGGGGAAAAGGTATAGACAGAGAGTTAGAAACAAAGGACGTCGGTCGGTTTATTTGTAGCATCCTCACTCTCCCCTCCTGAAAAAAACAAAGAAAAAACTTAAGTGTGCAGCCCCACATGAAGTCATTTTGAGATCTGAACAATCAGTGGATCGCTTTTGTGTTCTTAAACATGTATTTATGTATGAAGTAAGCCATTAAAATGAATATTTTGATAATATATTGTTTTCTATTATGTACTTACAGCACTAAGGACACACATTACTACTTTGTGGACCAATTTTTTGTTCATTCTAAAACAAAAAAAAGAATAGCCTCTATTTATGTATTCATTGATTTAGTTTTTTTAGACCTAATTTTGAGGGGAGACAATTGTTCCCGTGACCATGTGCTCCGAACAGCCCCTGTCTTTTAAACGTTTAGTGAAGAGATATATGATTGTGAGGAAAATAAATAGTTTAAAAGACAATCAATGTATTGAATGCTGCTTTATGTAAAGTGACATTAAGAGTTTAGTTGTCTTTATTCACAACAGCCTTGAAGACATAGGTTTTCACCCAATCCTACAAGACATAGACTTTGATGCCCTCCCGGACGGGGATGAGTTTGAGGCTTTTTTGGGAGACTGGCTGAAACAGTTCTCTCCCGAATTTCCGGTGAGTTTCAGGCTCTTTCCCCGAGGCCGTAATCCTTGCAGGGGCTTCTCATGTCTCTTCCTTTTTCACCTTTAACCCCTCAAACATTCTTCCGCCTCATTTGTGCTCCTGTCTCTCTAGAGTCTCACAGCTGTGTAACCCTTAACCATCCCACAATGTGGAGGGACTTTGCTTAGACTGATTGATCAAAAGTTACAGATGTATGGAACAAAGATGATGATTCTTTTAGTAGACCTGGGTTAAACCAGATGTGAGCCCTGCTGGCACTTTACACTTTTAAGATTTCCCTTTTCTCAATTCAAAATGGGATAATTTCAAATCTGAGATGAGGACCAGAGTACTTTTGAGGTTTTTCTTTCTTCCGCACTATTTACAGAGTGAGATCACACCTTTGACTCATGTACATTGCCAATCCTGTGTTTCTATCAACTGGTTTCTGCTGAAGATTCTCTCTCTGTCCATATAATAAGTATCACTAAATCAGGCACATTTAAAAAAAAGCATTACAAAAAAGAAGAAATGATACTTGTTACATGGTCACTCATTCATCGATTTGCTCTTGAGAGACATACAAGGCAGTTTGAACTTTCTGGGTCTATTGTGCTTCCTTTTCTGTCATGTGAACCAATGTAAAAAAGAAAAAGAAAAAAAAGAAACAGTAGATTGCATGATTAAAGTAATTGCACTAGCCACTGCATCTGTGCAGCCGACTCCAACTAGATGGTTTTGCTTGCTTTCTGACTACTGCAAACATACATACCTGTCATTTCTCGATGTCGTTTTGTGTTCTGTTCTCACATTTGTACACTGTATGTCGAACTTGAAGAATTATCTGAATGTACTTACTGCTGGCAAGAATCACTCAGTCAAATGTCATTCTGTTACTAAACCAACTGATTTTGTTTGAAATTGTAATATACAATTTGAAGTGGTCTTTTTCTGTAGAACGCCACAAAGGCTGCCGTGATCGACACAATTCGATTCAAAGAAAAGGAGAAAGACATCGAGGAAATAAAGAAAGCAACGATCAAGAACATGCTTATTTTGAAAAGTTGAGGGAGAACAGTTTGTAAAATCTGCAGGATAAGACTCACACATCCCCCCCGTCTTTATACTTCTTACCATATTTGTGAGGAAGGGCAGGGTAAAGTTATTAGATCTGTGTTTACTGTATCAATCTTTCTTTAATTTTGCATTCTCCTCTAGGCTTTGTGACGCAGGAAGCAGTTTGCGGCTGTGGTGCCTTGCATCGACTTTAAAATCGCCATTGAATCACAGATGGCTATTTAGTGGCCCTACAATGCTGCACATCATCAGCTTGCATTTCACTCTTTTGTTGTTGTTTTTGTGTTGCACAGACGTTTGATAGAATCTTTAGAAGCCTCCAGCTTTAGACAACAAGCGTCCTCGCTTGCACTGCTTTCTTTTGCACTAGACGTAGATTTTTGTGAACATAAAGGGAAGAATCAGTTTCCCGCTCTCCATGAAACGTTATATGTATGATAATGAAAGCGCCAATAGCCTTACAAAAATGAAATAATCTTCAAAGATATATATATATATTTATTGTGTAGAAAGTGAATATTAGATTACTACTTCAAATGGCGATCTGCAAGGGTCAATAAATGTCTAAAAAAATAAAGTGTTGTAAGATTTGTATGAATAAATTTTTGTAAACAACAAAAAATCTGTCTAATTTTTGAAGCCAATATCACCATCAGTCTGTAAGGTTGGACACATTTGGGAGGTTGAAAATGAGTAATAAAACCCAAACGTATTATATTACAATTATGAACATAGACCCTGCCTCAACAGGTCTGACAGGAAGTTCATAAGAAAGGAAAGATGAACAAAACCAGCTTGTGGAAGTCACAGACGGGGAAAAAAATCAAAAAGACCACATACCATTAGACAAAGCACATACATGCTCACACACACTTAATTCATGCTGAAATACCCAAAATAAAAAAGTGTCAATCACTTTTTGGTCCTCTTCAGTGTGGGTGTTGAATGTTGTGGCTATGTGGATGATCAATAACTACAAGATGTTGCCAAATAAATAAGCAACAATGGAAAAAGTGGTGAAAAGAAGACCAAAAGATCCAACATTTCTGCCCGAATCTCACGGTGACTCAGTGGCTTTTGGCGGAGGAACGGTGCGACCAGTTGGCTGCGTCGGGACAGCATGAGTAAGGAGACGTGGGAAGGATCACCCGGCTCGCTCCACACTCTGCCTCGCTGCACTTTACACCTCTCCGGGACTTCAGCAGTCGCCACCAAAGGCCTGCAGTACTGGTGGAACAGTTGGCCGCTCTCAACACTGGTACATTCACTTTGATGCCAAAAACAACAATGTTCACGAGCTCAAACATGCAGAGACATTAGGGGAATGGATCCCCATGTAATGCCATATATACCTTTTTATGTGCAGTACATAAAATGATCTAGGGTTGCAGCTACTATGGGAAAAGACATCTCTCCACATCACAACCCATCACAAAATACATCTAATGAAGTTTAATTCACTCATGGTTATACAAGAGTTATATCAGATTTCATTTGAAGGTTTTAAGAGGAGCTGTGCAGGCTGTGGAGCAGTGGATGGACCAATTAGTCAATTTATAGATGACTAGATAGAGAAAAAGGTGTTATGATAAAAGATCATAAATAATCAATTAAGAAGCAAAACATCCTCAATTTTTCTTGAATGAATATAGTTTTTAGTAAAGTTTAATATCTTTGAATTTGGGTTCACATTTCCGGGATTAAGATTTTTACATTTTGTTGACCCTTTATTGACATAATTGGTAAATACATTGAAAAATATCTCAACATTTAAGCGATATTAAGAAATAATTGCTAGATGCAGTCCTACATGATGTTCATACATAAAATACAGCAACAGTAGAAGACAGTGACATAAGAACTGCACCCTTTGTCTTCTATGTTTGCACCTCAGTACACCGGAGGGCAGGTCTAATGAAGTCTGAGTGCCTTCCTAAAGCAAGAAGAGGCTTCTTGCACATTGTGGCTTTAGCCTTCAAAGGATTTCCCTTTACAATCCCTGAGGTGCAGGAGAACACCTAATGAGATGCAAATTAATTTTTAAAAAAGTGGCAAACATGAGCTCAGAGAGACCAGGTCTGACATAAACTTAGGTTATCTGCTCATAGAGAGCATCAGCCTCAGAACAAACATTAAAGCTTATATTGATTTTCAACCTTAGGCAGGAGCAGAATGGTAAATACGCACATTAAGGGGAAAATGCTATAATCGCTGTTATTTAATAATGAAACATGATGTGGGTCTCCCTCCTGTTGAGACCCAAGGGGAGTCCCACCGTGGGTGCAGCAGGTGGCATTTGCACTTGTGTCAATCCAAATTACATCCAATTACCTCAAATATACCCCTCCTATCTGATATTATCTGATAATAAGTCACCACAGAGGATTGCAGGCGTGTCTGCACCTCCCTGCTCTCAGGACATGCCCTGAAATATCTTTAAAGGGCTTCAATTACATCCTCACTTTGAGTGTGAGCAGTTGCAGCATCACACTGCGTTGTGCGGTCGTCTATATATGGGATGTCAGACTCAGCCATCACAAAGTCTGCCGTGTCTCCCCCCCGCTCCCCTGCGTGCGTAATAGCCCCCTCTCAGACGTGATGACAGACAGGGCTTTGATTTTGTGGCCCTGGTCTCAGCTCTCAGAGGAGTGTAGGGAGAACATGATCAATGGGAGTGATCTGATTCCTCCGGCCCGTGCCAGACCCTTTCTTAACCCGGATAACACAATCAGCCAGTGTTGCCTGGCAACCGGTCCCAGGAGGATGCGTTAGGAGCGGACGGGGCGGCGTGGCCTTCCCGGGCACCCAAAGATCACCCTGGATATATTTCACTCAAATTGCTTCAGTCTGAGCTATGTTGTCTTTTACTGGCTAGGCTGATATTTATGCTCAGGAAAACAGAGGTTGAGTAATAGGTAGTGATTCATGAAAGTGCACAGACATAACGAAAGAACACAGACACAAACACTTGAGGCAATGTTTTCACAAAATTACTCACACAGCACAGCGAGAGCCAAGAAATGTGTGACTGACTAAGAAGTGCTAAAGGCAAAAAGTATTCTACGATTATGGAAGAAACATTCATTGTACATATGAGCAAGACATTGAAACTGGATAAAAAAAATGTAAAGGAAGACTTTGACAAATGAGATTACGAAATGAAGTTTGGCAAACTGCAGTGCATTATAAGTAACCCAAAGATGTAGTCATAACAGACAAACATTTGAAAATGAAATGCTAAAAATTCACTCTTAATAGTTGCGGTTCTGGTTCAGTATCAAGGGACAACCAAACGTTTTAAAAATGGCCAGCCACAGCTGTTGTAGTTGCGCCACTAAAATCGCTGTATGGTTCCATCCGGTTACAATTGTCAACAAACGCCCTATAGCAAGATTTTGAGGGCCAAAGAAGTCAAAGTATCCAGTGTTTACAAGAAAAAGCTACAACAATATTAGTCTGCAGCCATGCTAGAAGCTCTGTGTGGCTGTACATAGCCACATGTGCTTTAAGCTAAATGCTAACATCAGCATGCTAACGTGCTTACAGTAGCATTGCTAACATTCTGATGTTTAGCAGCTTTAAGTTTACCATGAACTATCTTAGTTTAGCCTAGATAAGCAAAGATAAAATAATAAATTATACTAGGAAGATGATATAAAGTGTATGGTGTCATTTTTCACACTGTTTCTATTTCAGTCAAATCTTACTTTGATGTTGCCGAACAGCCTGAAATACTCAGACTGCCTTTCTTACACGATCGACTCGTACTCAACTCCACAATACAAACCCGGAGCTTCAACCCAGGATCCCCCTGCTCCTCTGGGGGCCGTGTGAGTGACAGCTTTCTGGAGGGGGAATCCACATGAAACTCTTTCATCAGTGCCGCCTCCTGGGCCCAGCTTGACTGACTGCAGCACGGTGCAAAAGTTCAGCCATTATGAAAAGCTTTTGCTGTGGTGAAGTGTGTCATTGTTTTAATGTCAGATCTCTAGCTAAGGATCATTTTTCATGAGAGTGGACAGAATCTGACTTTCGGTCCTTCATCCTCAACCCGTCGATGGTCTTTTTGTTTTCATGTGTGTAAACAGAATCTGAGGTATTGGGTTTGAGGTTTCAAGAAATATATTTTTGTATTGGGATTGTATAATTCATACTCATAAGAGAACAATTAGAACAATCCTACTCATGTTAAGGTGAGTCTGTGAAACAATATTCGCTAAATTAATCATAATTTGCATGATTGCTAAACATGTCTCAACAATTGATTCTTAGCAACTCAATAAAGTATGACTATTACACTTTAGAAAGTACACCATTACTCCCTCTTCCACCGAATGAATAGCAATAAACCAACTTACAGTGAGGAAAAGAAGGCAGGACCCAAATGCAAGACAAAACAGGGGAGGCAGGTATTGGAGTACAACAAAAGGCAAGCTTTAATTTATAAAAAGCTGAAGACTAGGGAGCTGAGACACAGGGGCAGCAGGTGAAACCAATAAGACAATCAAGCAAGCACATGAGGCAAAACACAAGGAGAACGGAATTTCAAAATAAAACAGGAAACTTTAAACACACAATACTGAAATCATGAAACTTACTTAGAATTTTTGAGAAACATGTTATCTTATTAGTGGTAATATTAAACTAAACCTATTGTATTAGCCTTTCTTTAATTTTTTTCTGTATTCATCTTTATATATACAGTCTATGGTATTCATGCCATTCAAAAACTAAGGAATTTAGCAAAACACATGCATTACATTCAATTAAATCAATCAATCAATCAATCAATGTTTATTTATATAGCCCAATATCACAAATGTTACATTTGTCTCAGTGGTCTTCACAGTTTGTACAAAATATCAGTATGACAATACGACACCCTCTGTCCTTAGACCCTCACATCGTACAAGGAAAAACTTCCGGAGAAAACCCACAGTTTAAAGTGAAAAATGGGAGAAACCTCAGGGAGAGCAACAGAGGAGGGATCCCTCTCCCAGGACGGACAGACGTGCAATAGATGCCGTGTGTAAATTGAAAAGATAATACATTTGCAACATAGGTAGTCCAAATGTTTGGAAATGCATGTGTGTATAATAGGAAGATGAATCCACGAGGATATCCATCCAGGACCTATGATCCAGGACCACAGCCACGACTCAAGATCCAGGGCTCGCGATGCAGGACACAGGACCGCAGGATCATCCATGACTCCGGATCCCGGCGTATATAGACACCAAAAAGAAAGACATTTGGGGAAGCTGGGTTAATCGGAACATGAGAGTACACAGGTATAGACAGAGAGAAGGAAGAAGTAAGATGTCCCCCAACAAACTAAGCCTATATCAGCAAAACTAGGGGCTGAATCTAATCAGCCCTAACTATAAGCTTTATCAAAAAGGAAGGTCTTAAGCGCACTCTTAAAAACGGATAGGGTGTCTGCCGCCCGAACACAAACTTTGAAGGTTTGAGCCCAAAAACACAAAGATATACAGTTTAACATAAAATAAAAGTCAGTATATCCCCCTATTTCTCCACTTATAATTTATGCATATATGATTACATTAGCCATATTTTTCTGTCTATTGACTAATCAGTTAGGGGACTAATCATTGCAGCTCTTACCAATACCATCTTAACTTTAATTTATTTACAGACACGGTGCATATTTAAATAACATCTCTTAGCAGTTTTACATATTGTAAATGGGTTATATCGGTAATAGACCACATGACTTGTGGATATGTGACATTTGATAAAGGCCAAGCAGCTGGCGATTTGTTTGCAGTAGTCTCATGTTTGTGTGTGTGTGTGTGTGTGTGTGCCCGTTTTGTATCTCTGCTCGGTGAGTCTTCAGGGAGTAGAGAGAGCTGACAACATTTCACACATTGTTAAGTGATAAGAATGTCTGCTTTTCCGCCACCTTTGCTAGCTTAAGGCACAACGTTTTTTCATTATCAATATATTTATAAGAAGCTGCCTTAACAAATAAAAAAATCTACCCGCAGCACACACCAATGCCATTTCTTATGTATCGTGTCCACCTTCCTTCTCTCTGTGGACACGTACTTGAGAGCCCAATTAGAATTCTCCCGGCTCAGACGTCATGGTAGTCTGGGTTCAGAGGCCAGAGGTAAGGGAGCATGTACCTGGATTTGGACTGAGCGCTGTACTCATTATTGGGCTGTCAGCTGACCCCTGATGTCATCTTTCTCTCATCATTAGAGATACAAGGTCTCCAAGGCTAAACTGAGCACACACACACCGACACACAGGGCACAGCGCCATTAATATGCATCTACTGACATCACACTATCGATCCCCCATTAGCACACCGTATTACCTCATCAAGTCATCACTGAGAAAGGACACTGGCTGTAACTATGCAAGCATACAGCATGAAGAAGGTCACAGACACTTTGGGAGATATGGCAGATATGTACAAAATTAAATCGCACACTTCTCTGCACATTACAGGGTGCCCACTCTTTTAGGAGGTCATAGATCTGGAGAACAAGGCTTTGCTTGTTTTGGGAGTTTTCATATGGAGACGTTCATCATTCATCTGACACCAATGAGACGGTGGTGATAAATCAGTTGAGCTGCTTGCTCTCTAAATCCTGCTAAAGATAGAGCTAATTCATCTCACTTTTGCTGACGTGGATACACCAGTCTTCTGTTGTTTCGAAAGGCACAACACAAGCAGAGATAAATCAAATGCTACCTACCAGAATAGTGCATTCAGTCATCTCTTAAAAAAAGAGCATCTCACTTCTCGAGACTTTTTCTTTTGTTTTTTTTGCAGCATACTGAAAAACTAATATTTATTTCATTTATTTATGCCAAAGTATTTATTAAGAAAAGGATGCAAGGGAAAGAAAGGTGTGTTACTTTGTGGAAAAGCTTTAGCTTCTAGACAAAATCTATCAGCAGTGATTTTTCCAATCTCAACTGTTCTAGCATCATAAATGTCCTAAAAATGTGTAAGACAACGATAAATTAAAACTAATTGTTTTTGAATGATCTTAGATCAAAGTTAGTCATCCTTCGAAGCAAAACCATTAATTTAGCTTTTTTTTAAATTTAAACCTGAATTAATACGTTTTTTGGCCACTTGGGCGCATCGCATCAAGCTGTAACTCAACGCTGACACCTTGTAAATATCTTATTATCAACCTGATGTCAGTTTTGACAGTTTCGAGTCCAATTTTAGCTCTGTTTTTGGTCTCCACCTACTCCTGAGGAAAATATCTGACTGTTAAATTGCTGAATGCTCCACAATTTAAACAAACTAGTCTTTAAAATCATCTGCTTGCTTGGCTTCTTTCTTTTCTCAAAACTTGAATTCTGTCATTCTCTTAAGACGATACCGTACACTGATTCTAA
Organism: Gymnodraco acuticeps; assembly: GCF_902827175.1. NCBI lineage: Eukaryota > Metazoa > Chordata > Actinopteri > Perciformes > Bathydraconidae > Gymnodraco > Gymnodraco acuticeps. The sequence continues at coordinate 465,729 of NW_022990021.1, forward strand.
AGGGTCCATTCATTCCTCATGTTTCACAGCAGTACAGCGGTTGCCTGCGGCTGACATTTAAAGAAAGGCTCCTGTTATTCCTCTTCATTGGAGACTTCCTCAATCAGTCTTCACAATGACCAAAGTGAGTGGTGACATAACATGATTTCATGGATTCTTTTAACCCTTATAAGTGGCTAAGTAATAGCCCACAGACAAACATTTGATAAATAAGAAAGGTAATTACATATGACTCAAGATCAAACATATTTCTAAATGAGCTGTATGACCATTACATTCTGCTTTGTGGAAGAAATTAATTTCCTGTCATACATGATTAGACTGCTTAAGCAAGTCTAATCCTGTTAAGCAAATGAGTCATTCAGACCTCTTTTGATTTTACACCGCTGTGCAGTGATGATTCTGAATATAGTATGCAAATGTGCCCCTGAAATACCAACATGCCCTGGATTTATTTAACAAGTCATTGGGTTAATGATCAAAAATAGCTGCCTGTTAGTTTATTAGATATTGGGCTAAGTTGCACCTTGACCGCTAATCAGCGAGTAACTAGCTTTTGTCATTAAAGCGTGCATAATTACACTGGTGGATAACCTTTGAATGCTTCATAAAGCAGCTTTGTAGTCAGCCACACTTCTGAATGAGTTTTCCATCATTCATCTCCTCCTCTGCCTGTTTCATATGTATCTTTAATATCTCCAGTTACAAAAATAGAGCCTCTATCTTTAGCTGTTCACAGTTCATCTTAGCAGACAGTGACTGCTCCTGAAATAAAGTCTCTTGTCTCCTCAGATTCCTCCTGAGGTAGTGCTGACGGGTAAAAGTGTTGATGAAGCAGCAGGGAGTGAAAGACTGAATAACCTGAACACTGGAAAGCATTGACATCATCATTTCCCACTGATAAATAATGGCAAAATAAGACATTACAAATGGGATAGAAACACAGACGCACAAGCAACTCAGCAGTTGCAGACTTTAAAGATGTAAGGATGGGAAAAGTTGTATTCCGTTCATAAAATACATTCTTTCCTTGAAGCTATACAGTGTTAAAAAATGCATGATGTTCCTTTATTTGTCCCCTGCATGCGCTGAAAAATCACCACAGAGCAACACACAAGCCTTTATGTCACTATCAGCACCATTACTGTCTGACAGGGAGCTGCACTAAGCTCTGAGCTTATTAAAAAAGACTGAGCATCCCATATCCGCTGACAGCCCTGAATCCTTTAGTAAATCCTTTTTCTTGAGTGTTTGAGAACATCTTGTGGAGGGCCAACACCCCTGGGTGTCATCCTATGCACTTTCTGTTCTTCCTGCTCCATTTGAACCCTTCTAATGATGTCATATATTTGTTCAATTGCATCATCAAGTGCCACAGTGACTTAGAGAAACTCACCAAAGAGCCGTTTCCAAGACATAGGATCACTATCTATGTGAAAACGTGAAATAAAATATCATGGGAAGAAAATGTGGTAATCTAACAGTCTCTTGTTGTCACTAGGTCAGGTTCAAGGCTGTTACTTTAATTAAGAAGCCTTCCCTGTAGTCTAGAAACAGGATAGAGTGAACAACAATGTATTAAAATTCTATTCTAATATTGATTTGTCTCTGGAGGAGCTTCTTTTCCCACTAAATAAAATGCTCTTATAACTAAAAGTTGACTGAATTTGCCAAAATGAAGAATATGTATCCTACTACCCAGTTTGAATGACGACACTGGTAACATCTGCTGGTCACACTGTGGCAAATCACAATGGCTCCTGACCATTACATCTAATTTAACGCATCAGCTTTACCTCAGTTTATTAACGTGTCAGTTCATGAGACCAGCTAATGGCATCTGTTGCTTATTTTATGTTCAGTTTGTGACACGGATCATCCACTGATTAATACACCTTGTACGTTTATGTACACCAACATAACTTTTGATTGTCAGCCGTGACAGGATTGGACAGGGAACGGTAGTGCAAACAAAGACTCATGTTATCAGTCAAAAGGATTGGAACAAAACAAAGCCTTCCTTAGCTGGATCGCTAACTGGTGTACCAGTTTGAGCAAACTTCTTCAAAAACAGACGGGGAACTTCCTGCTCTCAAAGTTGGGTTTTTTCTCCCTTGTTGTGGAGATCATTGGCAGGTGTGTTTCTCTCCACACTTACTTCTGATTGGTAGAGGGTGGAGCCAAAGTGTGGATGTCCCTCAGCCCCTTAATCATTTAAAGAGGACAGAGTATGCTCACATTCAGGTTCATTTTCATGGCCTTTCCAGACCATTTATATGAACATAAACCTATAAAACACACTCCAGGGAAAAGGGAAAACCCCTAAAAGCCCTTAAACTCCTGATGATTGCATTCAGTTATTCAAATATTATTCACATTGGGTATTGCTAGAATGTAGAGAGAGGGGAAGGGGGCTGCAGCCTTTTAGAAAAAGAAATATGACAATTTTCTAATAAAAGGAACCCTGTATAAGTTATCTCTTTTCATATTGAAAAGTGTTTCACATATGGAGCCGGAAAAAGACTTGCACTGTCAATCATCTGCTACACATTCTGCGTATTTGTCATCATGTGGTGTACTTCCTCAAAGCTCCTCTCGAAACGTACGGTTGTCCATGATCCGAGAAGTGGATGACTTATTAAGAGTGCTCGTTATGGTTCTTGGGGAGACATTTTCATTTGTTCACAGTGATGCCCTTCTGGTGACAGTGAGGGCATGGCGCGCTCACCTCACCCTGAGTTTCATCAAGGGTATACGGTCAAGCAAACGTCTACCTGCAGGAGGAACCCCCCCCCCCCCACCAGCTGTCAGTATGACCCTTAGAGTAAATGACACCGCATTACAAAGGCTCAAAAAGAAATGATGGAAAAGACTGCAATGAAAGTCTCAGTAAGCTTATTCAGTCAGGAGCCTTTCTTCATGCTAATTGAGAGGTTGCATCACAAGGATGAGTGTTTTCCTCTTTTCTCTCCTCTCTGTTTTGTAGGACTTGCTCATTATTGGTCCATTCAATGCAAAGGGGGTTATAGTGTCAAATGAGATTTGTCTCACCATTACAAGAAGTAATTGGGCTCTCTCTGTAATTTAGTATCAGCCAGCGCTACAAGGCTTTATGGTGAATAATTGCTCCTGTCTGACTCACTACTGTTATGGGTAACATGAGAACGGAGCGCCTGCAGCTGAGAGGACGATTATCCACAATCCACAGGCTCTGCAATGTCTTGTTTGGAACTAAATATCCTTTTTTCTTTCTGTTACAGAAATGCTGTTATTTTGCTGCTTGCAGAAATATATGAAATGATATGAGTAATTTATGAAAGGATTTATGCTTCTCTCTAATTCTGCCTGGATATTATCTCCCAATAAAACTTGATTTAAAAGTTCACTTCTGGCGAGTTTATATTTATGAAACGTTGGTGATAAACAATGACACCGATTGATTCTATAATCTTTTTTATTGCTCATAATTTCTTCATAAGACAAGGTTACAGCACTGTGGATAATACTAGCGCACAGACTTTTTAATAATCCAGTACTGTGGTGCTTTTTCTTCCCACAGAGCCCACTTGAGTAACCTCACTGTATACTGATGAGCAGATGAGAGACGTTCCATTCATTTGAAAATGTGAATCTATCTGTCCATCCATCCATCCATCCATCCATCCAGTTTATATGTGAAAGAAAGGTTATAATCACACTTTTTTTCTTCTCCTAAAGCCTTATTCATGTTTTTTTGGACAGATATTTAACATATTAGAAATGTTGGCATCAGGGAAATCACTCATTTTATTTAGCATAACTTTATATAACTTTTTTATTCCAACAAAATGATCCCAAAAGGACCAACATGTGTTATTTGACCAATACATGAGACACTTAAGGATGGTAGGACAGCCTCGTTTGTCCGTGCCATTAGAAGTGATCACTTATTGAGGTAAATCTGTATAAATCACAGCACAAGTGTTTTAAAGCGTGTCAGGATTCTGCACCTCACCTGGCTGCGGGCCACAGAGGGAACGGGCCCTCATGGTTTATAAATGTCTTTGTCTCTGATCAGAGTCCTTCACTGTCTGCTAGAGATTTCCTGGTTTTACATGCCTCACAAATTTTTAGCTGAGGGGTAGAAGTTGAATAAAAATGTCATAACTGAGTTAGCCATAAAAAGTGTCCCGTCCTTATAACGCGCGCCCTTCTCTATGTGATATCATTTGGCAGGTTTGTCACAACGAGCTTCACCTCTGGTATGACATTGCTGCATCTCAGAAGCAGAAAACTTGATTTGGGGCAGCAGCTAGATGTGATATTTGGAAAAGTCTAAATTATATTTAGAATTTTAAGTCCGTGATAAGTGAGTTATGTTTACGTCCTGCTATATTAATCCCCATGCAATACAAATGAAGTGCAAGCATCCTTGCAACTTTGAGACACCAAAACTGTTTCAAATCAGAGGTTAAATGTTAGCACCACACACTGTTTGCATGGCAGCTCATTTTTGTGTTTGACACCTGTGATTGACAGATTTGGCAGGCTTCTCAGTGCTTTTTTTTAAATGTTAGCCATGGGGCATGAAGCACACACTTGAGACAATAATTTCCTCATTTTTTTCTTCTAATTTGTTATGTTCCAAAACCTGCTTAAAATGTGTGAATCCGAAGGGCTCAAATTATTTGCAAATAACAGATTTGCTAATTGTGTATTTGCAACTTTGAATTAGGCTCCAGTGTGTTCTCGGGGGTAATAAACTGAAATGATGTTAATAGAAGTCTCTCTCTGATTTTCAAGAGTTTAATTACAATATCAGCTAATTGGGCAAAACTATCGCCTTAATAATGTTGAACAACATAACAGTTTAAACATTTCCTACTTTTGATTAGAAAATGATAATTAAATAAATAACGTGTTATATGTTGAGTGGCATGATTAAATAAACAATGCTTGTGCATTACAAATGCAAATCCAGAGAGGCGGAGCTGTACATCTTCCCATGTCTGTTAATCTCTGTGACATTTTTGCGAGCAACATATCTGTTCACACGCTTGATGTATTAACGGTTGCCCCTGGCGATGCCTGCTGTATGGATCAGGTGCTTGCAGAGCCGGATGTGCTATGGTGAATTTCCCTGATGAAGATGAAGGAGGGAAGAGGGTGAGTGTTTGAGAGGGGCCATGACAATGAGAGGGGCTGGGTAATTTACTCATGTCCATTCATTACCTTCATTCAAGTAAAAGGGGCAGACACATGCTCAATGTCTGATTTATTCCGTCAATCAAGGCATGGATAGGACCGTCAATTACACTCATTCCTCCAATCAGATTCCACAGTCCATTCTTGCTGCTCTGGAGATAATGTAGGCAGGATTCTGCATTTCATCCCTCTGTTGAATCGATGACCTACAAGACAACTTTAACATGCCAAATAGAAATGATCATAATCTCTATTTCTGACTTCTCGTATGTGTGCTTTAGAAGTGAGCTTTCATCACTTTGGTCAGGCAGTATTATTAAGTATGTCCGGCCCACTTCATACCATAATCAGGTTAATATCTAGACGATTAACAGCTGATGATGTGTTTCTGGTTCAATCAGACTGCAGCAAAATTGTTTCCTACGTAAAAGTTTTGGGATGTTAGAGAGAAATAAAATAGAGTCTAGACTAGAGTCATGCTAGCAGGTCTGTAACACTGTATGCAGAGCGGTGATTTTACACGAATGTCAGCATGCAAAATAAATGACAATATAATGCTGAACTAGCAAATGTTAGCATGCTAACGCACTAAACAATGTATAATGTTCACCCCCTTTTTTAGTGTGTTAGCATGCTAACATGAGCTAGTTAGGACTCAAGACAAATAACAGCGGAGATGTATGAGAATATCATTATCTCTTGACATTTCTGATCATCAAACAAAGTGTTGAAACTTTCAATTAGAATCTGATAGTGGCGAGTACAAGTGAGGGCATCATCTGTTACAATTCACATTGAAGGGGAACATTTATTTCCATCCAATAATAGATGATATTTACCTCAAAACCACAACATTGCTTGTGCTAGAGGTAAAGTATGGAGATAACCAAAGTCATGAGGGTACATCCTCTGGAGACTATGAATATCTGAACAAAATGTAAGTGAAATCAATCTAATCGTTTTTGATGTGTGTTGCTTTCAATGTCCTTTTAATGTAAGTCAACACAATACTAGGAATAACATTATTCACACATTATACATAGAGTACAATGGTGCTGCTGAGGTCTGGCCTGGAGGCTGCACCAGGTGTCAGGTGGGGGAGGGGGAGCTTGATTGGAATTAAGGCTCTGTTGGTGGAAGCCCCGGCAGTGACAACCACGGGAGGCTAATTGGTCTCTGCCATTTAGCACATTGTCGGTCGAGGTGAATGGACACATTTCCCCATGTGCTTTGACTTGCAGGTTTGCATAAAAGAGCAGTGAGCAGCGTGAGGGGAGAACATATTTCCATACATTCAAATAAGTGCAGTTACAGCCAACTGAGCCCCACTCACCTCAAACCAATTTAAAAAACAAGGACAAACACAGAAATACAGATTTCTCGTATGTGAAAACCCAGGTTAACCTCACTGTATTCTTGAAAATATGTGAACAAAATATATACAAATATGAACCTGCAAATGTGCATAACAGGGTCCCTTTAACTTATAAATACATATTGTGAAAAATCATTTTTTTTTATTACACCAAGGACCTTTAACAAAATGTATCCAACTGTGTTATCTGCAAGAATGATGAGAGGTGTTTTATTCATTTTACTTTAGAAATTCTAATTTTCCATCTTATTCTTTTTGCAGCAGGTATTAGTCATTCACCTTTCGAATGTACAATTTGTGCTACTGTAGGATGTTTTATAATCTCTGTAAACCAGCATGAACATTCTTTCATAATGTACATTTGAGAGCTGTTGGGTTTGACCTGCTGGCATTTCTGGAGGCAGAGCATCACAGATCAACAGTCCCCTGCTGGGCGACAAGGGTCTCACTGAATCGTGTGTGTGTGTGTGTGTGTGTGTGTGTGTGTGTGTGTGTGTGTGTGTGTGTGTGTGTGTGTGTGTGGACTGTAGTTTCCCTCATTGTCACCATCTTCTACCACCGAGCCTGTCATCCTCAATCAGCTCACTGTGCCTGAGATCATTAAAGGCTTGGAAACTGCGAAAAGCCATACAGAGCCAAAGATCAGGAAACAATCTGTGTGTAATGATGCTGCTGTACATGTCAAGTCAAAGAGTGTAAGAATTGCAGATTTTCTCCACATTCAACTTAGATTTAACAATGCAAAGCCTCTCCTGGTCAATAACCTCAACCCTCTAGTGACTGCTGAGCAGCTAAACACTCGGAATATAAATACATGATATGCTAAAATAAGCTGCCTTTATAATTGTAATATGACCAATATATTCTCTCCTGCAAATTTGTTGCTTCTCACACTCAAGACACGTAACCATGAATGTGATGCCCCACTCCTCTTCATGTCCTCAGAAACTTGTTGTGAAACACAGAGAAAGCACGACCTGAACACATAGGGTTAAATAGAGGAGTAAAGGAATACATTGGCTATTGGTGCATCGGCAGACTTTTATCATTTTATTTTAGTAAGTTAATTGCTGGCCACCGGAATACTAGTGGGAGCTGCTGCTAAGTGTACAGTGGATAGAGAAATACACAGCAGAAAGAAACAAAGAGTAGAGCAAAGACATTTTTACATCTAAGGCCAACACATCCTCACTCCCAGGTCGGCCTATGTTGACGTTATGTCAAGTCCCCTGTGTCGGCTTTTTCCAACGCAAGGGGGTGCCCTTAGCGTCCATTTTCAACGCAAGGGGGGGCCCTTAGCGTCCATTTTCAGCTTTCCGGGATGTCCATATGCTTCTATGGACGCTCATGGAAGCACATTCGTTTGTGTCGACTGCCCTTAAAGGCAATGTGAGCGTCCATTCTCATTGGATAACGGAGAATTGTTCACCCGGAAGTAAGTATTCCCCTTACTGTCAATTGATTTTACAGTGATATCTGCACTACTCATCGACTAAAAAACACCAGATTATCCTTGTTAATTACACAACATTGATTGGTTTAAATTGTGTGCAATGCTTTTGTATTTTTCCCCTTCGATTCGGAGAAACAAATATTTTTTCGGAGTAAAGGATGGCAGAAGACACTACACTACCCAGAATCCCCAGCTATCGTTTGGACTACACCATGTGCTCTGTTTGACAAACCCCGTGATAGTCCTCAAGCTCTGTGATTGGAGAGTGTGCTCCCAGGGTTACGCCGAGCCTCGAACAGCACTTGAAATGGGATGGAACCACGGCAGACTGTCCAAAACTGGATTTGAACGGGTCCACCGCGTCCCCCCCTCCCCCACCCCGTCCCCAGAACTACACATGCTGGCTATTCTGTTTCGCAACATGTTCTCTATCTATGGCACGTCTCTAGAGTTGTAGTTTTAAAAGACATTTTCGTATTTCCCATAATAAGAAGTTGCCAGTATTAAACTGTGTACATCCCTGGAGGTTTAGGGGATAGGAAACACTCACATTTAAAGCATATAATTAATACATGGGTGAAAATTGCTTGTGCCCATAATGGGCAGCATTAATATATATACACACATGCCAGCTAAGGTCAGAAGAGCTTTATTTAACAGCTGGTCTTATGTTTGTGACCCCTGTTGTTAATTGATAACATTACATTACATTACATTAATTGATAAGCCTGAAACCTGCACTTGTCAAGGTTCAGAGGCACATTTTGCAAATATGGCAGTAGCCATCGATCAGCTTAAGATAATATATACTTTATTGATCCCAAGTTGGAACATTTGCGTTACATCAGCATGTGTAACAGTTAAATATGCAGTGGTGTTTATTTGTAAATCATTTAGTATAATCACACAAATTCTGTGTTTTATATTCAACAATTCTGTGTTCTTTATTTATTGATTGTTCAATACCTGACAAGGTAGATGAAATATCTACATACATCTTATAAGAGTATAATACATTATGTATAATATCAGTTAAAATAAGTGCTTCAACATAGTTAACATTGCTGGAGGTATGCACAAATATTGATAGATGTCTTGTAATGCACTATTGAGGAACCTGCGACCCAAGTTTTTCATTCAATGCATAACTACACCATAGTTGTGTAGACCTATATGATATGTCAATAAACCTTAGAAAATCTTGAAATCTTGAAAGGGATGTGCAAAATAGTCATTATATACAGTCTTTAATTAACTATTAGTGGAGAATAACGAGTAATGAATATACTTCATAGGGATCCTATTAATATCTAATAATAAAAATAATGAAATTCAATAACATGCTTTAACCACTAGGTGTCCCTTTATATCAGCTGTGCACCTTTATGGTGTAAATACAGCCTATCTACCAATTGGATCAAATATAAAAGTCAGCCGAATTAGTGTTGATACTGCAAGGAGACGTATTGTGTGAAAAGAAATGTAAGATGTTGTTTAATGGCTGATATATTTATGATCCACGTCACGTTTTCAGTTCCTCATGTTTGTCTAGAAGTCTTCTCATCAGGGCTCTATAAATACAGAACTACGGCAGATATGTAATATTTAATGCAGCTGAACCGTGTATTACAATGACGGTATGTGATGACTTTCAAAGAGAAAAGCAAGCACACTCGGAATAAAGTATTATTATTATTTTTTTTATATTTTCGGTCTGTTTCCGGTATTTGTTAATGACGATGTGCTCTGAGATGTGAGACTGGAATTGCACAGGGGAAAATAACGTAGGCTATCTTTAGATGCGGATTTTGTTAAACTAATATGTTTGCGCTGTGGACCAACACTATACATTGACGGGGAAGGGGGTAGCAATAAAGATAACACCATTAAACAGTTACACAACATAACAGAAATAATATCGATAGCAGCGTCCCTAGCAACCACCTTGGTAACAATGAAAACGTAATGGATGCAATTTCCTGAAGTAATCTTCGTAATAACTAGCAAACTAAAGATCATGTACATCCACTGCACACATAATCTGAAATAACAACTCATATTTCTCGCATCAAATGACATCAAAACGCATTTTAATGGCCAAACTAACTTTAAAATAGGCATTTTCCATCGAGAATAAAACGAAGTTCGGCCATGTTTTTTTTTTCTTCAGGGAGAAATTTGAAGATCACGTGACGTCAAACAGAGCACATGGTGTAGTCCAAACGATAGCTGGGGATTCTGGGTAGTGTAGTGTCTTCTGCCATCCTTTACTCCGAAAACATATTTGTTTCTCCGAATCGAAGGGGAAAAATACAAAAGCATTGCACACAATTTAAACCAATCAATGTTGTGTAATTAACAAGGATAATCTGGTGTTTTTTAGTCGATGAGTAGTGCAGATATCACTGTAAAATCAATCGACAGTAAGGGGAATACTTACTTCCGGGTGTACAATTCTCCGTTATCCAATGAGAATGGACGCTCACATTGCCTTTAAGGGCAGCCGACACAAACGAATGCCGTGCTTCCATGAGCGTCTATAGAAGCATATGGACATCCCGGAAAGCTGAAAATGGACGCTAAGGGCCCCCCCCTTGCGTTGAAAATGGACGCTAAGGCCCCCCCCCTTGCGTTGGAAAAAGCCGACACAGGGGACTTGACATAACGTCAACATAGGCCGACCTGGGAGTGAGGATGTGTTGCTAAGGCATGAAGTGAATATATGGTTTATTTCTTCCCTAACCAGAGTTGGTGATTGACACTTCCTCTGCTAAAGCCCCTCTTACCTGTGGGGTTCCCCAAGGCTCGATTCTGGGCCCCATCCTTTTTCTACTGTACATACTGCCCCTAGGTTCAATTCTCACAAAACACAACATCCCCTTCCATTGTTACGCCAATGATGTACAGATCGATCTGCCTCTCAATTCAAATGTCAACTCATTACAGCCGTTGATGGACTGCTTAACAGAGATAAAATCCTGGCTGAGCAAACATTTCCTCAACCTCAACGAGAGCAAGACCGAGGTAATCTTTTTTGGACCCCAACCTCCAGCCTCCCCGGTTGAAATGCTGGGCTCCCTCAATAAAAACATCCTCCCCTCTGTCATGAACCTTGGAGTGACCTTCAATAGCGCTTTTAAATTTGATAAGCAGGTCAGCACCGTAGTCAAGACCTGCTTTTTTTTAAAAATACGACTATTGGCCAAGACCAAGTCGTTTTTTATCTTTTAAAGACCTAGAAAGGGTTATTAATGCCTTTGTTACCTCGAGGTTGGACTACTGCAAAGCTCTGTATGTGGGTATGGACCAGGCCTCAATTAGACGCCTGCTGCTAGTGCAGAGCGCAGCTGCACGTCTTCTCATTGGCCATAACAAGCGTGACCGCCTCACTACACTGGCTTCCAATTCGGTTCCAAATTGATTTTAAACTCCTTTTATTTGTTTTCAAAGCCCTAAATGGGCTGGCTCTGGCTTATTTAGCGAACTCATCCAGCGCTTCACCCCAGCCAGAGCTTTGAGGTCGGCTGACCAGCTGCTGCTGATAGTGCCTAAGGCCAGGCTCAAAACCCGAGGGCACCGAGCCTTCGCAGCAGCTGGCCCTATGCTCTGGAACTCTCTGCCCCTCCATGTGAGGTCGGCCCAGACCCTAGGGTTTTTTAAATCTACACTTAAAATTCACTTCTTCTCTCTGGCCTTCTAGTCAGAGCGGAGCCCGACTCCTGACATTTCCCTGTGTGTGATTTTTATTTTTGCTGTTGTAATTTGTTGTCTTCTGTTTGCTATTGTAGTAAAGTGTTTTTATTGCATGTACAGCACTTTGGCTCGACCAAAAATCTTTTTAAAATGTGCTATATAAATAAAACTTGATTTGATTTGAAACTGTCACGTTAAGAGAAAAGCAGGGTGGACCTTAGTTCAGGATATCTTGGCATAAAAATGCTTTTAGTAGTACTCAACCCAGCAGACAAGAACAGGGTAGGGCAATTAAAAACAGAAGAAAAACTCTCCATAGGGCAATAAACAATGATTTGACCAAAAAAGAAGAAGACATGAAATACATGCAAGACTAATCACAAGGACAAGACACAGCTGGGGAGGGAAGACAAAGCGCAAAGACACCAGGTGAACATAATCAGGTAATCAACAGGAGTGAAAATACAGAGACAGTATACGTAAAAACAGACATCACACAGGGGGAGAACAACTTTCAAAATAAAACAGGAAACAACAAAGATCATGACAGAAATAGTGGAAAGAGGTTTATTGTTCTTCTGTTGTGGTTGAATAAAGTGTGATTTACATTGCATTTTTCAGCAGCTTTTGGAGTCTACAATTTTAGTAGCATTTTAATTGAAAAAAGGCAGTTATCTCAGGATAAAACCCCACCATTGTTCTGCCATCCCAATGACGAAACACTTTTTCTTGAGGTACAACCGATTCCATTCGTTTTTTTAAATGGCCGGAGGATGCATTCAGTCTCACTTCGTGAAGAGGAATAGATGTCAGGCTTTCCTCTCAGAGACAAAAGTTCAAACGTCACCAGGCCCGCCCCTCCCCTCCCTACGCGCAGATCACGCAGACTGCGTGGGGCCTCAACTCGCGGAGGGGGCCCCGGCGCGTGCTCCCCCCGTCGACGCTCGCGACACCGAGGGCCTCATCGCATAACTTTGCGTGGGGCCACAAGTTGGCCAGGGGTGGTCACTATGAACGTATTACGTATTTTCTTTGTTCTCTAAAGCCTTGAGAAAAAAAATGCTCATCCACAAGTTTGCCATGCATCATACTGCTGTAAAATTTGAAACCATTTAATTATAAAATTCAGTTTGGTCAAACAGTCATGAACGACAAAAAAAAGGTCATGATGTGCATATTGGAATATTTGTATTACAATAAACGCATCTTTCTTTTTATCGTTTGCAATCACATTAAAATATATCAAAAACATTCCACTTGTGACATATTATTTCCTTGGTCAAGCATTTTGTTTCATTGAACCACATTTTCAAGCTCATTAGCAGCTTGCTAATTCAACCAGCTTATGCTTGCATTAAGCGTAGCACAATGGCCTCATGGGAGAATAGGAGACCAGTCCGGCTCTGGAGCTGTTGTTACTTATGGATGAACACCAATTAGTTACATTCCTTCCATTTTAAGCCAGCTATGTGAAGATGTATGGTAATCAACCACACATCAGACTATAAGACAACACACGCTTTCAATCTTTAAGAAATTCACAATATACTATAATAACGTTTTTGATATCCTTGCCATCTTTCACACTGGCTAACCTCTTCCTCCATTAGTTTCAACACCTTTCAAAGAACACATGACAAGCAACCAATTAGCGAAGTTTGCAATGATTTCCATCCAGTCTAAAAAGAAACGAAGACAGTCAATTAACATGCATTTACCGATGTAATCACTGCATCATCCCGCTAAACCCACACACGTTCATCCATTCAGTCAAGGCCGGCCGCTCTCTATTGATTTGAGCATTGAAGAATGTTGTGCCTTATAGGACAGCACTTTCACTGTTATTCACCTCCGCTGAATGGATGTATCGGAGCAACAAACTATTGAAAAACCCTGATGTGAAATAAAGTGAAAAGGTGTGTGTAGGAGTTGAAGTATTTGTGTCTTTATCCGTAATTGGATGGCTTGACGACTTCACACGTAACTTGTGTAAAGCAAGTTTTGTCTGGCTTACCATATATATATATATATATAATCTTAATGTGACTTGTTGTGTGTTTGTTCTACCATATGACCAACTGAAAGGGAAAAAAAGTGTCATGTACTGTATGTGAGACACACTGAAATCAAGAGAGCTAGTTCTAGTGAAGCTAGCTTGTGAGATAGCCGCGGCAAATGCTAACCAGTTATTGATTCCCAGTGCCACCCCCCTCTAGCTGTTATATGTGCTTAAATCATCTCTGTTTTGGTGAACTGACATCATGTTGAGTCTGTCTAATAGTCACAATGAGAAAGCAATTAAATATTGAATATTTATGCAGTATAAAAACCATACTGCTGCTATGTTAGCTAGTTAGCGCTCCACCTTTGAGTCTATCTTCATGCAGATATATTTTTACTCTTTTCTCTCTTAATGCAGATGATTTGTTTTTCTTCTGTCCAAAATGTAAGCACAACATAGAAATAAATGAGCACAACAAATGTGGATAAACTAAAGGAAAAAGTGGAAAACAAATACATTTGATACTCCACTTAACTTGAGTCGACTACACACAACACCATGTAGGAGAAAATAGAATTTAAGAGGTAATTGATGTGAGCAGGAGGGAGTGATTACAGAGAAAAATTGGTGGCATCTAGAGTCTTTAAATTAAGTTCAGATCAGATCAGAGATGGAGCTCAGGTGTGTTTAATGATGATTAAAAAGCTACACCTGAGCTCTCTGATCAAGGCCTGCAGAGCTGCAGTGAATTACCACACTTAATTTGATCATGCTGGAATCTGATCAACAACAACACCAGGTTAATAAACCCTGTTATTTCCAAAGGGACAGTATTTATAATAAGATATTAAGTATAAATACAAGATTTGCTGTCGATATCACACCTCAGATTAGTTTCGAAAATTCAAAACTTCTGTTTCTATGGCTACTAATATTCTTCGTGCTCATAATAATACATTGATTGTGAAAAGAGGGGTTTGAATACCAACAGATATAATGTACTGAGCACAGCTGAATGGAAATCATACAAAGCTGGACAAACATTATTTATCTCAAATCAATAGAAACACAAGGTCAGCCTTTTGTTGGAAGTTGTGAATGAAAAAGTCGATGTGTATGTAGTGTGGTATTTGGAAACAAGGCTCCCAACAGATTTGAATGGTTGACTGAAGGACATCACACAGGAACAGACCTCCAGGTGCATTGTGATGGACAGGAGGACACAAACTCAGACGTAGACAGGTGATGGTCCATACAGTAAAGTACTGTTTCAGCGAGGGGCCTTTGATGCTTCCTGTGCCACAGCTGACATCACTGTATTTTAGTGACAAGCAGTGCATGAGGTCAAAGGCTTTGATGCAGCATGAACACAGTGCAGTCTGTGAGAGATATCAGGAAATCACAATGTAAAAATAAATCTGAAAAGAAGAATTCCCAGGGGAGTTAGAAGATGATTTCCTGGAAAGACAATATGTGTTCTCTTTATTTCTTCTAAAGAAAATCCATGATGTGAGCTCTACACTTTCACATTCGATAAAATAAGAGGTTACACGTGAAGATAATGTTATCTTTGGAGATTGTAAGTATGTTGTTCATGCCTTAGCACGTATCTTGATTAGAACAACTAGAGATTCTAAAACAGTCAACAAACTTCATTAATTAATTGCGCCACTTTATGCAACATGTGTGGTTTGAAAACACACAAAATGTATGGTTTATGGTTCATTGATAATTCTGCCCTCAAAAATAATTTGTTAGTTTTAAAATTAGATTTTTAATTTCATTTTAGAGCTGTTCAATTGGAATTAGGTGCTAATGAACAGGCTGCATGTTAGTGCTGTCACAATGAACCTGTTATGTATGCTACTGAGATGAATGTCTCCAAGAAACACACAAGCCTCCCTCAGCATCACCTGGGAGTATTGACGTGTTTCCATAGAAACCACTTCCCACTGAAATGAAAACATTTCTGAGTAAAGACATTAAGAAAATCCTCACAGATCTAACACAAAGAGAATTTATAACACGAGGAGCAAGAAGGTTAAAGGACTCCTACTCTTTTAATTGACTGAAGAGATAAAAACGTTATTGAGACCCTTTGGTCAATATCATCCCCTTTGACACCATCCTCCGCTCATCACCAGCATAATTTCTCTCACATATGTTTTTGTTTTTAATCTATGGTTGTCAAAGTTAACACTTTATCACAGGCTGTTAGAATATGACCACACTATTTTTGGATCACTTGAGTTGGATTTTCATCTTGAGGTGAGGTGCCTGTTAGGAACTAATTTAAAGTTTACCATCTAGTAACATAACAGAAAATAAAAACACAAAGCACTGCAACTCAGCCAATCATTACTTTATGAAATGTTATGCCTCATTCATTTTCATAACTTTCCTTTCCATTACTTTGACATTGTTTAATGAAATCTGCTTGCAGTTTACTTCAGAAGGGTTGAGATTGGCTGAAAGTTAAAAGTGGCGATGACAACACTTCATGCATTAACAGTGAGGTCATGAAATAAAAAGTGGCAGGAAATCTAAATATAAAGTCATTACATTTTATAACATTTTTTTCCCACCATTCCTCCTAAAGTCCCTGGTGTATATCCGTGAAGTTACCCTGGTGTATTTTATGATAAGGCCACATATCAAGGAGATGATATAAAGGATGTCCAAAACACATTTTCTACATAATTTTGTCCCAATTGTATGGATATATTTGAAGTCAGAAGGGGGTCAAAATTATAATTGAAGGTCTTAACAGCTATTACTCTTGACAAAGGCCAAATACACACAAGGTCTTATATATCTTCACAGATCTTTGAAGCATGTATCCTGAACTCCCTAGCCTCGGGAAATACTTCGAAGGAGTTAGTATGCCTACATTCAGCAGTAAAACGAGACCCACTCTTTGTTTTTAGAACAAATATGACTCCCACCACTGCATTTGTGGAAGTGTTCCCATTGTACCATGAACCATGTTGTTTTACTCTCCTCACCTTTCACGCGGCAGCTTAATTGCAGGAAAACAAAAGGGTTGTCTCTGAACAGGCTGTCATCGAGGTGGTTATTGTACACTGTTCACGGTGTTCTGTGTCCCTGTTTATTTCTCACCTATCATCCTGAAAAGGCTATGCTAATTAAACTCAGGGTTGGTGAGTTGGTCACAATTGACAAAGCAAAACTATCTTCTCTCAAAAAAGCTAAAAATACTTCAAACTTTTCCTTTATTTGAAAAATATAAGAAAGGCCTTATAGTGATGAGTAACCATGCACGTCACGTTCAGCCACATCATGTATAACTAACTTAATGTCCTTGTACCAATCTCTTCTCTTACTCCCTGTTCAAACTTGTGATCTAAAGCCAATAATGTGACCTGCACCTGAATATTTTATACTTGTTTGTGCTTCCTCCTCGAGAACGCCCATTGTGCATTATTCATGGGGCAAACTCCCCATTGATTCAGCTGCTGTTTAATCTCAGTGGTGGCGCGATATTTTCCCACGTCAAAGTCACTGTCACCCCTCCCTCGGCATCAGCTGTCACAACAAATTACCTGCTCCACCCTTCGTCAGCTGAGGTGAGTTCAGGGTACAGATTAGGCACTTTTCTCAAGCGGCAACAAGTGCTTGGGGTCCAGAGAAACATTTGCAACTAGTGTAAGAGTTTGAGTTTGAGAAGGACATTGACACTTTTTTTTCTTTGACTCATAATGCCTTCAGTCTTTATTGTAAGGGCAACGTTTGGGATAAAAATGTTTTGCACCATTTCTGTGTTGGAAATAGGTTTGTTTTATGTAATATATTTGGAAATTTTTAATCTAAATTCTTACATTTTTAATCCAGGGTTGGATAACAAACAGGTGCTCTGAGGTAAAGATATTAGGGGCCCTGAAGTCCATGGGTTTTCAGTAATTGTATTGATGACAGAATAATAATGTTTTGATAATATGATAATAAAAAAAGAAACTGAAATGGCGAAAGTGACCTATTTTTTATAGGTTAAACCACCCAGCTGCACATCATATTTAAACTTGAAAAGACAAACTACACAGTGTGGTTCTCTACTATACCAACAGTTGTGAATATTTTCTCTGAATAAAGTGCATGAACAATGCTTTGTCTGAGACTTAAATATGATAAATTGCGTGTTTCACTTATCTGACTCATTTATTCTGAGAGGAATCGATAACATTTTCCTTGCTCTAACCGCTGTGGTCTGACAGTGACCACAGCACCAGGCTGCTGATGGACTTGTGAGCGTCATTAGCCGCGTGAGTACTCCCTTGCTGCCTTGTTGAGCCAACCCTTAACCTTTTGGGGGTCATTATAGTCAAATACAGAGTAATTGTGATCTTATAGCTGGTATCTGGTATGAAATATTCAAGGACCCGAAGCTTTGCCAATTAGCCAAGCTGTAGGCGGTCGATGATGCTGCTATGACTGGATATGTTACCACTACTGTCATGGCCAACAGCTAGGGGGTTGTCAGTGTCCCTGTCGGGGGGGAAGGAACACTGAGGGCAAACAGTCTGTTTCTCAAAGGTGCTGTGCTTTACTTCAATCCTTAAAACAAAATGGAGGATTAGACGTTTAAGGGTCATGAAACAAAAAACAAGTTTAAGACAAGCTTCCACACAAGTCTGCAATTGAATCATCAAATACATGTGTTACATATAATTTTTAATTCTACATTATTAGATGTTTTGGTCAATTGTTTTAGGGACAGCACAACAATCTCCTAACACAAAATGATCCACCTTGAAGTAATGAAATAAAAATAATCCATCTTTAAGATGCAGCCTTGGCTATGTATATACAACTATAAAAAAAGGTTTGTATACAAAAAAAGGTTCAGCCATGTGGAAAACAACTACTTTAGAAGACAGCTTTGAGGAGCATGATCTTGGCTAATGTTTAAAGTGTCCTGTTTTATTTTGTAAAAACACTCGTTTCACTTCCTGTTTTTGTGTTTTCCCGCCTTTTTCTCTTTTCTTTTACTCACCTGTGTCTAATCACCATGCTGCCCTTGTGCATACCTGCTGCAGCTGTGTCTTGTTAATGTGATTAGTTCTGTGTGCATATATACCTGTGAGTTCCCTATTGTTCTCTATCAGTATGGTCAGGTGTCTTTGTTACCTGCTGTGGTCAGTTTATGTGTGGTCATCCCTGTGTAGTTCCCTATATGTTCCCTCAAGGATTTCCTGCCTGTGTCCCTTGTGGTAACCTGGTTAGCTTTCCCTTTGTTTTGCGTTAGCTTATCCTGCTTCACAAGTTTTATACTCCTTTGTTTTGTACACCCGGCTCCCTTTTTTTCTGCGTTTAAGTCCAACAATTTATCGAATATGGCAACATCAAGTCACATTGACGTAAGTAACCTCACAAAATGTTCCTCAAAAGTAAAGATTGCATAGAAAAGCTAAGGTAACAGAAGCTAGCCTGAACATGACTGTAAGGGTGTTTAGTTTAAAGAGAGATTATTGCATTAGAAAACTGATTCACTAATCAAGATACTTTACAATGTTGGCATGGATTATAGATAATGTTAATAGGGACGAAATGATTTTATGTCTACTTTAGCCGTTATTTATCTCGTTATAAATCTCTAAAGTTGCCTCAATGTTATGGCAGATAGTATAACAATGAATTTATCTAAATTGATATGTTGTTGCTAAAAACTATGTTGATAAGAACAGTGAGATTGAGCAACAGCTGTAAAACTACCACCACTGGGGTCCCTTTTCACACTTTGACAGTCATTTCAACCATTGCTAATATAAAATATTGTTTTTCCACATCTGATAAAGTTGTATGCTCATCCAGTTGATAAAATAAGCAAACATATCCACAAAGTTTATTGGGTTTTCAATGATACTCAAACAAGCCACACATGCCCCATGTTGATAATTTATGCCAAACAGGAAATTTGAAAGTGTCTCATGTTTGCCTAATATTCTGTTGATCTAAATTAAGCAAACATTGTGCGCTTAACAGCTGTAATTTAACTGTAATTGCTGCTATTAGTGTCACAATGAAACACAGTATGCTGAACCACGAAAAAGGGTTAAATACTGCATTAGTGTTTGTCAAAAGGTCAAAGATGACTTCTGTCTCTTTGTTGTAAAGTTGATGTTCCTGATTTGGACAACACATTTGTCCTCATGTCTGTTTATTTTGGATTCAGACGCTTTTTCTGTCCCATCATTACAAGACAAGTCCAGAATTTCCATGCGTCATTCACACCCAAATATAGTTTACACAAAATACATCTTATTAAAAAAAAAAGAGTATCCTATCAATGTAGCCTCCGGTATTTCCGCAGATGAAAGAGCTTTATGCTTTATGACAGAAATGTATATATTTGCTACATATTTCATCTGTTTGACGTGACTACTGAATAGTCATGTAGTGGGTATAAGCTCTCTGGAGTAAAATGAACGACCAAATTAGCAGTTTGATTTCCATATCAAAAGATTGTAGCTTCACGGTTTAGGATCCGGACGGGGATGAAAACGATTGCAAAAAGTACAGGGAAACAGAAAGAAGCATCGCTTGTCTTGTTTCCGGGTGGTTTAGAGTGTGAATATGATGTGATGAAATTTATTTAAAGTTTTCACTTCAGCATGTAATATTGGGCTTATGGCAATGAAACAGGTTTTATATTAAGATGAATACATTAGGGATTCTCTGAATAGACATACATACAATTATTTCCTCACATCATTTAGGATGTTTAAGGCATGTTTATTTCTTTATGAAATAAACAGTAGCTGTGCCTACTTGGGGGGGGAAGGTGTTTGTTGTGGCTTTATCCATGATTTTGTAGTTTTACAATGAGTGCCACATCACATTGCCTCTGCCATTGTTGTCTCACTACTACATGTAAAATGAACTCTTTAGATGTCCATTCAATAGAGAATGTAATATCCGTCACTTTAAATGGTTATCAACTGAGCTCAGCTCAATATAATAGCATGTGGTCACTTAGTGAAGGCTTCATAAATGCCTAATAAGTGGGGTCATGAGACAATAGAGTCACAGTATTGATTTATGTTGGTCTTTCTGGCTGAGTGATGTTCAGACGCTGTCCAAACAGTAATTTGTTTGTCTAACACTGCTCGCTAAAAATTACTGGGAATTCAATAAGTATTGATTTCATATTCAAGTGTATAATCATTTCCAAAACTGTCATTGAGAGTGGCTACTAATTTACACATTGTCAGTACTTAAAAATCTGCAAATTCTCTCGGCAATGCTTTAATTGGATTTCCTCAACTTGGATTTATTTGGAATAGTTTAAAGATTCAATGTTTAATCTGCTACTTTTAGTGCTTGTGATTTTCTCTCCTTTCATCTCTTCCTCCTTTTGTTTTTTAGTACCACCCGACAGAGCACTTGGAATCCATTAGTTTGAAACTTTAACCTCAAAATCCAATTTAACTGATATAAATGTATAGAAGATGCAAGAATTCCCAAATCCTTCGATCTTGCGTTAATTCAAGATAAAAAGTTTATTTTAAAGAAATTAGTTATGTAAAAAAATTAATTAAATATTTATAAAAACATAAGAAGTTTGCAAAAATGTCACATAATGTTAACAGTTTAATTGTTCAAATCAAACTGTATTTATTGACACAAATAGCATCACAAAAAATAAAAAAGTACATTATTTTAAGTGGAGCTATTTTTTATTTTAAGGGAGAAAAGAATATATACGTTACCAGTACTTACGACCACATTTTGGCAACAGCATACACCTAACCCACACAATTTAAGTGTAGAAGTCTTGAGGCGTGGACCGGTAAAATACACATGAAATTTGGTGACGATTGGGACATTGTCATTAACCATTATCTGAAGTCTGGTGCTCTGAGCATATCAGTTGGAGTTATGACAGCATCGTGTTCCATGACACAGGTGTTTTATATTTGAGCTAACAACGTGTCCAGAGATCAAAGGTTTCCATGGTGATCAGTGAGAGGAGAGCATTTTCATTGTTCTGAATGAGAGATAAAGCTCTTACTTGTGAACGTTTTGTTGAAGAACCGTAACAGATATCTGTGAAATTTCAAAGCGTGAAGCATGTCAAGGACCTTGAGTATCTGAAGTGTGCTTTGTGTGTACTTTCGGGTTAATAATGTGACCTTTTTGGCAGATTAACTAAAGGTGTGCGGCTGCTGTGGTGGGGAAAGGTGAGGCTGAATTTACAATGGGGATTAATGGAGACATATTTAACGTTTCTGTCACTTCATGCCCTCAAGAGGCATTTTGTTTAATTATTTTGCTTAATTTTTTAATTATCTTTCAAGCTACGAGATGTTTTCCTACGTTTGTCATGAAAAATATTATCTCAGGAATGTAGGGTTTGGGAATTACAGTATGGCAGGTTTAAAAGAAAATATGAAGGCAAAATTAAATCTGTCCTCCACTCTGTGACATCACGCACTCTAAAATCTGAAGAAGGCCTCTTTACCAAGGTCTGAACAATGTTTAATATCTCTAAAAGTAAGAATCAGTTGTTACACGAATAATGTCAGAAAGATGTGTAACATTTTAAAGTTGGAATGAGGTGAAAGTATGAAGGAACAGTTAGCAGTTGAGGAAGGAGCAGTTAGCAGTTGAAGTTGCATGAAGATTGTTGAAGTCTGAAGAGCTTCTCCATTGACTTCCATGTTAAAAATGTGATGAATTATGGGATGTATCTCTGGAATTATGAATGATTAAAGTAATAGCCATCGATTCCCGACCGAGCTGAACGTTTTGATATTTGAACGGAGTTTCTGTGATGTGGGAGGAGAAGTGGCGCAAAATAACCCGGTGGAATAATAAAGAATTTCGTGCGTAGCATAACAGATAGTTGGAATGCTGTGTCAGCATTCCCACTAAATGACTGTTTGACATGTTGGTTACTAAAGTACTTTTATGTATTCAATTTATGTTTTAATCAACACTTATAACTTATAACACAAATAAAACAATCCATGGTATGAAATAGAAGATGTTTGTACAGATACTTCTTGGTGTTTTTATATTTGTGTCACTGTATACGTTCAATTCCATTATTTATTTATTTTTAATAAATGGACTGTACTTATAAATCTCTATCAGGTATGTTCGACACCTCAAACACTTCGACACTCAGACACACTCCCTCGCAGCCATAGTCACCATTTCATCCAAGCTGCTAAAAAATTGTGGGGCTTAACTCCTCAACATTTTGAGCTGAAGAGAGGAAATATGATTTATTGACAGAAACATGAAGTCCCTCACCTCAATAGAGCAAACCAACAACAGAACATTGAGATATGCCTTGTGTGATGTGCTTTTAAATCAACAACACAAACATTTAAAACCTCACTTGAGTGACGTTGGTAAAATCCTGCAAATTTTTTTCCCTATCAGTGTTTTACTAACACAGACTTTATTTATCTTGAAGTAGGAACATTTCTCAACCCATAAATGGACATTAAACACGTCGTGAATCAAAACTCACATTTTAAAATCACCTAATTTTGGTATGGAAAATCCAAAAAAAAATCACTAAAGCTTATAAAAAGTACAATATTTACCTGTGAGTTAATGTGATTTAGAAAAGTTTAAAGATGAATAAGATGTAAATGCTTGAGTACTATTATTTTACACTTAAGTATATCACTCAGTAAACGAAGGAAAAATATAATATTATGATTTATAGTCAGGGCTCTAGATTTAAAGGCTTGTATAAAATAATTAATGATTGTGTGCTGAAACGGCTGTATGATCACAGATTGTGGGTTTAACGGGTGTTTTAGGGTGCATTCACACCTAATAGTCCGCTCTCTGGTACACACCAGACCACAGTTTGTTACATTGTTTCATTTTTCAGAAGGTTCGGTTTGCGTTCACACCGGCAAAACTCAAACGGACTATAAACTTTAAACACAAGTCATGTGCTCGGAAATGCTGTTCAACCATTGGTCAGACATTAAGGGGGTAAAAACGCAAATCCCGGCAATTTCTAGCGGAGCCTCCGCCATGGAGCATCGGCACTTTCGGCAGGTTATTATCATGCTGCTGTTAGTCTGGAGATCAACAGACACTAGCGGCCCGCGCATATGAATATATAATCAGACAACGTCCGTTAAAAAACATTATTACATGGCTTTGTTGAATACTCGATTCTGATTGGTCAATTCAAAACACGTGACACGTTTTTAATCCAGAACAGACAGACCGATGTCAAGGATGTATTGACCGTTGTTAAGGATGCTCACATCTGCACAAAGAAGTCCGTTCGATTTAACTGTATACAGTTTGGCTGAAACTAACTGACAAGACAAGAGCGACAAGAAAACAGCGGAGAAGTAACGGGCAGAAACCCTCCTTTTTACGCAGCGGTCCAGACATAGACATCAGACGGCGACACATATTCAGTTTGCAGTTACTTTGGCATTAGGGCAGGGATATCTAGATACTTTCCAAGGTTTGACATAATGAATTGTGCTTTTAAAGCAAGCAACGATGTTTTCAAATCTGTAATCAAAAAGCTCCTCAAAAACGCTATCGAAGCAGTTCCTGCCGTTGCTACGTTAGTTCAAACAGTAACAACGGACTATTTTTCTTAGCGGATGCATGTCAATTTAAATCAATAGCCTACATACAACTATTTTTTAAATCAATAAAATCATTTTCTAAATCCACAAAAGCATTTCAATTAATATTGGGAGTCATGTCGTTACTTTGTTGAGAATGTGGCCATGTAATAAGTGTTACATGAGACGTTCTGCAGAGGAGGGGCGTTTCACCGACGACAGGTGTTCTTACTTTTATGTAGCTGACGGAGAATTGTTACTTTACACGACGGCCGAGGCTATATACAGGACGGTCCTGTACACAACGCCAAATGGCTATATACAGGACCGTCCTGTACACAGCTCTCTGAAATGGCTATATACAGGACGGTCCTGCACAGAAGCCCTGAAATGGCTATATACAGGACGGTCCTGTATATAAGGTCTCTGAAATGGCTATATACAGGACGGTCCTGTACACAACACCAAATGGCTATATACAGGACCGTCCTGTATATAGCCATTTCAGAGAGCTGTTTACAGGACGGTCCTGTATATAGCCATTTCAGAGAGCTGTTTACAGGACGGTCCTGTATATAGCCATTTCGGAGCTTGTATACAGGACGGTCCTGTATATAGCCATTTCAGAGACCTTATATACAGGACCGTCCTGTATATAGTAGGGATGTGCATCTCCATCACTGAGGCCGATGCGATGCGCATCTCGATACGTTGCCACGATACGATACATTAACGATACATTTGAAACACCAGGCGATGCGATACGATACGATTTACCCCTGTTGCGATACAGTTCGATACGATTTGATTCAACATTATGCGATTCGGTGCGATACGATGCGATTCAACACGATGCAAAAATAATGATACTTCAATATGGTACGACAGAGGATTTTTGTTTTATTCCGCAGCAGCAAATCATACATTAACAAAAAAGTGCTTTACATATTTGGTACTGCACATCCCATCATGCCGTTTATTTTTTTACCTTTAAAAGCTCTCCAGAGTACAATTGTATAACACCTCAAAACAATGTAAGGATGCATTGCTCATGATTAACAATATGCAAATAACAGCTACCATAGTGCAATGCCCATACAGCTGCCAGCCTGATGTGCTTAACACTCATTCATAGGCTAACTCACCAGTGAGCAGAAAGCAGTGGGTTCTATATGAACAATAAAGAATTCAAATAATCTTTCACAAACAGGTATTTCATAACTGCTTACAGTAAGGAAGACATTTAAATTATTATTGGCCGTCACAGGCTGCTGTAAACTAAACACCACTCTCTCTGACAGAACACCTCACTGAGTGATTTAACTCATATGTCTAACTTTCAGGTTTCTCTTTTCAGCCGCAGACCCCATGTCGCCTCTTTATGTGCGTCGCTAAGTTCCTCGTACTACTTGTGTACTTTAAAGCGGCTCGGCATCGTTAACAATTTGCGAGAGATTTTTCAAGTTGACCGTCTCTAGTATATAGGGCCGCGCACATATACCATCAGGACGTTACTGATGGGGTGCGGCTGCGGAGTGATACTGTGTGTATGCAAGCCCGCATCTAGAACGGATCTATGTATCATGGCTGTAGACCTGTTAAGTAATAAAGATACCTCATACAAAGGTCTACGGATACCTTATTACTCTCCATGACCTGCGGTCAACTATATAGCCTAGCATAAAGGACTATTACACCGTCTTTCTTGAACAATCCGAAGTGTTGGCAAACGTTTGATTTGTAGGTATTTTTCGGTGCGCTGTGTTTCTCTTTCTCCTCAACTTCCGTGTGTGTTGATAGCTGACTCTCGGCCTCCGTAGTGGCGAAGCAAATATCAAAGATCTGAGCGCTGAGCGTTGACAAGATGAGGGGATTTTATATGAATGAATCGGTTTTTTACCGATGCAAAGACGCTACGCAATCGATGCATCGCGAGTTCAACCCGGTTCAACCCAAACTGTAGCCGATGTGCACTCTTTCAACCGGTGCACTCGCATCTTGAACGTTTATGCCGGTGCACCGATGCGAATCGGTGAATCTTAACATCTCTAATAGCCATTTCAGAGGGTTGTGTACAGGACGGTCCTGTATATAGTCATTTGGCGTTGTGTACAGGACGGTCCTGTATATAGCCACTCCCTTACACGCAGGGTCGGCGTCATGGGGGGTCATTCGCGGGCCATGCCCCCCCAAATGAGTCACTGTGCCCCCCCAACGCAGGGTGGGCAAGCCTTACCACTTTGCCGTTTTTTTTGTTTTTTGTGAAAACGTTTCCACTAAAGGTTGTTTGTGTGAAATACATCAGAAATAAAGAATACAAATATAAAACACAGCCTGAGGTGTGCTCACTGCTGCTCTCTGATTGGTGTGTTGCTTGACCAATGACCCCCGACTTTTGTTTTGTTATCATTACGTGGCTGTGTGTTCAGATGAAAGCCCAGTGGTGATCTGTTAAACTGATTATACAGTAAAGCCATCGAAAATAATATGATATACAGTACAGTACAAGTAGCCTACTTCTGGGTCTCTGTGTTTCATTCAAGCTCGGCTCTGTGTGTGTGGCACGAGCGCATTTTGTGAGTGCGCGAGCGGTAACGTGGAATGTTGTTGTTCACATCTGGTTAGCTAGCTATGCTAACGGATATAAAGAGCTGTTTCTACACCAAGGTAGAGGAAAGTCCTCTCCTGTCAGACTGAGAAGATCGTATAACCTCAGCCACAGGTAAGGACTCTCTCAGTGTTTAGATAGTTCACTTTAGTGTAAGTTATCTCAGTGGGTCTCAAACGGTTTGGTCACCATTTATGTAAACAAGTATTTGCGAGGAACACCTTTATATGATCATTATAGTTATTAAAAAAATAAGAGAATAAATGAAAACGGGTATGAAATACTATAGGACATTAACACAAGAATACAGTTTAAAGGGGAGTGATTAGTAAAATATCCATAAAGAAAAAGTAAATCTGTTTACAGTTCTGTTTCATATGGGTGCTGCTGAGAGATGTAGGCTATCCATAGATCTCTTCATTTTGCTCTCAAAGTGCACCAGATTGATGCATTTAACTTCAATATTTTAAAAATAATCTTCCCGGGGGAGCTTGCCCCCAGACCCTCCTAGAGCAGGTTAGGTCCACCCCCACCTAAAACATGTTCACATGGATAGGATACTAAATACATTTGCACACTTTTTATATGGTGGCCTATGTCCATATGTTTCTGTTTTGGTGGTCGTGCCACAACCGTGCATGTATGCACAAGTTGTTAGGGAAATAATTGTCCTAGACTCCTAGATATGACGTGCATGACCAACCCTGACGTCTGTTATCTCCTTTAAGGAGATAGGCTGCTTCAGCCATGATGTTGTTGTTCCCATTCTATGACCGGGCAACCCTAGGTCACAGATGGTTTATTGTTGTGGGTACACTGGGACACTTCCTTCTCTGTGTTTGTGGACTCCAAGGTGTGAAATCTTCGAGGCCATAAGTGTCAGACGCAAGTCACTCAGTGTTCCCAACTGTTTAGGCTATCTTCTCAAATATTTTGATTACTCTCTGTGAAACCAGTTAAATGGGCTAACGAGAGAGAGGCGCTCCAGAATTGACGTGGCAACTCTACCATGCAGTCAGATCGTGGCTGCTGTGACTTGTGATGTGAATCCTCCGGCCGAAGCTCCAAATAAACCATCAGTGTTTGACATCAAACTCCTGCTCTTCCCGTGTCTCCTTCATGAGTCGGTGACTCCCACTGCAGTGCTACACAGAAGTTTCCCCCACACAAGTCATGGTGCGCTATAAAATAGCACTACAGCCCTGCAATGTGTATGAAAGACAATAGACTTTACAGCATGTTTTTTTAAATTGAAGTTGCGTTGGTGTTTGTGTGTTGGTTGTTGACGGCAGTGTGTGCCCCCCCTTGGTAAATGATTGCCCCCCCCATTCGATTTGTTCTAGAGCCGACCCTGCTTACACGACACTGTTCAACACTTAATTCTGCTTTACTATTTAACGAAACAACCGCGGATGTCTTGAAAGACTCTTTCGCTAAAGGTTTTTGAAGATATCTGCATTCTTGTGACACGTAAATACTGCGCTTCCTATGTTTTGGTGCGAACTGCCTTCACACCAGCAATGAACCGCTCCAGAGTTCGCAAGCAAGCGTTCCGAGACCACCTATTTTAGCGGACCAGAGTCCGGTTGTTTAGTTCACTTAAGAGGTCTCGGACTGCGTTCACACCGACCCAAATGAACCGCACCAAGCGGCTAAACGCACCAGGGTTCGATTCAACCGGACTATACAAGGCAGGTGTGAACGCACCCTTAAGAGCCTGTGACACGAGTTTCCCCCATCATCCAAACCCATCAATTTGAGTAAATATTGTCCCCTTGAAAACCGTTACTGAACTGATTTTGGATATTTGTACTTTGATAACCATACATCTGCCCTTCAATGTTGACCATATTCTGGATCTTCTCAGGGATTCTTCAAATCCCGCCAAATTATGTGTGACGTCATTGCGGGCCAAGCGCTCCAGCTGCACCGTTCAGGATCCCAGCATCTGCATGTAAACGCACGATGGCGCACACAGCAGCAAGCTCAGACAGCGATGACAGTTTAATTTTGAACGTGTCTGAGAGCTCATATGAGGCTGAAGGATCGGTTTATGTTTTATCTGTTAGTGTCACAAAGTGAATAAAGTCAGTATGTTAGACAGTGGGACGGATGGTTAAACCTTTTATATAATTGTTGCATGTTACATATAGCCTAGTGTTGTGATTGTAATGTTGTGCGCTATGAACTCTTTTTATTTGCATGCATGAGATTGTTTTCAGGAAAGAAGCACACTTTTGCCGCTGCATGGTACAACAACAGACCATGGCTTGAAGAGTTGTTAAAAGCAGACGCAGCCTTTTGATTCCCCTGTAGACAGTTTAAAGTGAATACGTCTTCATCTGATGCGGCTTTTACTGTCAAAGGTTTTTGCGACTGGAAACACGCATTACAGACTGATAAAGGACTGCTAAGGCATGCCGCATCAAAAGAACACATTTCATGTGAGAGTTTGTGGAGAGAGAGACAGATACGCGAGGAAACAAATAAGGAAATTAGGCACGGAGCCGTTATTACGTGTCAGCTGTCGTTGATATTATAGCTTTTTTAGCTGTCAACCAACTCCCTCTCAGAGGTGACTCGATTCACTCCACAGCATGTCCGAGTGCAGTGCATAGGAACATAAACCATGCCCAAGGCGGGCTAAACAGTTCAACGTCTCCGTCTCTACTATTTATCTCCGAGTGCAGCGACGAGGAAGCTGCCATCCGTAACCAGTGTGCCTTGCTCGTGATTTACCAGTGTCTGTGCTGCCACGCACACAATGTTTCAAAGTGGTTGCTACGTTGACCTTTATTTGTGTATGTTTGCGATAATGCCGTTGGCCTTGCTGTTTGATATATATTGTGCCGCAGGCCCGCAGCACGTGACGGTTTTGTGTGCCCTCCCATGAAAATCATATGCCCTCCCTTTAGATTTGTTCTGGCGCCGGGTCTGACAATACCCCAACGGCGCCCGCTTGCTAATGTCTTCCAGGTTGAACCAAGACAGATTCGGGGAGAAAAGGACCTTGTACTGAAAGCCTCAGACCCAGGTGTAGTAGATGTGGATGTCCAGGTGAACCGGGTCACCGTTGAAGGCCAGCATCCAGTCAACATGCTAAAAGGGGAGGGATTGTTGACCGAACAACAGCAGAAAATGGACTCCCTGTTGCAGCGATGGCGGGATGTCTTTACAGCAGGGGATGAGGATTTTGGTCAAACTGATGCAGTCCTCCACTCCATCCCCACAGGCTCTGCACCACCTAGCCGGTAGCGCTACAGGCCAATCCCACCAACCCTCTACCCTGAGTTGAGGAGCCTCATCCAAAACATGTTGGACACAGATGTTATCAAGGAAAGCTCCAGCCCTTGGGTGGCACCCATCGTATTGGTAAGGAAGAAAGATGGATCCTGGCGCTTCTGTGTCGATTACAGAAGGCTCAATTCTCTGACTCACAAAGATGCCTACCCCCTGCCAAGAATTGAAGAATCCCTCACAAGTCTCAAACAAGCTGCTTGGTACTCCACTCTGGACCTCGCCAGTGGATTTTGGCAGGTGGAAATGGACCCAAAAGATTGGGAGAAGACGGCATTCACCACCCCCATGGGCCGTTACGAGTTCCAGAGGATGCCCTTTGGCCTTTGTAATGCCCCAGCGACTTTCCAAAGACTAATGTAGCGCTGCCTGGGAGGACAGGTCCAGGAGTCTCTACTGATCTATTTGGATGACGTGGTAGTATACTCCCCTGATTTTGACACCCACATTGAACACCTGGAGCAGGTTTTCGAAAAGCTGGCCGCCCACGGCCTGAAGTTGCAGCCCCATAAATGCCACTTGTTTCGCAAAAAGGTCACCTACCTCCGACACGTCATCCTGAAGGACGGAGTATCCACAGACCCTGAAAAGACCGCCGCTGTAAGGAACTGGTCAACCCCTTCAACCATCAAGCAGGTACGGTCATTCCTTGGATTTGTAGGATATTACCGTAGATTTGTGAAAGGCTTCTCCAAAATTGCTGCACCCCTTAACGCTCTCCTATTAGGTTCTGCTAGCATGCGACAAGGGAAGAATGCCGTGGATTGGACTGCAGACTGCCAGGTGGCATTCGATGCTTTGAAGACTGCGTTGGTGAGTGCCCCAGTTTTGGCCTTTGCCGACTTCGCAAAGCCATTCCATCTCTACACTGATGCTAGCCTAGGAGGATTGGGGGCAGTGCTATCACAAGTACAGGATGGCAGGGAGAGGGTTATTGCTTATCCCATCAGAAGCTTACACCCCACTGAAAGGAACGACAACAATTACAGTTCATTCAAACTGGAGTTTTTGGCCCTCAAGTGGGCTGTCACTGAGAAATTCAAAGACCATTTGTGGGGCAACAAATTCCTGGCTTTTATAGACAATAACCCACTTGTCCACCTGAACACAGCACAAGTTTAGGTGCCACCGAACAGCGGTGGGCAGCCCAGCTGGCAAACTTTGACTTTGACTTGAAATATCGCCCTGGCTCTGCAAACCAGAATGCTGATCTTTTATCCAGGTTGCCACAAGACGCAGAACCCATCCAGCAGACCCAAGCAGAGACAGCAGTGCTGGAATCGGAGGACACCCCTGAAACTGAAGACCATTGGAAGCATTGTCAGGAAGGAGACCAAGCACTGGTCCAAGTAAAGGGGTGGGTGGCAAGAGGACACTTCCCACTACCTGAGGAAAGGAAAGCCAGTCAGCCTGCAGTAAAACGCCTCTTGCAAGAATGGAGCCGGTTATACATCCAGGAAGGTGTGTTGAAGCGAAGAACCCAAGAGCGTCATACTGGGCTGAACCTCTCCCAAATTCTAGTGCCCACTGGCAAGACACAGGAGCTGTGGGAAAAGTATCACCAAGCCTCAGGACACATGGGCATAGCCAAGATTGATGCCCTGCTGAGGAAGACTTTCTACTGGGTAGGGATGGGAACTGACCTACAGACATGGGCGTCCAATTGTGCGATCTGCACCCAACAGAAAAAGGGCCCAGAGGTAAGAGCACCTTTGGTTCCTATCCTAACATCATACCCTTTGGAAATTGTCTCAATCGACTACCTGTCTCTTGGCCGGCATGGCGACACTTACCCTTATCTATTGGTTATGACTGACCTTTTCACAAAGTATGGATGGGCTATCCTTACAAAAGACCAGACGGCAGCCACCACAGCTCGTGTTCTCTGGCGACACGTCATCCATCCATGGGGTTGCCCGGAACGTATCCTGTCTGACCAAGGGGGAGCCTTTGATTCAAACCTGGTAGCACGGCTGTGCAGCCTTTATGGGTGTGTGAAGGTCCGAACCACACCCTACAGGCCCCAAGGAAATGGGGCCTGTGAAAGATTTAACAAGACTCTGTTGTCTCTTCTAGGATCATTGAGCTTGGAGGACCAAGTACACTGGTCAGACCACTTGCCTTCTCTGCTCCAGATGTATAACAATACCACTCATGAGACGACTGGAATGACCCCACATTTTGTAATGTTTGGCCGGCATGCCCGCCTGCCTGTTGAAACTGCAGTGAGAGCACCACCACTGACTCAGAGACATGACCTGGTAGGCTGGGTACATCAGCATCTTGCAGAGAGTCTACAAACAAGTGGCAGCAAGGACCAAAGCAAACAGACTGCGAGACAAGGACAGGTACGACCGGAAAGCAAAGCACCTCCCCTTGTTACCCGGAGAGCGGGTGCTGTTGCGAAATTTCCGCCGGAGAGGGAAAGTTGACGCCCCACTGGCAGCCCCAACTCTATGTTGTTCATGATCAACTACGCCCCGGCCTGCCAGTTTTCCAGATCAGGCCAGAAGGAAAAGAAGGCCCTATTAAGACAATCCATCGTAACCATCTTAGGCCTTGCCCTTTCGATCCACCTGAAGTACCACATCATACCTCAGAGATTGAAACAAACTCAATCTTCCCCAATTCGCTACTTCCCAGGCCCCTGTTGTTGCCTTTGACCCTTGTGCCCATAGTAATTGCTCTTCCCACAGGTCCCATAGGAGAGGACCCTGTGGCCCCACAAGAGCAGAGAAATGCATCACCCCTACGAAGGTCTCAGAGACAAAACAGGGGTAGGCCTCCAGACAGGTATGGACAGTAAGATTGTTGGGACGACAACTGTTAAAGGGGGGAGGAGTGTCACAAAGTGAATAAAGTCAGTATGTTAGACAGTGGGACGGATGGTTAAACCTTTTATATAATTGTTGCATGTTACATATAGTGTTGTGATTTTAATGTTGTGCACTATATAGCGATTAACTCTTTTTATTTGCATGCTTGTTTAACCTCAAATAACTGTCACAACAAAGACACAGACGCTGCTGATTGACACACCGGCACCCAGTGAAAATCAGCGATCTCATTTGCCAGTTGCCAAATCCACTCTCTCATAAATACGCCGACTACCTGTCGCCACTGCACCCAGCCCAGCCCACGTAAACTGTCAACGGGGGGAGCCTCGCTGCGGGGAAACGGTGGACCTAGTGTCCCGATCGGAGTGGGATTAATAATGATAATCATCCGTGCATTTTATCCATTAATTTCCCCAACATTGTGGTAAAAAAAAAAAACGTTTAATCCATGTTGGTGTACAACTATAAAAAGCATCGGTTTGTTTTTTCATCAGGAAATGCAGACCGGCTCAAACAAACGATTTTTAATCATCATCCTCACGATCATTTAATGTATGGTTCGCCGAATTGACATGAAAGCACTAATAAATGTAGTTTAATCCACTTGAGTTTACAACTACAAAAATAATCGATTTGTTTTTATATCCCATCCGACGGGAGGAAATTCAGTAGCTCTCACTACCGATTTTTAATCCTAATTTAATCATCATCTTCACCACGATCATTTATGTTCGCCGAAATGACATGAAAGCACTGACAAATATGAATATACTGTAGTCAACTTCATTAAAACGTTATTAACGTGCCTAAACTCAGTAATTCACCATTTCTACGCATGACAACACACTTTGTCCGTGTTTGGCTCTCTCGCCGCACAGTGAAGCGTTCCCGCATTGACGTCACTTCCGGCTTCCCCCAAAACTTGAAAAATGAGTCGAAGGAATTTCCCTGCGATGTTCGAAATTATTGATATTTATCGGAACGGCATCGCACCTTCTGTTTTAAGCTGACTGTTCGAGATTACTAGTAGCCCAATATTTCATTGCACAACAGTTGTTGGGAGGCTGTCACAGGCTCTTTAAGGGCCGCCTCGTTATCGAACCTGTCAAGTTTTGACCATGTTTACTAGATATGAGAATATTGTGTTTCGTGGCGAGCATTGTGTCGCCATTTCTACGGTATATGATGAGACCTCAGATTTGACGTTGAGCTGTTCAGGGTCAGAGCGTTAACGATCATGTGACATTTGGTTCTGTTTGGAGCAGTATTTTCTTCAGTCAGCAGTGAGAATATTATTCATGTTACAGTTGCTCCGTGACTGCTCTTAGTGTTATCAAATCACAGAATCAATTATTCTGAGCGTGGAAGGGGGAAGCGTCCATGAATGCACCACAGGCGGTGGAGATAAAAAAAACAAAAGAAAAGACAACTGGTCACAACAGTTTTCCTGCCACACGAACAATACCCTCACATGTGACACAAAAAAGTCCTCTCCTGCTGATGTTCAGGTGCACAGGAAATATTGGTGAGTATTGTTTCCAGAGTAATTACTATTTTGCTGTGAATTAGTGATATTTAATCATTTTAGTGTATTTATTACTCATAGCTTCTAGAGTGCGATCAAAAATGCAGAGTAAATTATATTGGAGTCAAACCATGACCACGCTGTAATGAAGGTGATCTCTGGGGCCATAGATCTCGGTCTCAGTTACGGATTATATAGCTTAATTATTGGCGAAGTATATTACTTTGTTCCACACTAAAACATTGCACAGGAAGCATGTGAATCTATGTAATATATGCATATATTTGTCACGATCTGTCTATGTTTTAGTTTGTCTGTCTCTGTTTCCTGTTTTAGTTTTGAGAAGTGTTCCCCCTCCCTGTTGCTGGTGATTGTGTTCACCTGGTGCCCTGTGTTTCTCCTCCCTCCTCACCTGTGTCTTGTTGGTTTGATTAGTCCTGAGTGTATTTAGGTTCTGTTTTCCTGTTAGTGTGTGTGTATGTGTGAGATCCTTGTTGCTGGTGGCTGTGTTCACGTGAGACCATGGGCGTAGGAAGCATCCTGAACTTCGGTACTCTCTCTCAAAATGGTAATGTGCATTATGTTTTAATTATACTTCTTATCATTCAGAAGCTTTTTGTGCTGTGTATGTTTTACTGAGTGCTTATAGGCCATTTCTATCCCAGTATTCAGTTAACTATTTATTTTCCGTGCACATTACATAGACTAGCTAATATTCGACCTACTGCTTGGGACTTTGAGTCTTCAAAATGTCCAATGTCACAGACTAGGACTTACTTTAGAGTCAGTTGTATTTACATTCAGTATGACTTGTTATGATTCAATGTGAAAGAGTATACTGCTCAATAAATAATTATCACTTCACCACCTCTCTTGACATCTAGGTGCTTGAGAGTGAGTCAGAGGCAGAATACAGGGATAGTGCGAGGTCCATTGCTGAGGTGAGTGATGAAAGGGAAATGACAGTTTAGAGTCAATTGTGATGTGGACTCTCATCCCAGAATTTTAAGGAAATCAGTGGGGATATTGAAAAGGAAGCATTTCAGTCAAGGGGCATCATATGACCAATATAGACAGAAGAGCAACATTTATTTGAACATTCAAGTCAATGATACCATTCCTAGGTGAACTTAACATCTGTATGGAGTCAGATCAGTCTCAATATTAATAAATGCTCACAGAATGAATCAAAAATGTATTTTGCGATTTTGCGACCCCCACACCCCCCATTAAAATGTCCCCCCCCCACGAAAAAAAAAGAAAATGTCCTGTATTCTGGTGCATTTTAACAGGTGGTTTGATACTTTTATGTGGCTATACTAGCATGAGGAAAATGATGGGTACATTTTGTAATTTCATCCAGTAGTAAAGAAAGGAAACCTATTTGATTATTAATTCAGAGCCGTCTTTGAATTAATAAAAAGCAGTTTAAATGCCCATTTTTTGCACATTTATATACAACAATAAATATTTGTGGAGTCATTTATATATAAATCGCAAAATACATTTTTGATTCATTCTGTGAGCATTTATTAATATTGAGACTGATCTGACTCCATACAGATGTTAAGTTCACCTAGGAATGGTATCATTGACTTGAATGTTCAAATAAATGTTGCTCTTCTGTCTATATTGGTCATATGATGCCCCTTGACTGAAATGCTTCCTTTTCAATATCCCCACTGATTTCCTTAAAATTCTGGGATGAGAGTCCACATCACAATTGACTCTAAACTGTCATTTCCCTTTCATCACTCACCTCAGCAATGGACCTCGCACTATCCCTGTATTCTGCCTCTGACTCACTCTCAAGCACCTAGATGTCAAGAGAGGTGGTGAAGTGATAATTATTTATTGAGCAGTATACTCTTTCACATTGAATCATAACAAGTCATACTGAATGTAAATACAACTGACTCTAAAGTAAGTCCTAGTCTGTGACATTGGACATTTTGAAGACTCAAAGTCCCAAGCAGTAGGTCGAATATTAGCTAGTCTATGTAATGTGCACGGAAAATAAATAGTTAACTGAATACTGGGATAGAAATGGCCTATAAGCACTCAGTAAAACATACACAGCACAAAAAGCTTCTGAATGATAAGAAGTATAATTAAAACATAATGCACATTACCATTTTGAGAGAGAGTACCGAAGTTAAAGAACTCAGAAAATAATCTCTTATCGAACTGAGGCTCCAGTAAAACACACTGACTGCGTCTACATGGACATCAGTAAGCCGTTCATGAGTAGCCTATTATCCCGGTTATGATCATATTGGGGATATGGTGTTTACATGAGCACAGAGAGATCGGGTTATTCATGTTCCCTGTTTACATGATAAATACTAGTGACCTGGCATTTCGATGCCTTTTCTCATCTAAACTATTAAGTATTTGAATCTCTCTATCATGACATAAAGACAAAACTACCAGCTGAAGACTTACTTTCCTCTTCTTTGAAATGTTCTTATGTCCATGTTGTCTGGGGGAGAAAACATATCAAACCAAGAGATCGTCAGCTTTGATTTTCTCTGTATTAACCATGTCCTGAACACTTGGTGTGTGCTTTACCTCCGCTACCGGCATCGCTTCATACAACAGATCTGAGCTGTCCAACTATGGCAACACTCCTTGAACATGCGCGCGCTATGGGAGAATCTGCCTTGGTACAAAGTAGCAGTGAAAACATGGTACGGTGTTTCATTGATTTGGGCATTCTCTCAATAAGCAAGTGGAATGGATTTGATAATGAACCACGGACACAGCGCTCGACAAAATGCGGCGAGTAGATAGACCGATGCACGGACTTTCCAAATAGTAAAAGTGGGGGGGTCTAAACTAATCATTTGAAAAAGTGAGGGGGGACTTGTCCCACCCTCATATAATGGCTACGACGCCCCTGCGTGAGACAGTCATATTGAGGCTGTGTATCCTGTACCACAGCGATGAATAAATGCCCACACCGGGTTGTATTTGAACTCTCTGCCTCCTTGCTTGGTCGGGCCGCTCAATGGTCAGCTTCACACACGCCCACTCATGTTCCTTAATCACTTTGGTTTATTGACCTTTTTTATTGTAAAGATCATTATGGTTCATTTATTCTATTCTGAGTAAAATTACCTTCTATTGGGAGCAAAATTACCTTCTATTGGGAGTAAAATTACCTTCTAGTTGGAGTGAAATGAGGTTTGATTGGGACTAAAATGACCTATGAGTAAAATGGCAGTAGAGTTGTTTTTAATATACACTACATAGAGTAAATAACCATTAAGCAGAGTCAAGTCTAAGCACATAAGAGTAAAATGAACTCTAAAAATACAATTCTGAAAAAAGAGTACATTTTACTCTAGGTTGGGACCAAATGTAATATTTTTAGAGTAACATTTTCTTCAATTTGAGTCAATTTTACTCAGAGAAATTGACTGTGATCAGTATGTAGTGTCTCTACTTTAAAGAGCCCTCTCCTGCTCATGTTCAGATGTATATCAGTATGTAGTATCTCTACTTTAAAGAGTCCTCTCCT
Organism: Gymnodraco acuticeps; assembly: GCF_902827175.1. NCBI lineage: Eukaryota > Metazoa > Chordata > Actinopteri > Perciformes > Bathydraconidae > Gymnodraco > Gymnodraco acuticeps. The sequence goes on from NW_022990021.1 coordinate 503,803, forward strand.
GCTGATGTTCAGGTGTATATCAGTATTTAGTGTCTCTACTGGGACATGTGTCCATGCTTTAATGTTCAAAAAGCTCTTTGTTTTTCTCATACTGCCTGTGCTGTAGCACCTCTTTTCACCCTCTGTCTGAAACCATGCCACTTACACGTAAATATATACTGTAAGAGAATATTTTAATCCGATCTGTGTATTTAGAGATTCTCAGTCTTTCTTGCATGTTCCTGTGTAACTTCTCAAGAAGACACAGGTCAAGAGGTCTTTTGCCTTTCCTGTGGGGGAGGGGTTTGGGCACAGGAGGAGTTGCAAAACAGAGGTGCTTTGTTCCGAGGCCTGGTATTGATTAGAGGAAAGGCGGGAATATAGGCCCCTCCTCTTCTAATGTATAGATGTGTTCCTGTCTCCTTTGTCTCCAGAGTTTGCTTGGTGTCTCATAAAGAAGTTGTGAATATACCTTGTGAATTCTCCGGCCGTATTATACTCTCAATAAATGTCAGTGTGTGACTAAGGCAAATCCAGCTTCCATTCCTTTCACGAGCATTGTCTCAGCATTGATAACAGAAGTTTTCTTCACATATACCATCATTATGTAATGTAGTGTATGTGCGTGTTCTTCTCCTTGTGTTTGGTGCTCTTTTCTAACGTATTCTCTTCTCACCCTCATCTCTACAGATCAGTAGAGAACTATTCAAATTCAAATAAATACAAAATGAAAAAAGAGGGGATGATTTAAAAAAAAGAAGCTTTAAAGTTAAATAAAATAATCTAATAATAATTCCTCAATGTGTATCATTATCAGAAATAGTGTATTTATTCCGAGGGAAATTACATTTTCTGACAGTTAAAGTTGGGGTAGGTAATTCACTTCAGAAACACTTTTTTTGTTATATTCCATGGAATGCTCTTAACATCCCGATAGCAATGAATACATTAAATGCTTTGACAAGACAATAAATACATTACAAAAATGTAATCTGTGGAAGCCGTGGTGCTGTAAAAACCACGACCAATTATTTTAGCCGGCCCGGCTAAAATAACTGGATGGCCTACCTGCCTGTCAGCCTTCCATCTGTGCACAAACTTATCTCGTGCCCTCATTGGTCATGCTCGTGTGTGTTAGAGGAGGGGTAAGGAAGGGGCAGATTTTTTTTTGGGTGCATAGTTTCAAATTCTAGCGCACTCGAGCTGGTTTCTCAATTCTTACCTACCCTACCTTTTTTAAAAGGTGAATAAAAAAAAGACATAAGAAAAATACAAGTTAAAGTAAAATATTCAATAATAAGTTGAAATAAGAATACAATTAGGAAATGTATTCAAACCTTGATTTACTGAGAGTACATTTGTTTGCTATAATTTAAGACTGTTGCACCATTAAGGCACTTTAATGTAAATTAAGTCATACTGTTATAATTAATAATTCTGTTAATATTATTTATAATGACATTTATTCCTTTCATAGCCGATCTAATATCTGAGACACATATTGACACATATTGCCTTTGGTGTTTGGCCTCATGGGAGATTTCCATTCTCTCGGCACGCTGCGGCCGCGAAGCATATTTGTGTGTGTGCAAAGTATCGGACCGGTCATTGATTGGTGACACGTTGTGGATGCAGAGGACACAGTCAGGCCAAAGGATAAGAAGCTGAGCTATAGTCTGAGCACAGGCTGTCAGTGACCTTATAGCAGGAAACCTGCCGAGAAAGTGAAGCAGCCTCTGCAGCGCTTTGTTCAAGACCTTGATAGTGGCTGAGAGGCTGGGGGGGGAACTGTAGTTTGTTTTCCATGTCAGGTAGCACCCAGGGACGCGCCTGGTTGTTTATAATTGCACTCTCCACCTTGGCTTTAATTACTTTACTGCTCATTGTGCTTCTTTGTCGCTTCATCTTTTAGCAAGTTGTTGGATTCAAAGATATGCTAATGTTTTCGTGTGGTTTGAAATAAAACCCTGCGTACTTTTCTCAGCCTCATGAATAAAAACACACTAAATGGCCTAGTTGTCCCTCAGATAGGGACAATAGTGATGCCGTAGCCATGGGACGTATCGGCTTCACTACTTTGCTGTCTTGTAATTGCTCACACCTCATATTTAGATTTCCACACATTGACATATGTTGCAGTCTGTGTATGTCTCTGAACAACCTCTTCACTGTGCTCTTCAAACACGGACCATCTCAAATTCCATAATCCCACTGTCTGCATGTATGAGCATGCCCCGGTCAAGCCTGAGAGAGCCAGCGGGCGGCAGATCTCGCTGATTGTTCACACAAGTAAAAAGCAAAAGCAATTTAGTTTTTGATAATGTGGAACGTGATGAATGAAGTGTGTTGAGAAACAAGAAACATTGAGTGTCAGTGAGTATGAAGTCATTGTGCTGGGGAGTACACTAGATACAAGACAGTACACATTTGTAGTTGATTTCTTTGAGGGAAGCTATTTCATGTAACACTATTTTGTGCTAAACCAAAGTTTGCAATATTGTATTTTGTAGTCTTGTGTATTTATAGAGCATGATTTAATGAGCTGAAATCCATAACTTGCTCCAGGGTGTTGCCCTAAATATACTGAAGTCCTCTCTAATAAGAATCAAAGAGAAATAAAAACAGAGAGAAATCAATGTTGGCCAGGCTTTGAGAACAGCGAGACAGAGCTGTGGTTCATTCAGCATCAATTTTATTTGACGAGAAGAAAAGCAAAACTTGACAGAGCAAATGAAGGTCATTTACAATTCTATTGAGGCACCCGTTCTGCTTGTAGCTTTCTCGAGAACGGCTCATCCAAACAACACTCAACATTGAGTTTCCATCGGCCGCCAAGTATAACGTAAATGGGATGTATTGTTTTGAAAAAATGAAGGAAATTAATACATACAGAAAGAGACTTCTCCAATTTCAGCTATAGCTTGATTACCTGCACATGCACATGACATGACATGCATTATAATTTTGAGGACTTTGTCGCTTCAGGAAAAAGAGCACCTTTTTGACAAAAGCTGCATTTTAAAAATGTTAAAGTGGCCCTGAAGTGCAAGTCGAAAACAGCATTTCAGGAAACACCACAGCATTTCAGAAAACACAACAGCATTTCAGGAAACACCACAGCATTTCAGAAAACGCCACAGCATTTCAGAAAACGCCACAGCATTTCAGAAAACGCCACAGCATTTCACAAAACACCACAGCATTTCAGGAAACACCACAGTTGAGGCTTCCTCCGTGAGGTGAGGCCCCCTCCACGAGGTGAGGGCGTGAAACCCCACCCAGTCTGCGTGATCTGCGTGTAGGGAGGGGTGGTCCTGTTCTATACTATATCTATTAGGGCTGTGCGATTATGGCAAAAATCATAATCACGATTATTTGGTCAATAATTGATATCACGATTATTTTGACGATTATTCATTGACCATTTATTGAACTTTAAAACGAATAATATTTTACCAATAAACAAGATCAATAAATGTGTTGGAGCGCACTTCCAAAACCATACTAAACATATATTAATATGATAAATAAAAATAAATTAGACCAAAATAAATTAAATCAAATATGTTGCAGTGCACTGTCACAACCTACTGAAAACTCCTTAACATATAGCCAACATATTGGTAAAACATATTCAACATATTCCACTCAGTTAAACGTTGAAGGCTGGCCAACCGTCATGGTCCAGAAGTAAGTAAGAATGTATGTTGAACTACAATTTAAGACCAAATAAAAATGTTTAGGCCACCATGGCAAATGCTGGTAGGGCTGCTCGTGTCATCTCTTAAAGATTTGTTGCAAGAAATACCAGCCTGTTTACATGGTCTGGTTTCAGAGATGAGCGCAGGCAGGTGACAATATTGCCACCTGTACTGAAGACCCTCTCTGAAGAGGAACTTGTGGCAGTGCTGCCACATATGACACAGGAAAAAAAGAAAAGACTCTGAAGAACCCTTTCTTTGCCATTATATAAAAATAGTGTTGCTACAAAAGTATAAATTAGGCTTACTAATAAGACAACTCAGATCTGAAGCTACACAGTAATCTGCTGCAGCAACACTGCAATAAAAAGGACAACATTAATAGAATCAAACCCATTTTTTGTTGCATTTTATTAGAGTATAAAAAGAAATGCCTTTAAAATAGGATGCAAGCAACACTAGTTTCTGAACTGATAGACTATAATCAATTTAAACAGAACAGATCTTAATGTTTGCATTCTTATACCATTTTGTACAATAATTATCATGAATAAATTCAAACAAACTAAAACTTACAGCAGATTAATAACGGTATCCAAATTGAGTTTTTATTATATCAAAAACCTGTTGAAATGCTGCTGTTATTTTTACTGTCCCACAAAAGCGCGTCGGTAGCCTCCAGGAAAGCTTATTTCATAACTTCGCCGTCTTCGAAAGACTTCATGTGTTTCCCTAGAACGTGACTGACACGATAAGGTGCTCTGGTAGCAGCCTTGCTCTTGTTGTTGGGCCTGGTGAAAATGGACTGCTGTGCATTTAGCTGTGCTCTCAGGCCCCTCCCCTTTTGGAGCGTAGGGCAGAATTAGGAGGGAATTCCGTCTCGTAGCGTTTGTGCACTGTTTTGAAATGCCGCTCCTAAATTACCCTTCTTCAATAAAGTCACGCTCGCATTGCAGATGAGACAGATGGACTTTGAATTGGAATAGATACAAAAATAATGATCCTCCCACTTGGAGTGAAAATTATATATTTTGGGCTTTTTTGCTTCTGCCATAATTGCGGTCTTGTGTGTGTGCGGACTGTCACTCCTGTTGACCATCCATGCTGTTGACACGGACAACGTCAGCGAACTAGTGCACTGCTCACCAGCCACGCCCGGACACATGGGGTGAGGCCGGCCAATCACAAAGCTTTGATGCGTTCAAGTGCATTATTCTGGCACGGGAACATTATGTTACAGGACATTAACGATAAAACAGAATATTGTTGTTCTATTTTTAGACACATCTCGCGATCGACTGGGAATCTCCCCGCGACCCTTCTTTTTAACTAGTTGCTGCTCTTGTTCTGAGATCTTCGCTTGCGCTGAACACTCACAACACATGTCACTCCCACGTGGCCGAGTGGGCTTTTAGGGAGGGGCGAAAGCGCACCCAGCAAAATAATCGTATTTTGTCAATTATGCTGTTTTCCTAATCGTCGCAAGCCGTAATCGCGATTAAAATACGATTAATTGCACAGCCCTAATATCTATATTATGTTAATAGTTACATTTAGCTGCACAATGCTGTCTCCTGCAAGCTCTTTTATCAAACGACGTAGATATGACGCTATATGTATCAAAACAAAACAAAACGTACCTTCTTATATCTTTCTCCACTCTCTCTGAACTTTCTTTCCTCCGATTGCCATCACTCTGGTTCGTTCTCTCTTTGTCTGGTCATACATCAATCTGTTCCACGTAGCGCGCCCCCTAGAGGCCCGGAGCACTTCCGGAATGGGTTTTTTTGTATGTGTTTTGGGAAATGTATGTGCTTTGGGCTCTTTCATCCAGTGCTTGAATTGGAATGAAAATAGGTGCCAGTACTCTAAAATCAGCAACTTTTTCAAGTCAATTTTATATATACAGCCCACAAACAAGAATTTGGCTACTATAATGCTGGTGGGTTTGTCTCTTTACTACTGTATATTTTAGAAAGGTTCACTGTACTTAACATTTTTTATGATAGGCAGCGGATATGGCTAAAGCTCAGTAAGGTCAATATTAACTGAAAATATAGCAATCAAAGTCTAGATCTTCTGCTGAAGACACATGAAGCAGAGACCTTTCAGGTGAGAGCCCCTCTGGTGGTGTTCAACATTAATGACAAGGAAACAAAGCTCTGGTCAGAAGCATTTTTATAAAAAGCTTTAACAAAATTAAGTATTTCTGTACATTTTGAATGCAATCTAACTTTCCAACTCAGAAAACGAAAAACGAAAAAGTGCCAAAAGTCTTCTCACATGGCTGAGCTGCTTTGCAATATACTTCACCACTGAAGAATACAAATATGTATAAAGTAAACTATGATGCAATCTAACTTTCCAACTCAGAAAAATGATAAAGAGCATGAACAAAGAACATGTAAAAACAAATGCAAAATTTGCACAATCTAAAACTGTAACTGCAAGTAACAAAGTCTGAGCCATGGTAAAGAGTTACATTGAACACCAAGCTGATCAGATAACTCCCTGGTTGGTCTGAAGTCCTTCTATCTCCAGGATCTGTACAAATCGGCACATTATGCCAAAAGTCTTCTCACTGGGTGAGCTGCTTTGCAATATACTTCACATTGTTAGAAAAGGCTCCAGAAGGCCTTGGGGACATCAGTATCAGGGGCTGGAGCTGGACAGGCTCTTTCATCAGCACTTCTCCTTCCCTTTGCCAGCCAGCACCTCACATACTGTTCCGGATTGAACTGTCCTAGTGATGGTCCATTACATTTAATGAAAACCAGGCTGGACAGTCGGCTGACAGAGAGAGCATTCCTTTTTGCAGTAAGGATATCGTTCATGCAGCTGAATGCCCGCTCACACTCACTAGTGGAGACAGCGATGGTTCGGACTGCTTTCAGTAGAGGCTCCATGGCAGCAGGTGTACGGGATGCCCTGGTTTCCTTGTATTCGCGAAAGCCCTGAACAGTCTCTCTTCTGTCCACTTTCAGCACTTCGCACAAACGTAGCACCTCTACGTCCCCGTACTGTACGTCTAACTCCTCTTCAGGCCAACTTCCAGGATGGATAACTTTCATGTCCTGGATTAGCTGATTGTCCCGGGCCTCCCGGCCATGTAATGGGATTTCTCTTGTGCTGACATGAGAGGAGGTTGTGGAAGTCATTCTGTGTCTCAGATTCTCTACCATACTGCGGAAAAACTGACCTGCATGAATCTGTACAAGCCTGCCATTCTCACGCAGGGCAACACCCTTGAAGGACTTCTCAGCTAGAGCTGTATGAACTATAGTCATGTGTGGGCCAGGCATGGTGACCATGGATTCAAAAACTCGTATTTCTCGAGTTAAGAGCCTATCTGCTGTAGGCAGTGTCATCTCTCTTTTTTGGAGTTGCCGAGAGAGGTCGCTGAGCTCTGTGAGCGCATCGTACATCAGTCCCAGATTGCTGACAAACGTTGCAGATGTGAGCACATCATCCAGGCCCTTGTACTTTGCTCTGTCTCTGGAATCCCTGCTCGTGTCGTTTGCAGCATTTGTGAAGTGATCATGAAGCACTCGGTAGTTTTCCCAGACTGCTCTGACGCTCCTTTCACTTGAAGCCACCCAGCGGATGGACAAAACACGCCCTATCACCAGGAGACGCTGTCCGACTGCTTGCGCACACTGCGCTAACTGCCTCTGATTTTTGGGAGCGGCATGGAACAAGGAATAGAGTTTGTCAAAAAAGATCTGGAAATGATTGAGCCCTGAGACCTCCTTGACCACATCCCCAACTGCCAGCTCTAGACGATGATTGGAGCAGTGCCACACAAACAGGCTTGGGAATTTACTACACAACTGGGTAGCAACGCCTGTTCTCTTCCCTAGCATGACTGAAGCCCCATCACATGCAAAAGAAACGAAACACTGACCTAAAAAGTCCTCGTTAAAATCTCTTCCAAGACACTCCATTAACGCCTTTGTGATGTCATCAGCCGTTGTTCCATCCAACTCGATCAGCTCCCAAAAAAACGTTTCGGGCTCAGCATCAGCTAATGCTGAGCGTAGACACACAACAAGCACCGTTTTACCACTAATAGTGGTAGATTCATCGACCAAAACAGAGTTTTCTTTGGTTTTATGTAATGTCTTCTGCCATTTTTTTCTTCAGCTCATGAGTGGTCGATGATTTCGCCACAGGTTTTATTGGAGTGCAAAACCCTGCCCACGTTCAGCCCATTCAGTTTCTGTACATTCAAATCAATTGGCATGTCTGTGAATGGCCGGCTATGTTTGCCAATTTTATATGCCGTTCGAAAAACTCTGATAGTGGTGTCTAATTCAGATTTATGCATAGACTGCACTTGATGTTGAATAGTTTCACGTGAAGCAGATGTAAGGATGTCAGCAGCTTTTACATGGGCTTGTGATTCTTTATGTTCTTTGATTTTTTTTTCTCAGGCTAGCTTGTTGTTTGCCCTTGTCAACACCGAAATGAGACACTGCACACTCACCCCATTCAGTTGACAGTTTCAGTCCTTGTCCAGTGTGTATTCCCAAAGATTTGACATCTCTGCATATCCGACATCCTAGCTTCTTATCTTTAAGAAGGAGCCATGCATTGGTCTTGCAAAAATATTGCACCTGGTCCGTTGTCCAGCAGTCAGGTGCATCGCTTTGCCCGGTGTTGGTGGTGGCAGTTGCGCCAGCAGCAGCTAACGTTAGAGGCTCTGGAGGAGGCGGCGGAGCTAGTGCTAATGCACTAGAACTTGGAGCAGGAGGATCAACCAAAGAAAGCTCCCCATCAGACACAATTTCCAACACAGGCACAGCATTCTCTGTATTTGAAGTTTCTTCCGGCGACAACCGCTGTCTTTTTGCACTTTTATTAATCCACGCTAACATTTTAGAAATGCTCATTTGTGACGTGACTTGCTTTCCTTCTCTCGGGGGCGTGCCTGCTCTGTTCTATCACTCTACATAGCCACCCACTGGGTGGGAGTTGCACTGCATAAACACAACACACGTGCATCTAGGTATGTAAATTGTAAAGCATTAAAACATGGTTTTACTAACAGTTTTCAGTATGTTGTTACTTCGGCATTATTATTATTATTATTTTGAAACGTGTATTACTATTAAATCACGGTCAAATAGGTTAATTTTGACAGTCGTTTCCACCACAGTATTTACATGGAGAAGATAAGCCCCGCCCCCTCTCCAGCACGTTCTGTTTGAATGACAGGAGTAAACAGCTGACAGCCGCTGAGAAACTCCAGCGGTTAGAGCGATGAGAATGTCCGTTCGGCACCTCATGACGCATCTACTGAGTACCGGGCGACTGTATATATATATATGGATGTATAATAAGAACGGCGGGAGAGTGTTGAGTACTGGCACGGTGTATGAGTACCGGAGTACCGCCAGCATGCCGGTACTGAGCAAGAAGTGCCGGTACTCCATGAGTCAGAACCAGAAGTGCCGGTACTGCGTACCGGTGAGTACCGGCCCAATTCCAGCACTGCTTACATCCATGGCTTTGGGCCGTAGTTCCGCGTTTGCACCTGCCGGCCACCGTACTATTTGCTTATGCTAATGCTTCAATTAAAGGGATAGTGGAAATGGAACCTCAAATAGTTTCGTTTTAACTTATATACAAGCATAATTACGTACCAAAACAATCACACCTGATTGAAAATATATAATAATTGCCTTACGCATGTTAGAAGCACTTTATTGGAGCTTCCCCGAAGTTTTTTAGAAACGAAATGTTCGACTCAGCCAAACCGGAAGTGACGAAAACTTAGGAAGACGATACGATAACAAACCATGGCGTCTATGCAGAATGAACGTGGAAGGGCAAATATACCAGACAAAGAAGAAGGATTGTACGAGGTATCCAGTGATGATGGCGAGTCAGAAACATCCTCTCGGCTTTCCTACGAAAATGTCGTTTTAGGAACTGAATCTGAATCCGGTTCAGTAAGCGACGATGGTGACAATATTGAGCCAGACGATGGACCATTACGTCCTTATTTGTTCGAGCCCGAGCCCGAGGTGATGGTTCACGGCATGGGCAATGGCGAAGATGACCAGGACCAGGCGCCAGATGATGCACCCCTACGCACAAATAATCTTGACTGGTAGGTCCCTAAGCATAGCTCACGCATCTTAAGATCACCTGTAGCCTTTACAAATATTAATCATTGTTAACCAGTTAAGCCCGAAGGTCCCCCCAGTGGACCCCTCCCACAGTTTTTTTTCTCTCACATGTCTCAGGGCTTCTTAACATTTATGAAACTATTAATGTTTCATACCCTTTTAAAGGTAAGAAACTCCGCTAACTGACAATAAGAACAATTGTTAGCTAGAAAAAACACAAGAGTAATACCAAGCCTTTGAATTAGCATTGAGCGAAACAATGCTAACTAATGCTAACGCTTTTTTACACACAACACACGGTAGAAATGCCCTTATTACTATCTTAACTGCACAAACAAGATATACGATTTAAAGCTGAGACTCCACAGGTGTAATGTCATCACTGTAAGACCTCGAATTCCTGGATCTATCAGCCAGAAAAGAGAAAGTAAACAACATCCGGTTCCAAAAATATTACAATAATTACGTCTTACCTTTTTTGATTTGTGATCAAAAGTTGTGTTCAACGGAATAAAAACGCATCTCAAGGTTAATCCAATGTCGTTGTGTCACGTAGAATTTTTTTTACTGATAATCAATCATCATATTCTCGAAACAATCGTCAGTAAAATGACGGGAGCACACGACTGCCGAATTACTCGTCAGCTTCGGCTCCGTGAAGTTTGCCCGTGTTATCTGAACAAATTTCACCCACTGACGACGAATGGCTGGGTTTCTTGGAAACGCATGCATCGATACGCCATTCTCTGCATTTGCTGTCGCACTACAGCCATACAAAACACATCTATTCACCATAATAAAGGTCGGCTATTCACATGCAAATGCTATTGAATGTCCGCCATTGTTTGTGCCCGTCTTCCTATGCTCTCGTCATCACCCGAAGATTCCCGACGATTCCCGAAGTATTTCGTTTCATTGAGAGGGCGCAGTAAAATTGAAAATAAAATGAAACTAGGCGCATGAAATTAAAAAAAATTGTTTATTATGCTAATTTTTTATAAAAATACATAAGTTAAACCCAAAATTCGCGGAGTTCCCCTATCCCTTTAAGTTATGTTATACTTTTTAAACTCTAGTTATGGACAATGCATCAAATTGTCTTTGGAATTATTAAGACAAACTGTAATTTATAATGAAATTATTTGGGTATGAAACAATATATACAAATATTTTATGTAAGATTTCATATTTCCAGAAACTACCATATGTTTCCCCTCGTAAAGAAGATATTGCATAATCCTCACTTTCCTCAAATACTAATTTGCTCTATGGTCATGTTCAAACAACTATTCTATGAAAATGCACACTTCCCTCTCATCCTGTTTAATGTAGAGATGCTGCTCTGTTCCTCTGCCTTGTTAGCTTAACATGTGTTTAATTGCTGGTATCACCGTCACACTCCTGCCGTTGTTTGCTCTCTCTCCATGTGCTTGTGAGTAGGTGGAAAACGCAAATGTCACCATCGATGTAAACTGCGCACACACAGAGCCTTATACATGCATATGCTGTGATATAGCGCCCACTTACAACCAATGTTTGGATAGAAAAGACAGACTGGTTCTTTTATTTCACGATAACTTGGATAGACGACACACACCTTTCAGCCCTATTTTGACCATACATTCTTGACATGGTGTGAATGAAAAAAACAAACAAGAAATGGCACATTTGTGGCAGCTCCAGACGTGTTTCAAGCACCTTTCACCTTCTGATTTGTTGTCAGGTTTATAGTCCTGGTGTGTCAACACATACAGAGGCAAGGATGCACCTATGGGAGCAGAGAGGATATGTGTAAGAGAATATTTTCATCTGATCTGTTTATAGAGTTTCTTATTGTTTTATAGAATCTGTGATACTGCAAACATCTGCTTGTAGTCAGTCACAGACTCCTCTGTGATGTTGAGGTCACAGGTCAAACGCTTCTCCTATGTCCGTGGGAGGTTGACCTGGCAGCATCTCTTTGAGACAAGCAGACCATTGTCTCGCATCGGCTATTGATTATACGCGGGCTTTCTGGGAGCCCGCCTCTCCTCGTGTTGGTTAGATGTTTTGTGTCTTTTGGGTTCAGAGATTACCTTGGTGGAGCACAAGGACAGTGTGAAACTAGGATGATCTCCCGGCCGTATGTAATTGTCTGTCTCTCAATAAATATCAGTGTATTGACAGGCGAATCCAGTTTCCCTCATTTGATGATGCGCTCAACATTGCTGCAAATAAGTTTTTACTTCACAATATGGGATTAATAAGACGGGCGTTGACCTGCAGCTAGGGATTTTGAAACATGTGAAATGAGAAAGGACCCACCTTGACTCGTGGGAGAAGCAGGTCTCCACAAGCAGAGAACAAGAACACATTACTCAGTCTTTGTCAGGAGCAATTTAAGCTTATATTTATTATATTCTTTCCTCTACTTTTTAGATTCCTACTCAAGCTTTTTCCTATATTACACTAAACTGGCAACATTTCAACATGCATCTTTTTCTCAGTGTTGGCCTCCTGTCTACAGTATGCTTGAAACTCTGTGGATATCTTGAAGTTTCCCATCTTACTTCACACATGTACTCCACCTCCTCTCAAACCTTCTGCTTCGATACGCCCACGTCTCTTTTAGTAGTCATCTTGCCACCTTCTTTATCTCTCTTTGGCAGCTTTGAATCAACATCATCAACAAAATTTTTGTCGAAGTGACATAATTCTTGATGCACACTTTATTCAGTTCACTTCGCTAATGAGTTATTGTTGATTCACATGATTTGAGCATTGATAATGTTACTGACAACTGCATTGTGTGTGCTGAGGCTACATTTAGAGCGTTAATTAACCAAGCTTTCACTCTCCTTGCAGTTTGATTTGTCTGTCATAGAGTGGTGATTCCTCCCTGCTCTCTATGCCATTTGTGTGATACAGAGTTATCAATCAGATCTAGTGTCAGTCAGTACAAGTTGCTTTTATTATATTGTATGCTTTTATTGACTGTATCATTGGAATTTAAGACTCCATTTAAGGTAACAAACGCAATGCTACTTTTTTTGTTCTGTTCTTTTCCTCACCCTGCCATTGGGGGTGTATTGATTAATTGTTGCTTAGCAACAATTTGTCATAGCCATCTGGGTTGTCAACAACCCAGTCAGTGTCATATGTCCAATCAAAGCCTGGACCAAGTAAATTAATTTAAAATTATTAGATTAAATATCAGGTCCATAGTCTGAGATGTCAAGAAAGTGTAAACCAGAGTCAATTATTACATCTCAATTTGCACCAATCAGCAACGACACAGAATCATGACCCTCATTATGGTTTGCGATGATCCCTCTCTTTCTGCCAAAGAGTTTTCCACCCGTTTTATTATTTGTCCCAGCCTTATTAGTTTCACCTGTACCCTGTCAGCCCTGCACTCACCTGGACTTTTGTACACCTGCACTTGACTGGATTAATCCTTAAAAGTATTTTCTGTTGAGGGCTATTGTGTCCTGCATTTGTGTCCAACCCGCTTTGCATGACACCAATGCTGCTACAAAGTTATAGCTACAGTAAGAACAATCTCATCTCTGTGAATAAAGATGCACTTTGACACTAAGTACTGTTAAACACTTGCTTCCTTTCCCAAGGCTTTCAGCAACAGCCTTCTCAAAAGGTAATGCTCATGCAACATTCCAGGAATAAAGTGGAAACTACACAGACTAGGGCATACCATTGCTATAAAATGAACATTAGTACACCCTTGCCTTGACCTTTTAAATAATTTTCCTGTAAATCCCTCTGACAGTGGGTCACTCTTTCTCTTTCCATTCTCCTCTTATGATTGCAATCAGTTTCCCTACGTAATCTCTCTCTCCTCCCTAGAGATACCGAGCAGATAGAGCAATATGTATCTCCATCCCTGTGTACATGTTAGCAGCATCTGTTCCATCTCTGCTGGTTTATTAGTTAATGAATAAACAAACAGTCACCTGATTTGTCTTGGCTGTGTAAACTGGAGGACAAATCTGGCAACCCATGAGACACTTGTTATCATCGCTCTACAGTGAAATGTTAAAAGTATCCAAAATACTCAGGAAAGTTGTTTCTCAGGAGCTGAAAATAAGTTGGTTTGACAGTGTAGGGCGTTACATTTGGTCAATAGAAGTTTTATATTTTCAGCAACAAAGATGCTGCCTGTAGGGTTACATCCCATTTAAAACATCTGCATATATGCTTATGTAAATATTTCTTATTAACTTAATTTGGTTTTTGGATAAGTTTCTTTTAAACACATTTTAGGGATTCCACATAGGCAAGGCAAGGCAAGTTTATTTATATAGCACTTTTCAACACAAGGCAATTCAAAGTGCTTTACAAAAAATGAAAGAGATTAAGAAAATGGCATTTAAAATCAGTCATTAAAAAGAAAAGCTAATAAAATAAACATTAAAAGAAAAAATACATGGATAAAAGTTACAGTGCAATTAAACATTAAAAGAAAAAGGTACATGGATAAAAGTTACAGTGCAGTCTAAGATATGAATAGTTCAATTAAAAGCAGCGACAAAAAGAAAAGTCTTCAGCCTGGATTTAAAAGTAGTCAGAGTTGCAGCGGACCTGCAGGTTTCTGGGAGTTTGTTCCAGATATTTGGAGCATAATAACTGAACGCTGCTTTACCATGTTTAGTTCTGACTCTGGGGACAGAAAGCTGACCAGTCCCTGAAGACCTGAGAGATCTGGATGGTTCATAATTTAGCAGGAGGTCAGAAATGTATTTTGGGCCTAAACCATTCAGTGCTTTATAAACCAGCAGCAGTATTTTGAAATCTATTCTGTGACACACAGGAAGCCAGTGTAAAGACTTCAGAACAGGAGTGATGTGATCCACTTCCCATCACATACATTAAAATTATTTAAGTCTGCTTTGTTGCAGCTTCAATTATAGGGTATTCTACCAAAGAAATAATGGCATCATCATGTGTTTTAGAGTGAAGTCAAAGACCCCACAATCTTTTTCCTTCTATTGATCTATATTGAGCGACTGATATTCTGGTGTTTGAATATCATCCAAATTGTCTGTAGATTATTTTGTAAATCTAGTTTATTGTTGTCCTGAATTATTTTATATACTAAGCTTCGTCTTCCACTGAATCCAGACGGGGGTGTTTCACTGTTCTAGCAGCTATGTCCAGTTAATAGATGTTCATTCAAATCCAATTACTATATTATTTTTTTTTTTTGTTTTCTGTATGTAACGAGCACAATTCAAATGTATTCTGTGGCTGAGTGTGTGATTCAATGCTATTGTCTCTGTGGACCTTTTTAAAGTGTTTTGGCCAAAAACTCTAATTAGTGTCAGATTTCCGCTGTAGATTAATTTACTCCTTTTTCTTCTCTCCCCACACACAGCAGGCTCTCTCTAATGAGGCCTGTCTAAGTCTGGAGAGAAGAGAAGAAGTACAGGTGGCAGTTCTCTAATTATGTCCCCAGTGGATGACTACATTACCCAGGTACCCCAGGCCTCTGACAGGTGGGTGGGTGGATTGGAGATGGACCATCACTGGGATAGATGACAATCTTAATGAATCATTTCCTCAGTTATTTCCTTACAGAAGGGAGTGGGCCAATATTTCCATCCATTACATTAGTTTAATACAGTTGGTTTTCTCCAAACAATTAAAATCACAAATCTGTATTACCTTTCAAATTTTCTCAAAAGCAGCATTTTGTTAACTGTGATAGAACCCTCTTCAAAATAGATCAGCAGGGTTGTTGCTTTTTTCCCATCAAAGAAAAGCACAAGCACTATTCCTATATTGCTTTAGTTCAAACAGGCAACTGAGGGCTAACACTATTAGCTGTTAGCTTAGTCCCAAGTGTTACTAAAGAACCACCTGACACTCTGTACTAGTTTTTCTAATGTTAAAAAAGTGCAAAAAACCCAAATTAGATACCTCCTGGAACCTTCTCAGAAATGTGAAAGTGATTACAATATACTTTTCCTGTTTCAAAAAGTATAGTCTTCATGTTTCACTTGTTAAATAAAAACTCCCTGACTTATGTCAATGTGTATTTTCCACAGCTGGATTGGAAACCCTCAAAATTTCCTTATCCCTGGACTCTCCCCTTGTTTGAATAAACAATAATGTCATTTAGAAACGGTCACGGGAGCAGGCCGAAGCCTCCTTGGCAGTGATTTGTGTGGAGGGAGTCAGGTCCCATCTGTTCCTGTCCACAGGGGATGTTGGGTTCGCCAGCCAGTCTCCACCACCACACTCCCCCCTCACATCTCCACTCCTCCTTCACACCCAGAGAGAGGATAATTAGAACAGGGAGAGGGTGCACCGCACATCACCGGGCAGCATGCGTGTCTGAGCTCCCGCCTCGTCGCGTCTCGTCCCCTCACCCACCCCTGTCATATAGACTAAGGGCCTCAGCTGGTCACATGATATCAAATCTACCAAGGTATTCTTCAAACGCAGATAGGCTGTTTCGACTTGTGTCCCACTGACTGTTGCTTCAGTGCTTCTTACTTTTCAATCTATTACCATAGATTTTAAAGGGTTAATCTGCACGTTACAAAAATGCATATGTCTAATGTCATCTTTCACTTTCTACCCGAGGATAATCATATTAGGTTAGGAAATATACTGTATCTCTGCCTTTAATCTTAAATGGAAATTCAAAGTATTATACATTTAAAAGAGGATTTTTATTACAATTTATTTTTACTACAGCAGGAAATCCTGAAAGATATTGGGTGAACACAATATGAAATTCTTGTCTCATAGGTTGGATGACTTGTTGCATTTGTCAATGTTGTGGGCACCACAAATACAATTGTTGGCACCTCTATTGTCCTGTTCAACCCTGAGCCTGTTTTTCAGGTCTCAGGCTCGAAAATGACATTCCCAGAACAAATGACCATATCTTCCCTTCTAAAAGGGTTACATTAATAATCTTTGTTCTCAAAGTAATGATAAACCTGTGAGTTGGATGTAGAAAAGTCAGAATCAATATAGATGTTTTAAAAAAAAAAAAAAAATTCAGATTGAACATAGTAAAAAAACAGTAAATTATAGTGTCCGTCCAACAATTATTTTTTACTTATAGTGAAAACTACCCTTGGATGATGGGTTAGTAGACTAAAAGCTTTAGGAATCCAAAGTACAACATATAATAAGTACCCTGTATCAAGAATGATGCAAAACAAGTGAAATTTGACCTTTTTTAGAGAGATTTAGCAAAAGAAACTCACTTCTGGGGTCATTTGGGAGGATATCTCTGGCCCCCCTTGGTCGATTTTGACGAATGAAATCTCTTTATAACCGCTAGAGCCAATGGAATCGAGGGAACGTTCTACACACACAAACACTTTACCAAATAAGGAGTGAGAGTGACGCGTTGCCAAAACCGGAAGCTGCATACATGTTGGCTACCATTAGCAGCTAACTTTTTTTCTCCGATTTTTATATAAAAATGGAATTATGGATTATAAATATTTTTTTCAAAGCGACAGACACATGATTAGCCGATTCAGCCACGTTTTTTCTCGTTTTAATGCCATTGAACATGTCTTTTGATCAGATTGACAGCTACAGTGAGACGATCTCCCGTAAAAGCTCCGTAAAGGTACATGTTGTGATGTCTGTGTTTGCTTCCCCTGTCACGAGTTCGGATCGCTCAGTGATGATACTATACCTATATAATCTGTGGCATCTCAGCTTTAATCGGATATATTGTATGTGCAGTTACGATAAGTAATAAGGGTATCTTTATCTTGAGTTCTGTGCCAAAGTCAGTTTGCATTTTTTTGCTCGGGTCATTTAGACGCTTCCTATGAGACTTGTGTTTTGTTTTGGTAAAAATGGTTCATATCTTCAGTTAGCTGAGATTCTTCCCGTTAATCTGGTGCTACACATTAATAGTTTCATAAATGTTAAGAAGCCCTGAGACACAGTCTCGAAAGAAAACGTTGGGGGGCCCCCCTGTGGGGGGGGGCTTAACAGGATATTATATAAGAGCATATGCATTAGAGATCAAAAAGAGCAAATGTATTAGAGATCAATAATATAATATAGAGATCCCAATAACCTCGTATTATTGGGCCACAACCTGAATAGCTCAATACAGCGTGAAGGTAGGCGAGAAGTCAAGACTCTGGCCTGTGAAGAAATGTTGCTGCATCTGTTTTTCATGGTTTCCATTTCAATATGCAAAGGAATCTTGTGCTGCATCTTTTGGGCATTATAAATTGGGTGGTCACGATGCTAAATTTGGTTTGGATGTCAGTATAAACACTTTCGCAAAGAAGGAACTTTGTTCTCTGCACTGTATGTATTTTGGAACCCTTCACTGTTAATTATTCAGTGGTACAAATGCAATAAGGCCAAAACACAGCTTGAAATATCTCATTGAAACATTCATAAAAAGGAGAATCTGGCAAAGGATGCAGCTCTTAAGTGTAGTTTTTCTGTTATTTGTATCCTCTGCTCAGAGCAAGATGTCAAATCAACTTCTCTTTAAGTGTCATCAGAATCAATACAAATAAATTCAATCGGTTTCTCCCCTGACAGCAGCTTGGACGAGCCTTTCTGTAAACAGTAACGCTGTGAGTTATGTCTCGCCCCTCCATGATGACGTCTTTCATTACCTCCCTGCACCTCTCGGCCCGCAGAGCTCTGACAAATGTTAATTCTTTATTCTGAGCAAAGTCATTTATTTCTGCTTGTTGAAAACCAACTCATTGTCTGGCACGACTACAGCCTGAATTGATCCAGTCAGAGACCAGGGGCTTAACATTTCACGACTAAACAGTGTGACCAGATGTTCCAGTGAACACCTCACATTTGCAGTGTAACAGATGAGCTCCGGCATCACACTCTCTGCCGGCCATGCTGAGACGCACCCACACAAGCGGAGGAAAAACTCCTAATGGGCTCTCGCTGTCTGAAAATGAAACTCCCAACACTTCGCCTGAAGAACACAATGTACTGAGATTTGCATGTGTTCCCTTCGCACGTCTTCTGAATACTCAATAATAGTTTATTGTCATTCTTTTCACCCTCTGCAATATTAGTGTTACAGGAATAAGGCCAATCACCATGCCACATTTTTCAATATCTCCGGCTAGTTCATTTAGGGAAGACTGAAGAGTGTGTGAAAGGAGGGTTTGTTTATTGGAACCAGGTCAGACTTTCATTAGAATATTGATTCAGACAGAGAATGGACTCCGGTCAGCCTGGCAGAGACTTTTCTCAGGATATTATTTCACAAAAGAAACCCCAGTGAAACAGATCAAAGCAGAATTAGAGTATTCATTTTTACTTTTTTCTCAAATAATAATAAATCAGCGTCATCCACCACCCACACTGATTTATTTCAAAGCCATTTTTCAAGGCAAGATATATGTCTATTTGGCCTGTTGTGTACTTTTCTATATGTCCTTGGTCAATTTTGATTACAGTAATGAATTTGCATTGTGTAAATGCTCAGTATTAAATGGTGAATCGTTTTTAAATGGGATTCACAACGAACAGAAAAGTCAGTCTTTAAAAAGACATGCAAAAGCCTCCTTGTGAGATGTTATTGTGCTTCCCGCTCCACAATATTAATAAGACCATTCTGTTGAAAGTGTTTATGTAAATGCGGTAATACGGGTGCTGTTGAAAAATATTATTGTTCACTATCCCTTTGTCTTTTTTAAGGTGATTTTTTAAGTTCATGAAAACTGAGTCAGTGTGAATGAGGTGTAAATTAGCTTTTTCTGCTAGTGTGATAACTGCTCAGGGTTAATTCATTTACACTCATTCACTCCCCCTGCATCTACCTACATGCCTACTCACCTACACACACATACAATAAAGGATGGAAAAAAGCCCAGAGGTCAGAGGGGCGTTGGAGACTCAGAGGAAAGGAAGCTTTGAGTCACTCTCCACCTCCAGTCTTTCTACATCCTGCTGCTCATTCCTACCTGATGGGGACACCTGACTGTTTGATGTGTGTGACAGCAGAACAGAGAACATCACACCCTGCCGTTCTGATCTGGACTAATCGTGGACCCACCGCCACGCTCTCCTGCCGGTCCGCATCCTGTCACCTGCTGGGGAAAAGGTCAAACCAGGTAACATCACAGGTCACAAGGCAGGTAACTCACAAGTATTTCTACCATCCCAAACAAACATGGTTGCAGCAACACTCCGCCCACTTTCGTCTCCCTTCTCAGTGCATGTTTCAAATCCACGCCTTCGCATGGAGCTGGATGGTGCAGGCTTGAAGCCAAGATGGCAGTTATACATGTAAAGTGGAGGGCAGTGGTACATTTCAGAAAATTATAAAAAGGATTTTATGTAGGGAGGAAATGCAAGGTAGGACTTTTAAAAGGTAAACTATACTTAGTAGAAAGAAGTATCCAATGCAAAAAAACAATCATTAACTACAACTTCAGCTAAATAAATAAGATGTAATGAAGGGAAATTGGCATATCAAAACAGAATTATAAGAACAAACCCGCTGTATAAGAAAGTAACTGAAAAATAGAATAGTATCTAACATGTACAAAATGAGGCACGAAGGAACACAAAATAGAAAGATATGAAATACTAGGAAAGTGTAAGGCATTACTTTCATACACGGTTCGTAACTATGCCTGCAAATCAGACAATTGTCCACAAGTAACACCATTCAGGTGCTTATCAAAATAATGCAACCACTTGAAGTACTTTAATCTAACCATAACCCTTTACTAAAAATCAACTTGGTCTGCTTTTATCCTTCTCTCTGAAACGCCGTTAATCATTTACTATTGTACTCCATTGTCTTTGGTGTGTCTCTTATCAGACACTATTGTTACGCTGATCAAGTAGATGCTCTTGTTTTGCATCAACTTTTAAATGCAGGCTCTATTGTTAAATAAAATATGATACCTTTTTTTAACCTCGTTTGTGACAAAGGACATATAGGTTGAGCTGTCTGATAACACGCTACAAAGTCCTCACCAGCTACCTCTGATCTACCAGCCAGTCAACAACAATACATTGTTGCTATCTCACGACACAGATAATGAACAGAATAGGATATTAAACAAATATGTGGATAATAATATGTTTTACTTTGAAAATACTTGATATGGCTGGATCCTTTCACTATCTGAAACCACCTAAGTATCTACAGCCATGCTAGCAGCTTTGTGAAGTTGCAACATAGCACAGTGGTCCTTTGAGCTACACGCTAACGTCAGTTTGCTAACATGCTCTTAGCTGGCTAGCCGGTATGTTAACATTGTTTACTATAAAGGTTTAGTGTGTTTGTAGCTGTCAATAAACAAAACTACATTTTCAGCATGGCTTAAAAATAGATGTATTTAAATGTTAACTCAGAGATTGCAATACCTGCATAAATGAGGCTACTTTACCAACAAAGTGCTACAAGAACATCCCAAAACAAACGCTGCAAAATTACGTTTTAATATAAATCATAAAAGGTCGCTAATCTTTGGATGAAAAGTCATGGCTAAATCCCTGAGCTCTTTGAAAGGGGAGTGTGAAGGCATGTGGTTAAAAGCAAAGGGGGGAGCTGGGTGATGGCAAAGATGAGACTCCAGCATGGTCAAGGCTATGTTCCCAGAGGAAAAGGTACGAGAGGTTTAATTCACAGAGTCTTCTCACGACAGAGAAGGGAATAGGAGCAATATGAGCTGGAGAAAATGAGACGCACACATATTGCCTGACCTCACAGGAGCAGTTTTGCATAGAAATGTACAGGCTTTTGCTGAAGTGTTCATTTGTATTGATCCTGGTTTGTCCGTATGAAATATCACCTATAATTGTTTCAATTCAAGAGGTAAAAAGAGGAAGGGTCTGCTGCATTAATATCAGCCTATTACTCTTTGAAAATAATTATCTCACTCAAGAAAAATCTTAAACGACTCTAACCACACTTCAGTCATAAAAGTCCATTGTTGGATGAATTCATAACGAACGCAACATAAGCAAACATATTTGCTGTGTAATAAAGTTATATTACATTTTATATTGCTATCAAACAAGGCTTATCCATGTCTGTGTGATCATCTCCACTGAAGTCAGTTTAATGATCTCCTCTGCTCTCTTGTTGTTGTGACCCATCTGTCAAAATTCAATTAATTTGCCAGAGCTTATTCGCCTGTCAGTGCATGGCATTTTAATAAAGCTGAAGGGCTTTGATAAGACCTCGCTTTAATTGACGGGGACCAAGCGATAAAGCTGGCTTTATTTATTTCCTCTTTTTGTTTTTTCTCTTACAGTCGAGAATTCTCCAGTGCAAATTAGTCGGTGAAATGAGGATGTGCTCTTGAAGCCCTCCTGATATTGGTTTCAGCAAGTGCTCTTAGTTGAACTACACTCTGGGAATAGGACAGTGGCATCCCAGCGCTGGGACTTGCGTATGTTCCGTCTTTTCCAGGCAGGTATTCTGAGCTGACACGTCTCTTTTCCATCAAAGCAGCACATCTGGCCCTCCTGGAGCTGGACTCAAATGTCACCCACAGCCCCCTACAGAGTGATGCCAGCTCTGCGTCGGGTTACACCACCACATATTGAAGTGTTTGAGTGTCATTCTTGTGTTGCTGCCCACTGTGATGCCAATGGGATACTAACCTCCTCGGTGTCCCTTATAAGATAATATAACATTTACACATTTTGTCATAATTCAAACAGGTTTTCTTGTCCATTTTCTGCCAAGCTTCAGTTTTGATTCCTACTAGTGTCACAAAAGAAAGAACTGCACACATACTACCGCCGAAGCCTTGTAATTATGTCGACCAATTACTGTGCCTCATTATTCTGAGAGCTAATCAGACGGCAACACATTTATTGTGATTTCAGTCGCTTTCAAGGGGATGTTGCTTAAAATATGATATGTTACTATATGAAATTATTAGTTTGTGATTAGATGTGCAAGAAAACATTTTAAAGTGGAGCTAGTTTGACCTGCTTTATAATTAAAGGGGCCGTCTACAGGTTTTACAAATGAGGGCTAAGTTTACTACAGACTAAAAGTCAGGATTTCTTAGCCTCTGCTGCTTCAAATCTAATTACTGTTTTTGAAGCCCTCTCTTGAGACCTAGCTTTATTATGGGTTGCATCAGTTTGAGTCTATCTTGCCTGAAACTGACAGATAAAGATTTTTATTTCACAGAACTTCTGTCAAAAAAAGGGAATATTCTCAATTCAGAATTGTCTAAAATGTTTCACAACTATTTAATTCACTTTGAACCGTTGTGTTCTCAAGCAAGGTTGGTAATTGCCCCGGGACAAAAATACACACAAGCCGCTTGATCCCCTCAATGTTTCATTCAACTCTGCACTCTGTCTTTCCTCCTGCCCATAGAGGCTTGATTGAGTAGTTCTGAGACTGGCCTTGACAGGTTAAGTAGGGCACGAGACGCGGCTCACTGCAGGTCTCGGCCCGCTGCTAGCTCACATTACCAGATACATCTGTTTGAAGACTTTTTTTAAAGGTCGATAAGTCAAGTTGTCACTGGCACTTTTCCCCAGGTAGAGTCTCATTTTGTACACAGAAGATCAAGGAGGACTTTGGGTTTGGCTGCAGCATTTGCAAATGGGTTGCTTGTTCTTTCGTGCCCAAATAGACTCTGGCGTGTCTGCATAATGACTGCCACATTTGAAGATTCATGATAATTCAACATATTATGAAATCCCACACAGGGATGTGGTTTTCCCCCCAGGCTAATCGTCTAATCGTTTGATGCAGAGTGCTCTTGCCTTGTTTAGACATCTATCGAATAGAAAACTGTAATATGCTTTTATTTCCAAAGCAGATAATGCTGCAACCTGTATAATGCATGTGTTCATATCATTTAAATATTTGTGACTTTTTAGACTATGACTAGAGGCAGACTTTTTATTGGCGCCGTTTAATTTGTATAATAAATACAAGTCAAAAGATATTCAGCAAAGTTTTTTTAGCTCAAGATAATGAGGCATTTTATTCGATCAAGGAAATTCAATTGTTTTCCCATAAAATGAGAATATCTGACGTAGTACACAGTTAAATGTATTTACTCTACATGTCTACATTTTGATCCTGCTGGCTGTTAAACCTATTTAATTGAGAAATAGTAACATTAAAGGTTGACCGTTTTTCTCTTCCGGCAGTAACATAAAAATGCAAACTCTGTACTCAAATACTGTCAGTACATGAGTTAGAAAATGTATTAACTAATAAAGCAAGGAGATTAATTCTGAGAGAAATAAAACCACTTGGAGGTGTAGTGAGAATTTAGACCGGAATAAATATCCATGATAAATTCTCAAATAACACAAATATTGCCAATAATTTAAGGTAAGTAATGCAAATTCTGAAATCCCTACCAGAGCCAAAGCAGTAATGACTTTCTAACAATCGTGTGAGCTATCAAAGGCTTTCAGTTGGAGGCTCTTTGCCTCCATTTTTATTCCAAGTATCAAACTGAACCGATGACGTTGAATGAAGCTCATGTAGAAATTATTAATATTTGTTAAAGCAGACTTTAGTGCAACATCCCCACCTAAAGCCAATGTTTTACTTGACTGAATGACAGATGTCAGACATATCTCCTGCTTGTCTGTCTCCCTCTAGCTTTCAGGGACGTGGATGTGCATCTAATAATCATGAGCGTAGGTCAAAGGTTGAGTCATTTTTTTCTCATTTATCCCTCCTATAAGGACTCTTCAGCTCATTGAAAGCCAAGTGGACACATTCTAATGACATTTCTCATCCAATAGATTGATAGAAAAGACAATGGCTTGTGTCTTAATTCCCTCCACATTTTTAAGGATACTTGTTTATTTAAAAAAGAAACCTTGCATGTATTGACTAAATGTTTACCTCAGGGTGTTTCTAACATTACAATCAATATGTTAGGGGTGTCCTATTTTCTTTATCAACTCATTTCTGCTAATGCCCTTATATTTTTTTGCGTGATGTGGTTTCATGCATGAAAATAAATTGAACTTTTTCTGTTGTGATGAAGACTGCTGGCGATGAGAATTCAGTCCATGTTTATTCAACTGAGTCGGCTTCAAGTCAACACCAGTCCGACTCATCTGATTATTTCTGTAAACTATTTAGCACAAACCAAGTCATTCAATAATGTGATCGCCACAAGCTTTGATTATTCAGAATTGGTTATTGTTTTTATGTAAATAAGGGATTGTGTTATTCAAAATGTCTATTGGCATCTGGTTGAATTTCATATCCAGTATTAATTTCTTCTGGCAATTCTTAGACAAATCAATGGGTTTATATTTGGTGGTCACATTTATAATTTAATGTCCCTTGACACATGCTTTGATGCACAAAATCCCCCAAATTAAAGTAAAACATATAAATGAGATATTTGTCCTCCAGATCAACATGTATAAGCATTTTTATTTTATGTCAGGGCCCGATCATGGTGAATAAACAGGATATTAGCTGTGGTCTTCCATGTTAAAGCTGCTGTTGTGTTGACCTGTCCATCCATCCCAACTTCCTTCCTCTGTGCTCTTTGTGGCTCAATAACAATGTCACAATACTTCCTGCTATAATCCCAGTGGACAACTGTACTACGTCACTGGAGGGTTTGCCACTTCACAGTAAATGTATGACGTTTTCAGGCTCTTGCTGAAACGACTGTTGGACCCATCGGTGGGACAGTCGTAGTTGTTTTTTGTTTCTGAGGGTCACTTTTTCAAGAGAAAAAAAGGGGCAGGAATATTTATTTATCCTTTTGCTCTCTCCCTGCCCTTAGCCCTGCTATTGCAGTCAGTTCCCATGTAAGACCCTCCTCCCTAAAATAGAGCAGCAGAGCCCTTGAGAGCGGATGCTGAAGTGACGGCATGTCATCTCTGTCCCATATCAGTGACTCACTGAGGCCTGTGTGCCCCGGCCTGTCACCGGCCTGTCGCTCTCTCTTGCTGGGCCAGTTGGCGGCACGATGTCTCACCACCTCAGTGTTGTTAACGCCAGCTCATAACAATCCTCCCTGTATGCAGATTTTCACAAGAGGAAGCACCTCTAAAATACCGTTCTCTCATGACAGCATCTCTTGAACAGAAGTGTTTAACTTCTGCATAAAACAGAAAGACTGCAGCAACTCAAGGAAATATGTTCATGCTTGTTACACTAGCTGGCCTGAGTCATTTTGACTGCTGGATGATTTGGTTTACAGCCACAGTGTACCCCTTATCCCTGAGGGTAGAGTAATTACAAATGTCTAAGAAATAGATTCCGCTAAACTGCCGAAAACAGTATGTCATTTCATTCGAGGACGCATACTTACTGCCTGATTTGCAAGTTGTCAGGAGCATAGGGAATGAGGAGGGATGTGACATAGTAAAACCAAACTGAAGAGCTTTATGTGGCATGACATGTGCTGCGGGGCATCCGGTCCCCAATATAGAGCAAAAATGTATGATTGTAACTTGTGGGCTAATAAAACCCACAAGTTAGGGTGTGGGTGGCTGTATTTCTTTGTTACTGACTTATAATGATGCAAATGTTTAAAAACACAGAAGGACACTATGTTATAGAGCCTCCGGGCTTTTGTGCAAAAGAGAACAAGTCAAATAAAGTCCATTGTATGATTAGTCTCCAGTATAGCTGAACTTTAAGACCTTTATTGACAAGACACAGAGACAGGAAGCACTTTTCCATTGTTATGCGGATGATACTCAACTCAACTATATTTACCCATCAAGCCTGATGAATCCAATCATCTAAATAAAATTCAAGACTATCTCAAGGACTTAAAAACGTGGATGGCCTTACATTTTTTGATGTTAAACACGGCCAAAACTGAAGTTATTGTACTCGGCCCAAAGAATCGACGAAACAAATTATCTAAAGATATACTAGTTATGGATGGCATTAATTTGGCCTCCAGTGAGACTGTAAGGAATCTTTGTGTTATATTTGATCAGGATTTATCTTTTAACGCCCACATAAAATCAATCTCAAGGACCACCTTCTTTCATCTACGTAACATTGCAAAAATCAGGCATATCTTGCCTCAAAACTATGCAGAGAAACTAGTCCATGCATTTGTTACTTCTAGGCTGGATTATTGTAACTCCTTATTATCAGGGTGTGCCAAGAAGTCAGTCAAGTCGCTTCAGCTGATTCAAAATGCTGCAGCTCGTGTACTAACCAGAGTTAGGAAAAGGGACCATATTAGCCTACTCCTGTTCTGGCTGCCTTACACTGGCTCCCTATAGAACACAGGATAGAATTTAAAATTCTTCTTCTCGCCTACAAAGCCCTTAATGGGCAGGCGCCATCTTTCCTTAAAGAACTCATTATACCCTACTGTCCTATTAGGGCATTGCGTTCCAATAATGCAGGGTTGTTGGTTGTTCCTAGAGTCTCTAAAAGTACAATGGGAGCCAGAGCCTTTTCTTATCAAGCTCCACATTTGTGGAATCAGCTTCCAGTTTATGTTCGGGCGGCAGACAGCCTATCTGTTTTTAAGAGTTCTTAAAACCTTCCTTTTTGGTAAAGCTTATAGTTGATAAAATTATCTAATAAGAGTGCATTGACGTAGACACGTTGTGCCTCTTCACCTATACATTTGAGTTCTTACTCTTTTTCCTTACTGATGGTGTGTCATTTGGTTGTGTGTGTGTAGACGGTGGAAGCAGGGAGAGGCATATACGTGCCTTGATCCCTGCCGAGTCGACGCACAACTGTTGATTGGTGTCGGTGCTAAAAAACACTTTTTAGGAGCAATGCGCTCATGGTATACAGATGTGGCGCATACATCTTAATTCCTACCCCTTTCCCTAACCCTATCCTAAGGGAGTGCATGTACGTAGACACGTTAGTTTAGCTGCTATAGGCTTAGACTGTCGGGGGACACCTTACTTCTTCCTTCTCTCTGTCTGTACCTGTGTACTCTCATGTTCCGAATGTCCCAGCTTCCCCCAAATGTCTTTTTGGCGTCTATCTACGCTGGGATCCTGAGTCGTGGCTGATCCTGTTGCTGTGGTCCTGCATCCTGGATCCTCTATCCTGAGTTCTGGATTTGAGTTCTGGATTTGAGTCCTGGACTTCGAGTCGTGGCTGAACCTGTCACTGAGGACCTGCCTGACTCTCATCATACTACTTCCCTGATCGCTCCCACAGGATTGTTGACATCCTCGACTCCTCGTGGATTCATCTTCTTATGATAGACACATGCATTTCCAAACATTTGGTCTACTTGGCTGTAAAATGTATTATCTCTTCGATTTACACACAGCATCTATTGCACGGCTGTCCGTCCTGGGAGAGGGTTTCCTCCCCTGTTGCTCTCCCTAAGGTTTCTCCCATGTTTCCCTTTAAACTATGGGGTTTTTCTCTGGAATTTTTTCCTTGTACGATGTGAGGGTCTAAGGACAGAGGGTGTCGTATTGTCATACTGATATTCTGTACAAACTGTGAAGTCCACTGAGACAAATGTAACATTTGTGATATTGGGCTATATAAATAAACATTGATTGATTGATTGATTGAGGTAGTTTTGACTTTATTTATTGTAGGGATAGTAATGTGAGTCAGACTGAGGTCCCTTTGTTGTAACGCCAATGGAGTTAATTAGTTTGCTGTATGTGATATGTTGAAGCTAAAACATAAAAGACCAGGCACTCAAATTACAGAGGCGTATAACAGAGGAAACAGATTAGTGAGAGTTTGACTTCTCATGATCAATTAAACGTTAGCTATAAGTTAACATTTTGAAAACATGCATGTAAGACCCCTCAGTCTGCCACCACAGGCTTGCTTTTCTGTTGCCTGAACTTTATAATGGGTCAGTTTCCATCACAAGCACTCAGCGTTAAAGGTGAAATTCATTAGTCTTTTGTGAAATACCTTCTAACCTCGTTTGATAAAGGTCTACGACAGGACTGACAGAACTAAAAAGATAAACTCTCCCGAATGTTAAAAGTATATCTGAAAAGGGCAGTGGTTATTATGACAGCAGATGATATAACATGTTGTGAATATATGTCATAATTATTCTAAAAGGGGTATATAAATACTTCATGGCTATAATATACTCTTTTTTTCTATTTCAGGCTTCTTTATATTTTTTTCAAGTATACTTTCATTTTTCTAATGTAGGAATAAAGGAGAAAATGTACAATTTACTTAACATTTTAAAGCCCAGAATATGCATTAAGGTTTTTTTAAAAACATCTTTGCTATTGAATATGTAAAAAAGTGCTCAAAAGGTAGTCTTTTCTCTCCGTCTGCCACAAATGCATAGTTAACACTTTTAAAAAGAAGTCAAATCAACAGCATGCAATACTTTGTCGAGGGATATTTGCCACACATAACAAGAACAAGTACATTCTCAAAATCCCTTTATGGGTTGTTCACAATATTGTACAGTTTGCTTAAAAAAGCCCTTTTGAACAAATACAAAATCCACAGAGCTCTATATTACTTCCTTTTCATCACTTCTCCTGCAGTCAGCTCAATACAAACAATCAGAATACTAAGAGAGTCTCAGTCAATACTCAACAAAGGTTATCCATCGGATGCTTCAATGAAGCCCGATCCATACTGCTGTATGAGCAGCCTGTTTAAACAGTCGCCCTACTGCTGCCTTTGTTTACACAGGAATGTATTGAATTTAAGCTATTTTTATTCCTCTCAAATGTATTTGCATTTGTGATTAAAAAATTACACACCACTTAATAAATGTACATAATGTATGTGTCATTGATCTCACCTCTGCTTCCCTGAGTCTTTGTATTCCTTAAAGGTGGGGAAACCGGCTCGAGATACACTTTTTGTTATATTCCATGGAATGCTCTTAACATCCCGATAGCAATGAATATCTTAAGTGCTTTGACAAAAAATCCATAAAAATAACTGGATGGCCTACCTGCCTGTCAGCCTTTCATCTGTGCACAAACTTATCTCGTGTCCTCATTGGTCATGTGCGTGTTTGTGTGTGTTGGAGGAGGGGCTCTGTAAGGAAGTGGCAGATTTGTTCCGGCTGTGTATTTTCAAATTCTAGCGCACTCGAGCTGGTTTCTCCAAAATTACCTACCTTACTTACCTAGGTCAAGGTTAAGAAAAATAGAGGTTGTTATTGCTGTACTGCAATTGGTTGGAGTTTAGTCAATGCACCCCACTGGGACTGTGATTGATGGAAAACCCTCTGAATAACTAGGTAGCTGGCTCTAACCGGCAGCGTACTGCTAGCACTGCAGCCTCCTTTAAACAAACACACATCTTAAACTCACAGATTTACTCTTTCACATTCTTCCAGTGCCACAATGACAGACAGATATCCTGTAAATATGGCATTGCACAAACAGTCTACACAAATGTGTGAAATAATCTAGGTGTAGCTTTACCTACTGTTTATTAAGCTGTTGTAGTGCCGTGAAAAGAGAGACGGAGGCGGTGTATTAAGAATGGAGTTCCAATCTTTATTATCCATTACTTTCAGAGAGGTTAACACATGCACTGCTCTGCCTGATGAGCTAGCAGGAATGGCAGCTAAAGCTACAGGTGTTCCCCACTAAAGGGTCCGTGTGGCAACACAATAAGCAAGGTGAATTATGTCCAATAACGTGTCACCACACAAGCCCCCCCAGAATTCACACATAAACAAAATCAGCATGGCGGGGAGGAACGACACGCCGACCCCTCACGACTCCTGAGCACGGGAGTCGGAAAAGTGACTCCCGCCTGTGCGGCCCCCGGAAGGGGAGGGACCGGAACAACAGGTCTTAAATCCGTGACAGGGGACGAGGCCGGGGGGCGGCCCCGTCGCGGAGGTCGAGCCAGCACCACAGGCTGGTCCAAGTCCAGGTGAGAAGCCTTCACCCGGTCCACCGAGACGTGTTCGGCCTTGCCACCCAGGTCGACCACCAGGTGCTTGTCCCCGTGCTCCAAGACCCGGAAAGGCCCATCATAAGGGGGCTGCAGGGGGCCTCTGTGCGCATCGTGCCGGATGAACACGTGCTCCGCCGAGCGGAGCTCTGCGGGAACCTGGGACACCTGAGTACCGTGCTGAGTAGTAGGGATCGGAGCAAAGGCCTCAGCGGCGTCACGCAGGAAAGCCCGCTGGGCCGACGCCGACCAGGGAGCCGAT
The DNA here is from genome assembly GCF_902827175.1 of Gymnodraco acuticeps. Taxonomy (NCBI): domain Eukaryota; kingdom Metazoa; phylum Chordata; class Actinopteri; order Perciformes; family Bathydraconidae; genus Gymnodraco; species Gymnodraco acuticeps. Next base: position 534,691 of record NW_022990021.1, read on the forward strand.
GCATTTGGGAGGAAATCCCCCGGAACTCTCAGCGGCTGACCGTAGACCATCTCCGCTGTAGAACACTGCAGATCTTCCTTAGGTGCGGTCCTCAGGCCCAGCATCACCCAGGGCAGCTTGTCGACCCAGTTACCGTCCGTAAGGCCGGCCTTGAGGGCCGCCTTCATGGAGCGATGAAAGCGCTCGCAGAGGCCGTTAGCCTGAGTGGTAAGCGGTAGTCCTGTGCAGCTTAACCCCCAAACCGCCTGCCACAGCGTTCCAGAGCTCGGACGTGAACTGAGAGCCCCTGTCTGAGGAAATGTCTGACGGGGTGCCAAAACGACACACCCACGTTGCAATGAAGGCCCGGGCAACGTCTGCGGCTGATGTCGAAACGAGCGGAACCGCCTCCGGCCAACGGATCGTTCTGTCCACCATGGTGAGGAGGTAGGAAAACCCCTGAGAGGAAGGCAACGGACCAACCAGGTCAATATTGACGTGATCAAACCTCCTCTCAGGCACCAGGAAACGCTCCAACGGGGCCTTCGTGTGGCGGTGCACCTTAGCGCGTTGACAAGCCACGCACTCCCTAGCCCAAGTCCTCACGTCCCTTTTCAGTCCTTGCCAAACGAACTTCGCCGCTACCAAACGCACCGAAGGTTTAACGCCGGGGTGTGACAGGCCGTGCACAGCCTCGAACACAGGACGCCTCCAGCTGGCAGGGACGACAGGCCGCGCCAGGCCCGTAGAGACGTCACACAGGAGAGTAATGCCCGCGTCGCCGAACACCACGTCCTCCAAGCGCAGCCCCGCGCTCTCCACCTTCAGGGCCTGGACGCCGGGATCTGTGACCTGGTCTGCCGCCATGGGAGTATAGTCCAGGCCCAACTGGACGGCACCGATGACGACCCTGGAGAGGCAATCAGCAACCAGGTTCGACTTGCCAGCCACCTGCTTAATGTCCGTAGTGAACTTCGATATGTAGGACAGCTGCCGCTGCTGACGTGCCGACCAAGGCTCCGCCACTTTTGACATGGCGAAGGTGAGCGGCTTGTGGTCGACAAACGCCGTAAATTCACGGCCTTCCAGCATGAAACGGAAGTGCCGCACGGCCAAATAAAGTCCGAGGAGCTCCCGGTCAAAGGCGCTGTATTTGCGTTCTCTAGGCGTCAGCTGGCGGCTGAAAAAGGCGAGTCCACCCACTGCTCGTGCACTGCGCCGACCGCGTAGTCTGACGCGTCCGTGGTGATGGAGATGGGAGCCGTAGATGATGGGTGTGCCAGCAAAGCCGCCTGAGCCAACGCGGTCTTGACCTCAGAAAAAGCGCCGTCCGCCTCTGCTGTCCAGTCGATCTCCTGGACGGGGGTCTTGCCTTTCAATGCTTCATACAGCGGCCGCATGATGTGTGCGGCCCGGGCGATGAAACGGTGGTAGAAAGTCACCAGCCCCAGAAACTCACTGAGCGACCGGGCTGTGAGCGGGCGAGGAAACGCCGCAACAGCCTCCACCTTCGCTGGCAGAGGTGTCGCACCGCCCTTGGTGACGCGGTGCCCCAGGAAATCGATGTCCGACACCCCGAACTGGCACTTTGCAGGATTGATGATTAATCCGTGTTCGTTGAGCCGTGTGAAAAGGGCTCAGAGGTGGGACAGGTGCTCCTGCACTGAAGCGCTGGCGACGAGTTTGTCGTCGACGTAAACAAACACAAACGGCAGGTCCCGCAGCACCGAATCCATCAGGCGCTGGAACGTCTGAGCGGCATTCTTGAGTCCAAAAGGCATCCGCAGGAACTCAAAAAGTCCAAAAGGCGTTATCACTGCTGTCTTGGGAATGTCCAGGGGGTGCATGGGCACCTGGTGGTATCCACGCACCAGGTCCACCTTGGAAAACACCCCCGTACCGGCCAGATGCGCCGAAAAGTCCTGAATGTGCGGCACCGGATAGTGGTCAGGGGTAGTGGCGTCGTTGAGTCGGCGGTAATCCCCGCACGGGCGGAACCCGCCGTTCGATTTGGGAACGAGTGCAGGGGGGAAGCCCAAGGACTGTCGGAGCGGCGGATAATGCCCAGGCGCTCCATGGTTGCGAACTCCGCCCTCGCTACAGCCAGCTTAGAAGGGTTCAACCGCCGGGCCCTGGCGTAGACAGGAGGCCCCCCGGTAGTGACGTGGTGTTCCACGCCATGCTTAGTGGTAAGCGCAGAGAAGGTGGGTAGCGACAGGTCTGGAAACTCGGCCAACAGTCAGGTGTCTGCACCTGACAGCGAGCCTGACAGCCCGTCGTACGCTGCGCTGCCAAGTGTGCACACGAGGGAAGAAAACGTTAAGGCATCAACCAAACGCCTATTCTTAACGTCCACTAAGAGTCCATGAGCACACAAAAAATCCGCTCCGAGGAGGGGAAAAGAAATGTCCGCTGTCACAAAATCCCAGCTGAAACGCTGTCCTCTGATGCACAAACACATAGGCCTCACGCCGTACGTGCGAATGGGACTGCCGTTAGCCGTCGTCAATCGCGGTCCGTGCCCCCCACGGGCGACGTCTTCACTCGACGCTGGAACTACGCTCTGTTGAGCGCCCGTGTCACACAGAAACAAGCTCCCCGAAACGCTGTCGCTGACGAAGAGGAGCCTGCACGTGCCGCCGACGCTCAGAGCCACTACTGAGCGCCGGCCCCTCCGTTTCCCGGGGGTTTGTAGCTGCACGGAGCGATGCATCTCTTCGCCCTTGTCCCGAAACGTGCGTGGTAAACGCACTCTCCGGTGTCTCCACGCCGGCTAGCCACAGCCGTGTCCGGCCTCCGCCACGCTTTCTTGACTGCCGGTGGGCCGCTGAGCGTCGCGGCTAACGTCTCTGCCCCGGGCTGTTGCGTAGCCAGGAAAAAACGATCCGCTTCCTCAGCCAAAGCACGGGGCTCCGTGACAGGCGTGTTGGCCAGCGCCGTCTGTACCCGGGGAGGCAAGTGACGCAGGAAAATCTCCGTGAATAAAATCCGGGGATCTTCCCCCCCTAGCAGATTTAGCATTTTCTCCATTAGCTGGGATGGCTTGCTGTCTCCTAGGCCTTGAATGTCAAGTATCTGGCGGGCCCTCTCCTTAGCAAATAAGCTAAATGTCTTAAGGAGAAGGGCCTTAATCGCCTCATATTTGCCATGATGTGGGGGGTCTGCGATGAATCCCACCAACCTGGACGACGTGGAGCTCCCCAGCGCTGCTACCACATGGTAGTATTTTAGGTCCCCGTCACGGACCTGTCGGCAGGCGAAATGTGCCTCCACGTGTGCGAACCATGCCTCCGCGGCGTGCTCCCAGAATTCTGGCAGCTTTATGAAAACATCGCGCTCAGCCATGTTCGTTAATTTTCCGGAAACTTTCTCGGAAAAGTCAGGGTCACCAGTGTAGTGCCGTGAAAAGAGAGTCGGAGGCGGTGTATTAAGAATGGAGTTCCAATCTTTATTATCCATTACTTTCAGAGAGGTTAACACATGCACTGCTCTGCCTGATGAGCTAGCAGGAATGGCAGCTAAAGCTACAGGTGTTCCCCACTAAAGGGTCCGTGTGGCAACACAATAAGCAAGGTGAATTATGTCCAATAACGTGTCACCACACAGTACACATTGTTGCATGTCAAGCATTCACTAGCCAGGTTTCAGTCCAAATGTAGGCACACTTTACTACATTTAAAAATAAATGTACTAAAAACAATGCCAATTAAATGCTCTTAATGTGCTTGAGTGGCGAAGGACCCATTATCATGTTATACCCTGCGTCATACTACACTTTGTTTTTAACTCCACTGACCTTTGATAGGTGGACAGGTGGAGTGACATTCTCCAGCTCAAATTGCCTTGTTCCAGAAACTAGTGATGATTCATGAACCGCAGAACAATTCACTGAGTATAAGACAATCGTGGCTTTTATGTTATCTGTGGAATTCTTTGCAACTTATTTCGCAAAGGCTAAAGGAGTTATCAGTATAGGTGTGACCAAGCAGAGAAAAATCATTTAAATATATATATATACAAAAAAAAAGATAAAACAGCTATGTAAACCAATAATAGTTGTCAAATTATCAAAATCCCAAAGAAAAAAACACTCTAGCGGATCACACATAAATACAGTTTTAGCCTGTAGTTCTAATTGCTCTAATGTCATTTCACAAAGGGATTCTTGGCTACAGTCTGGATTAAACAGCAGCCTTTGGCATTTTTTTCATTAGCATAGATTCATTTTCATAATTATTTTCACTCCTCTGACTGTGGAGCACCCATCGGCAGTGCATCTGATGTGATGCAACATGACCCATTGCAGATCATATTTTCCAAAAGCTTTCTGAGCAAAACAATAACACATGTCCAATGCAAAGTAAGCAAAAAGGGGTATTGGTATTTACTGAGGAATAGCAGGGTTTTACCTTTTAAAGGTTTCCCATTCACAAATCCACCTACTACTATAGCAGCTACTCTACGCCTGTGTTGACGGTTATAAATGCTTAAAACAGATACAAATAAAGAAATGAGAGCTGTCATGAATCTCTATGTGTAACAAAGCCAAAAGATTTGTATATCTTGCGCTAAGTGATTTCCTGCTGCTGCTATCCACCTGTCAGCCATTTTGACACCTTAGCTACTAACATCCCTCACTGTATCTCCTTCAGTAGCTGTTTTGGACTGGCTGCTCAAGTTTGAATGTTCAAACAGTCCTTTCTCTTTCTCCTTGACACCTTTTCACTGACTCACTGACACATGCTGCTTGCTGACAGACAGATCTTTACATGAGAGACATGAGGTATCCTGTGAATTAATATGGATGGAGCCTTCCATCTGTCCATCTTCCATTAGGCCTCAAATGCTGACACTGAATTATACACAGGGAAAAGGTTGGAAAGAATCAGAAAATGGGCTTGATGGGAATGAGGCTGTAATATTTCCCATGAAGGCCAGGGGAAAAGCAGTCAAGGAACAGATGCAGTTGCATTTTTACTCCTCGTAAAGCCGAATGGGGAGGTGCAACATTTATAATAATGGCTTTCTGTCAATATGCGGAGAGCGAGGGTCAAAATAAACAGCTTACGGGAAAGGGGTTTTGTTGAGATGAGAAGGTAGACAGAGTTTACAGGTATATGTATATATTTATATTGAGCTGGAAGCATATCCTAGCATGCACTAGGCAGAGGGGAGTCAAATACTCTGGACAGCAGGTTGTAGGTAAGAAGACAAAATGTACTGAAGCTCACATTCAGACCAGAGGGCAATTAGGAGTCTTCATTCCACCTGACATGCAAATCTCTGGATGTGTGGTGGGAGGAGAGCAGCATGAAGCCAAACCCTCACAGTGACAGGGAGCTCTAATTAACCTAAATCAAATGTAAGATGTAAAATAAACATTTCAAAACAGCACACATGGAAAGAAAATACTGAAACAAACTGCTGAGCAACATGTGTTTTGGTTGTATCTGATGCAGTGTTTATGCTTACTGTATATTGATTTTGGCTGACAGTGGTTTGAAGCAGTTTATTGTTTCTTGTCCCCTATGGTAGCCTTACATCTTTATACATTATTTAAACTTGGTGTGAAAATCGTCTGCATGAATAGGTTCAGTTGCATCTGAAAGAAGTATAATTGTTTAATTTATTGTATTCACCACTCAGGGTCATACAACTTGCGTGTCCAATATTCACATTTCTTTTTGTAGCTCTGTTTTGGGCACCACCAGCCCTTCTACAGCTCTTTTTGTATTCCTGCAGTTGGGAGGTGGACACAATGCAAAATAAAAAAGGGGCTGCTTTGATCGGTTGGATGGTTTACTTAACCTTTCCTAACTTGTGAAAAACCGAAGGCGAGGTAAAACGGTAAAAATATTCTAACCACATAGTCACTCAACTGTATGTAGACTTGTATTTAAGTTGTCTAAAATACTTTTTGCTTACATATTTGTCCAATATTTTGCTTAGCTTTCATGTTGCCCATTCCTGTCTACCAAAACTGAGGCGTGCCTTCTATAAAATACTGACTATTGATAAGTATTTCATACAACCCCAATATCAAAAATCCCTGACCCTCTAATAAAGAAAATCTAATATCGTTTATTCAAGTGTTTTATTAATCACTTTAATTTTCAATCACTTTACTGGTGAGTTTCCATTGTTTCCCACATAAGTCCCTAACCCTAACCCTAATGTGGCTTTTCAGCATAAAAACCCTGTTTAGAGAAAAAGTGTAAGCTGTTCTTGTGAAATCATGCGCTCTACTGCTTGCCTCGAACATATCTCATATCTCTCCTCTCTTCATATGTATTTTTAATGACAGCCAGATATATCGTGTCCCTTGGGTGACTTTGAAACATTTAATAAAGTACATGGTACTACGTTAAATCAGATTATGTTACCAGAGTCTACACCTTCATGAATACATTGAAGTCATTCTGGCCAGGATTTGCTTTGATTCATATCAGCTCAAATTTGGAAGTAAATTAATTCTTTCAGGAAATTATCATTTAAATGTGCATCAGAAAGGAAACCAAAGCTCTCCACGCTGACTGTGAAAGGGATTGTGTCTAATATTTAATAATATTAGGATTTCTGCAGATGAATAATGAAGTGCAAGTCAGAGTCTTATTTTGCTGCACCTTGAAGAAGGGAAAGTAATAAGAGACCAGTGAGTTAGAAATATCCCCTGGTGATGTTTCTTTTAACCACAAAAAGCTCTTCGTTAGAAATGTAAGAGCATACTGGAGCTGCTATCGTAAACATCAGAGTTGGTGGTTATGAATGTACACCTTGGGAATCGTTTCTACGTCAGCACGCTCAACTTCAGATTTCACATTCTCTCTGAAGATGCTCACTGATCAAACTACTAAGTGTTCTTCGTTGTAGTTTTATCGTATGCGTTTCTTGCAAAGGCGGCAAAGATGACAGGGCCAAGGAACGGAGACAGACGATGACAAGCAGCACCTCTTAGGAAATAATTATCTCTGTCTTCCCACCACAGCCTCCTGTGGGAGATCGAGCCATGATGGCTGCCAGTTTGCTGCACGGCTGTTTCCAAACCAAAGGCTTTGTTTGTCCCTCTGCGAGTGGAGTTGTTGACAAAGCTTCTGAGTGTTTACAGCAAGATTTTCACCAACAATCTCATACTCACGATTACATGGGAAATATGTCTGGCAGTTTACCATTGGCAATATGAGATAATCTCTTGTGACGGCTTACACACTGGAGGGACAAAATCATTCATTATGCCTCTTAAGTGCAACAGAAAGAATGTCTGATCTGATCAAAGCAAGAAGATATGACATATCATTTCCCTCAGTCATCTTGAAAAATGTATTTAAATATATTACTTAGTACCCAACCATAAAATGAGATCGTAAAAATTAATAGTCTACTACTTAACCTATGAAAATAGTTATATGCAGTGGTAGAAAATAACAAAATAAAGTATATTTAACGTATACTGTAACGTAATTGGCACTATAAATGGTTTATACATTTATTATAGAGTTATACATTTCAGAGGGAGGTTTTGAACTTTTACTCAACTGCATATTTTACTAGACATGTTTACTTTTGAAAATTGAATGAATATGTCATGAAAAACATTTGAGTGTACAACATGCAATGCATTAAAGATTAAACCAGTAGTTTTAACACTTTTTGACATGTGGCCTTTTGTAAAAAATGGTGGTTCATACCTCCTAAAGTGACATTTCCCCTCTTAATTCCACAAATGCTAACAAAAAAGGAAACTATTAGAGACCAAATACTTAATTTTCTTACAGCCTATTCAGATATATCTAGTAATTATCCACTATTTATAATTATTGATTTTACTTGTGTCTATTATCATCCTTCAGGAGGGGGGAGGTGTGGGCTGACCTGGTGATGTTCTTAGTGGTTCCCGTTGAGAATAATTGTACAGCACATACATGAAACTGATGATTGAAGGAAATCTGACCTATGAATGCTCTTAGTCATCCAGCAGCAATATGACAATTGAGGTGCCCCTGCTCCTGGTGAACAACCTCATTTAGCAGAGTGGGAGGGGGAGCTGGAGGAAGGCGGGGTGACTACGTCTTCGCTCATGGTGCTTCTTCATTTGACAGGACGCTCTCCATCTGCTGGCGCCTGGAAGAGGGATGATGACCGGCCGCAGTGACATCACTCTGTAATACGCTGTAGGCTTTTAGGGAGAGTTGCGTAGTTGGAGATGATGCTTATTGAGGAAAAAACAGCAAGTAAGGAGACGAAAGCGTTGAATATTTGGGACGGTGACAGTGTGATAGGGTAGAGTTAAGGTGACTTTGATTTTGTTCCATCATTTAGATGTCTCAAGAGGAGAGCGGCCATATTGACTTCTTCATGACACAACTGACAGCAATAGTGTTTAATATTAGCAGAAGTGTTGCAGAAGTTTATAGGCAATACAGAGCAACACAACGCATGCAGGCAACTTTCTGTGCGTCAAATGCCAAGGTTGATAATTAATTCATGGTATGTTTAATAAATGGACTGTTTCTGAGAAATGTTCAAGGATGAGCGATGCCAGTTGTTTTCATTTGCCTCTCGTTTCCGTGGGAACACAGACAATGACAAGAAATCCTTGGTGACCTGATTGGCAATGTTGAGTATACCTTTTGCCTCCACCAGCGCCTCGCAAAACACCTCTCATCTAATTTCTTTCTTCTCTTTTTTACGCATTGTATGCTGTAACGTGCAAATTAAGCACAGGGGATCTACTTTGCTGCTGCTTACAGAGGATAGCACTGCACATTAGGATTAAGGCTAATTTAAATGACTATAACATGTTGCATGGAGAAGACCACAAGCATATTAAATGATAAATACAAACAAAATGTGGATTCAAAAAGACATCCTTAAACCGAGACAGTGCTTACGTGGTAACAATACAGCTTCTATGACAACTGATAAATGAACCCTCTGCAGACCAAGGCCATCAGGTGTGGCTGAAAGCTCTTGAAAAAAGAGCAAGTGGACCTTTTGATATCCGTTTTTTTTTTAATAAATAGAACTTACATCGAGAGCAAACTATTCTCATAAATATAGCTAGGCACAATAAACAGTATTTTAGGAATTACAGCATTATAAAAGCTGATTTCATCCAATCCATCTTTAATCACTCATTATTTTATCATAAAATCTATTTCTTCCACTGTAATCTTTTCTAAAAACCTTATTACTACAGGTTGAAAACAACTGGACCCTCACCTTTTGCACTTAACCAGCTCTTGTTTTTAGTTTAAATGTATGTTTTGTTTAAGACAGAGAGTATGACAAGTCAATGTGTAGATCATTCACGATAGCTATGATATGTACTATGCAGCAGTGGCCGTACAGTAAATCATTCTCATCTGCTTTAAAGAAAGACATGCTTGTCACAAAACAACACCATCATATCTTCGGGGAGCAAACTCATTAAAGATTCCTTAGAAGACGGTACATTAATGGCTATGCTGATGGTTAGAAATGTGAAACAAGGAGAGTGTCTTTCATTGGAAGTAGAGCAAATTCATGGATATAAATCCTTACGGATACAGCACTTCTTTTAAGTAAACACTTTGAATTAAAGTTCTGTTTAGAGACAGTTGCATACAAAATGAATTCAGTATGCATTCAGGATGGGAAAACATTCTGAAATACAGTTCATAAAGCATAAAATTAGTAAAAATATAAATACTTTGATCATCCTTAAGACACATATTGTACGAAGGATTACTCAAAAGGAAAAACAACAAGCTTGAGTGTCAATTCAGTGTTGGAAGTTCTAAACATAGCTGCATGGAAATGCACTTTCATCTCCAAATGCATCATCAGCCCTGGGATCACTACCTTAAAAAATGTACCAAGAGCCCCCATAAAAAGAAATCAAAGGTCCGACATGCATGAGAAGTACAGATCAAAGAAACTGGTAAAGAAGTATTTTGGCATTGAATCTTTATTTAAAAACCCACTAAAATACTGATGGTACACGTGCTGAAGGTCGGTCATTTGTCCACAGATTCTGCAGATGAGCTTAACCGTTGTGTGACTGTAGGATTGTCCGTACAGTCTTCTGCTGCTTCGTCTTCAAGGACGCCTGCGCCGTCATCTGTCGGCGTCAGAGTGAAATAGCTTGTGTGTTGAAATTTGAGCACTTCGTTACCCCAGCTGGTCCATCCAGGTAGAAGACTTCTGGCAAACAACTCCAAGCACTTGGCTTCAGCTCCAAGGTAGGGCTTCAACACCTCTACAGAGAGAAATGAAGAGGAATTAATGTGGCATGTTTGAATAAACTCGGGTGCAAACATAAGTAGATTTTTAGTATTTATAAAACAGTAAGCGACCCCCCCCAAAAAGGAGTTATGCCTTTGGTTTGCTAAGTCATGGCTAAAAACAAGATTTAAGTAGCTCTTAAAAGAATAAATATGTGTTCACTACTGTCAAGTTAAACTTTAAATAAAACACAGTTTTCATTAAGGACATGCATGTGATCAACAGAAGATGCTGAAGATAGCCAGGCCCTAATCTTTCCAAAAAGAAATTCACATTGTGTGTGTATCCGGAGGATCAAAAAGTATAAGGCAGATGCTATTTGCACCCGGGTGTCCGTAGCTAACAGTGCTATTTACACCCGGGTGTCCATAGCTAACAATGCTATTTGCACCCGGGTGTCCGTAGCTAACAATGCTATTTGCACCTGGGCTACACATTAGATACTGTTTTGGATGTATAGGTATTTATGGAAATGTTTCTTTGGGGAAAAAGGGCTAAATAATAACCAGCCTGAGAACACATTTGAAATTCAATTATTTATCAATTTATCGACAAGTAGCTAACATTGTGGCTTTCAGGGCCATGGGACCTGAGGCAGTTACCTTGAGATGAAACATTCAGATAAGTTTACTGCACTGCATTAATTTCTTAAGGAGACACTTTGCTCCATAATCGGCAGAGGACAGCACTGGCAAGAGCCCAGCTCCTTCACACACCTTTATATGTGGAGAAAAGCAGTGACCTTGAGTCTATAACAGAAGATATTATAGGGCCAGCACACCTGACAGATACTTTTCACTTCCTCTGCCTCGGTGCTACTCTGTCTGCTCTTGTGCATGCTCAAACCACTCTGACACTCGCCTCAGCCAACACTCAGTGAGTTAATGACCTCAAAAGCCTGATACCCAAACCCATCCAGCCTGCACAATGTGGTGTCCTGCCTCCCGTTTCCTTTGCACGTCAGAGAGACAGAGTCACAGAGGAAAGGCCAAACATGCAGCTCTCCAACTAACTCAACCTTAACCGGTGACTCAGCTCTCAAAGTTGAACAGGGAATAAACGGTCTAATTATCATCTTAACTCTGAAATGGAACAATGTATAAAACTTCTGCAGAGGCCTAAGGCAAAGGAAGATGTAACTTAACTACACTTGACAAGAACTCTGCCTTACAGGGTCTTCGTATTCCCCCTAAATTTAATTCAACCCTGACAAACTAAGAGCAAACTAATGTCGCACAGGACACCAGTTCAATTACAGTATCGTTATTTATTCCACACTTTCAAATATAAATTTTCTTGAAACCCTGCTAATCTGAGTTGTTTAATAATCTTATAAATATGGCAATACATTATAAACATAGTTGGAATAGGTAACATTTTAGTCTATCTTTCTTATGGAATGTTTTCAAGATATCATCAATGAATTCGACTCGCATCACAGATGTGGAGTCCCACAGGGTCTTGTGTTTTGCCCCATCTTAATCTTCTTTCAATTATTTCTAATTGTACAGTTTATATCCCAAAATAACATAAAATCCCACTTTTGCACTGTTGCCTCCACACTTGTATACACCTTATTATACATCCATGGTATACACCCAATAAAATAATACATGTTTCTCTCTTTATCATTCACTGCCAAAAAAAACTGCTTACAAGTATTTTACTTATTGGTCGATTTTATGAATATAAAACTGTACGAACAAACCCAAAACACGATGCCGCTCCTTAACGAACCAAAGTGATTCCAACCAAAAGAAAAAAAATACACCTGCAATATGACCTCTGCTTAAAAGTGAAGATGTAAAGTGGTAGAGCTGACCAAGGAAATAACTATTACAGCTGTCAATGAAACACATTGATACATAGCTCAATATGATGGATCAATTTTCTAGTCAACACTGATGCAGCCCTAACAAATGGCGATGTGCCTCTTCCTGACACGAATATTAGGGAACAGCCAATTAACCACTAATTATATTACCACGTTGGGGAGGGAGCTTTTTTCACAATTGCTATGGTTGTATGGGGTCCTAATTAATAGGGGCTTGTTGTACAGAGAAATGCAAGCACATTTCTTTCCTGCCGCTTGACCATCTGGCTTGGATGTGTTGTATCAGTAATAGTGTTCCATATCTCTCCATAGCAACCAAATATGTCAGTGATCTGAGCCCTATATGAGAGGGGAGGAGAAGTGGGGCAGGGTTTCTCAACGATGCAGACTCCAGGGTTGTGGCTTCACACCAGAGGCTGCCCACTGGCTCTAGCACACAGGACATGCTCAACAAAATTGCAGAATAATTACAAGGACGGTAGCTTGAGATGAGAGTAAGAAAGTAAAGGCTGATTAATGCCAAAGGTCTTGGAACATATTTTTGAAATTTCAACCAGTTGCATAATTCATTGCATGAGTGAACAAAATAAAAAAAACTTCAAGCCCTGAGGTGTTTAATGATCAAGTCAAATAGTTAAATAAATAAACAGCTTTATTAGCAGCTCTGCAAGAGTTGGGTCAGGCCCTTCTAATATTTATGACAACCTGCAATTACAATTTTTTTCACTCACAGCATTGAGCCACGCCCAACAACAACAACAACAACAACAACAGAGCTTTCAGATTTAAAACCGATTCAAATGAGGTGCACCACAGTAACAGATGCTGCTTTTTCTTTCTGGGAATATAGTAGTACACATTTGTTTAAAATGTTTACTTTTGTATTTAATTGTTAGTGCCATTACATTTGCAGCTGTGCACATCTAAATAAAGATGTCTGGATTACAACTCAAAAAACAAAAACAGCAAATAAAGAAAACAATTAAACCTGTTCTGATTAAACCTGCTGTGAGTGCTAGGCATGAACTAAGAATCACAGGAGATAGAACAGAATGTGTGTGCTAATCTACTTAATCTCTATGCTATCACAGCTCCACTATGGCATGATTATGATTGAAATAAAAATGTTTAGCAATATCGAGCCACTTCCATGAGGTGGAGGCTTTCTGAGCGTTTGAAAGGACGCCGGTAAACACTAGCTGTGTTTTGCACTCCATACTGCACAATAAATCGCGTTCCCCTGAGAGGGAGGGACATGACGTCAAGCCTCTTATTCATAGATCCTGCATATTCATTGTCAAGGTTTTACATTGATGCAAAGTAGCAAGGGTCCGTGTTGGAAGTCAAGTCTTCTTCCAGGACACATTTGATTAAAACGTGCTTATCTGACAAATCAAACCGGTCACGAGTTACCTTATTGTGAGAGGATTCATGCATGTTATTTTTGAGAGGTTATCTCTCAACATAATTCATAAAGAAATTGCCTATGTTGGAAAAGCAACTTATACATTTAAAAGTGTGATTTTCCCACTTATAAAATGACAATACTTATGAACACATTACTTTGGTGGTTTGGTTTCTCGTATAACAAAACAGTGTAGAAGTGTCGTGTTCCAACATGGAAAAAAATGAAGTTTGCGTACATTTCAACCATGCAAACCTAAACAACTGACTCAGTTTTAGTGCCTTAGCTTTTGCTTATGTTATAGGAGACTTTTATCATTGGATTTATCAAGAAAGATAACAATCTCTGATGTTGCAGCATTGCCCTCTAGTGGCACAGTAAAACACATACATGTAACAGTGCTGTATTTCTTGGACATACCAAGCATTCAGAAACATGCTGGAATATTTACCTGAGAGTGAGGGCTTCTGGGAATGGAGAGCTGATGGGACGCTGACAATCAAACGCTGATCCTCCACAGGAACCTCTGATGCCTCTGAAGAGCTGAAAAAACAACATTTTATCATTGAATTGTTATAGCATAAATGGTATGTAAAGTGACACAGACAAGTCACACATATTTTACCTTGTTTCGTTATCTGAAGAGGGACGAAATCGTCCCAGCACCAGCACTTCATATGGCTTCTTATGATGAGAATCCAGTGGAAACACAAACTCTCCAGATGTGGTCACCTAAGGGGAAAAAAAAACTGAAAACATCTGGAATCTCTCCAATAGCTCAGATGTTTATGATTGAGACATACAAGTTTCTGTACCTTGATCCAGAGCCATTCAGCCACAACTTCTACCCCCCAGTGTGGATACAGCTCATCACGGACAAACCGCAGGTGGCTGGGCCTGTTTGTGACCCAGGTGACCACTAAACCGTTTGGGGAGGCCAGTAAGGGTATAGGCATCCGTTTTAGCTGGGATGAGGGCAAACAACTGTATCTTTATTGAGAAAATAAGGTAAAAACAATTATAATGTTATTATATGTAATGCAAACCCTTCTCTACTTGATTCTTAAAAAGGTCCTGACTGTCACATTATATACTGTAATATCACTTTTTAAATGGATACAACTCAGGGATCTTCAGTAAACATTTCTTCATTTGAAGGGGTTATAAGCAAAGATACTGGGAGCAACATTACTAGGGGAAATGTATATAGCTTTTGAATATACTGTCTTATTTTAATTGTATACAGTTCATTTTTTCTGACATTTTCCCGAACCCTTTAGCCTGTTTTTGTGCTGTTGTAATCACTAGAAAAACTTATTTTCACACTTCAAATGTCAAATTACCTGCGACTTCTTTTCACAGACTTGTTTTCCCACGGTGGATCCATCACTATTAAGTCAAACCTTCTTCCATCTGTGTGAGAAACAAGTAGCTTTAGTTACCAATGTCAGGCAAGTGGACCGCCACTTTTGAGATGCATCAAAAATGCATTCATTAATGCCACAAAAAACATGTATCTCTTTTTTTGTATCTATAAGGAAAGCAGTTACCACAATCCTGCAGTGATGACACCTGTAATACATTTTGTCAAAGCTTTTCCAGATGGTCTGACTAATATTTACAAAATGTTTTACTTCCTTAGATTGTACTCACAGTGGACTATGGGTTGTATTTTTGTGAAATCAGAAAGCAGGAAGGCTGTGTGTGGTGGTATTACATACTCCTCTCCCATCAGTTTGACCACTGTTGCCCAGTCTGCCCTATTCTCTGTGACCCGAGAGAACAAGTCCACATGTGACGTACTGCCATCTGCAGTAACAAGTGGCTGAGCACACTCCTCCTGCTGCTCGTCGGCCACTAGAGGAAGCTCTTTGGCCATTTCACAGAGAGCGGCAAGGCTGCACTCCTGAGAGGGAAGAGGCTCCTTCACTGTGTCTGTTGTTGAAGTGCCATTAAGATATCCCAGAGATCGGGCAGAATCCACCAAAGACTTGGTTCCCTCCAGGACGACAGACCTGATCTGCATCAGCAAACTTTATATTATTGTGTATGAAATACAACTTTTAATTCTCAGTGATGGAAAGATATTTAATACAATTTTGAGGTACTTTTGTTTTTGTCATTTCATTTTCTTTCACAGATGCAGCCAAGACTTAAGTTAGAAAAAGAGATTCAACCTACCTTCTTATGGAAAGCCTGTGAATCAATTTCCCCCTGGTTGAGTTCACTGTGTTTTCTTTTCCTCTTCTGAAAGTTAAATAAATTACAATTTATGTATTTTTCTTCACACAAAGCAGATACACTTTTTTTTTTTCAGGGAGAATGTTAGATTTAAAAAACACACACTTACATATAACAGTATGTGTCTCTGATTGCTTTACTACGTTTAAAAAAAGTTTAATGGGAGTTATTACAACTCTGATTCCTGAAGAGACCTCATACACTAATTTCTCAGTTTGTAATCCAGTGTAATACAACAGCCATGCATCAAATACAAATTTTAAAAAACTATTTTATAGTCTGCTCATGTTGGTGATTGTAAATCGGTGGGTAACCAGCAGTTGTCGCTGTATAGATGTTTGAGCCCCTGATTTACCTTCGTTGGTTTGTCTGTTTTCTGCAACGTTTCTATGTTTCCTCCATCAGCAGCAACACTAGCAATCGCATCCAAATGGCTTTTTAAGATCTGAAAACACTGCCCTTTGAAACGGCAATTCACATGTGACTTCTGATTATTTTCTCTTACTCGGATGCAATGCAAATATCCCTTATCAATGAGGGAGCGTGCATCCAAAACACAGCCCTGCGTGTTTACCAGCACCACGGACATAGTCAAATCTGTGGCTTTATCTGGCATCAACGCATCTAAATGTTACAAGTAGCTCACTGTGTCGCGGTGCAGCAGCCATGTCCCGCCCAACAAAAAAAAACACAACGTATCCAGTCCACACAACGGGATTTCTCTGAAAATGATACCGAAGGCAGAGCGCCTTTTACAACTTAGCGCTGTGTTTCAGTTTCCATTTCGCGGAAGTAGATGCTGTGTGTATGTCCAATGAGCTTCCGTACAAGCGAACGTGTGTGAACTGCACGCGAACTAACTACGAAGAGAGGGCATAGTGTGTTTGAAGCTGAAGCTGAAGGCTGGGACAGATGCATAACATGCAGTTCAATCGCCGTGGGTATTTGTAAAAAGTCTGGGACGACTGCAAACTGCATGGCACATGTGGCTTAGCTAGCTAGTGAACGTGAGCTCCTATACATTGAGGTTAAGAAGGTGTTTCTCTCTCCAGCCTTCATGGAAGGAGGAAAAGTACGCAGAAGGATTCGTATTTACGACTGCCGCTCCAAAAATGGGGAGAAAGTTAACCAGGAAATGCTGGAAACGAGTGGTTTGGACTTCAAAGGCTTTATTAAACTTCTGCACCGGGTAACGTACATTTTATTTACTTGTGTTAGAGCTCACACGTGACTTCAACAGGATACCTAACTATTCTGTGTGGAAGAAAACTCGTCCATGGTCAGTTGGTGTTGATCTCCTACCACCAGTGGCGCCTCCAGAAAAGTATCATAAGGGTGGCCACTGGGGCTAAAGAAAATCTTGGGGTGGCACACCAAAACCAACAATTGAATTGTTGTAAAAGTATAGACTAGATGAAAACAATGGCAAAGAGAATCACCTACTGATATACTTTGGTTTCTTATTTTACATTTTCTGATACTATTCATCTGAAGTGAATATAATATGGATAGTTAACATTTAACTTCAAACAACATTTAAAATAACCTTGTTTTGTGTTATGTATACGGGCCATTCTATTGAATTGATGCAAAGTCAGGTTGGAACAGTTTTGAAATGTTGTATGTTTTTTTCCCAAAACGTTGTCCATATATATTTTGTACCATATCTAAATTACACATATCTAGTCAAATAACCGTACATTTTTATATCGTATTTTCAGACTGTATTGGAATGTTCTTCCTCTGGGCTCAGAAGTCTCATAATACACACATGCACACAGAAGGATTCACACTTGTATTTCCGGATCCACACTTGTGTTTTTCACAAGTGTATTCCTCTACCAAAAATGGTCACTTCTCACTACCGAAACATAGTACATACACTGTAGTCAAAAAGTATTATATTAACCTGTTAAGATTGTTTTACCTTCCCTTATCTAAATAGTATTTTAACAAATATTTCTTGAGGGTTTTCACAATTAAATCAATGCAATTTAATTTGTAATCAAATTTCAAAGTTCAATTTATACAATTCATAAAAATCTCAATGCAATTTTTCTTTGTAAAATGCATAATACTGATCATATTGATTCCAGAGTTGATGATTGTTGAAATTGAACATACATTAAACCAATCAGTATCATATCATTTTATTTGATAAGTCAATATACTTGATTTTTTACAAAACATCCAGTGTTTCGGTAGTGACCACAGTATTTAGTTCTCAAGGTTGTATCAACCTTATTGTTTAATCATTACTCATAATAACATGCCTTATGTTGACGTGTGAATGTTTGAAGCTACTGACCCAGAATCAGCACTTTAGTAACAGGCTGAAATAGTGGGCGATGAGGCTAGAATGGGTGATGTGTTTGGTATTTTGTGCAAAACACTTCATAGTAGGGGTGTAACGGTTCACAAACATTTCGGTTCGGTACGTACCTCGGTTTTTTGGTCACGGTTCGGTTCGGTACGTTTTCGGTACAGCAGAATTTTTTTTCACAAAACAAAACATATATATATATATTTATTATTATTAAACTGTGAATAATGTATTCACTCAAATAAATACAAAATATAATAAAATGAACATTAAGGTGCAGCATTTCGATGAACTGAAATAATCTGTATGAACTGTACTAGCACCTAAGCAGCCAGTTTGACATTAGGACTTGCTTGTCATTGTATTTTCATGTTTTTTTAAAGAAAAATGAACTTGTCCACATTGCTTGCCGAAAGGGCAGATCTGCTGGCACTAACAATGTCTCCTGCTGTGGAGAACACCCTCTCTAGGGACAGAGGTAGCAGATACAGCCAGGTAGCGCTTTGCTAACATGGCAACATAAGGATATTTGGTGTTTGTAATAGCTTTGGCTCGGTCTGAACTCTCTGCGAGTGGTGGAGGCTTGAATGCTAGCGGGAGTTGGGTTTGCACTTCAGTCTTTTTTCTTTTGGTACCGGTGATATTCACGTTCGGGTGATGCCTTTTCAAGAGTGTGCAAGTTTGATGTATTGCCAGCCGCGTAACCAATTTTAGTTGAACAATGCCGACAAACAGCTTTGGTTTGGTCCACCTGTCTTTGTCCGTCATCCTTGTACGTAACTGCGAAACCAAAATGTTCCCAAACCGGAGACTTCAATGATGCTGGAGGATTTTCGAGCTCAACTTTATCTGCGTTCGTCATTCATTTTCGACAGTTCCTCAAATTACTGACTATATTTGAACGCATCCCTCTGACCAGCTCTCATAGTATGCCTCTCATCCAATGAAATGACCTGCTCGCTCTATGACGCGTTGAACCCAATGTGAGCAAATTACTCTCAGGTGCTGCAACGCAGCACCTGAGATTACTTCCAAAAAGTTGTTCACATTCTCAATTTTTTACCTTTAACGTTATATTCGTTCGGTACACTTCGGTACACACCTGTACCGAACCGAAGGGCCCGTACCGAATAATTTCGGTACGGGTACGTGTACCGTTACACCCCTACTTCATAGACATGTTTTTTATATATCTGAGACCTATAATATATG
The DNA here is from genome assembly GCF_902827175.1 of Gymnodraco acuticeps. NCBI lineage: Eukaryota > Metazoa > Chordata > Actinopteri > Perciformes > Bathydraconidae > Gymnodraco > Gymnodraco acuticeps. The sequence continues at coordinate 553,948 of NW_022990021.1, forward strand.
CGTACAAATAGTATAATAGGAGACCTTTAAAGTAACACACTGATTTTCAGACTTTAAAACACATTTATTTCAAAACTGGGATTTACCTGCTTACCATTCCATTTTGTCACTACCAAAACGATCATGTCAATTACCGAAACGTAACCATATGTTTCGGTAGTGACTGTTTCGGTAGTGACGATTCTAGCTAAAATTGAGCATAACTAAAGAATGCTAGCAAGTACATGGCTAGCATACATGTTTTTGAAGAGGTTTACACACATAAAAACCTAATACTTTGCATAAAACTCAGAAAAAGTTTACTTAATTGAAGATAATATGTGTTCGGTAGTGACAATTCTTAAGGTTACACGCCGATTTTCAGATTTTGGAACAGATTTATATCAAAAGTATGGGATATAGCTACTTGCCATTCAGCCATGGACACGGATGCAGTGTCACTGCCATGTTTATTTATTTTTGATTTGTCAAAAGTGCAGGGGTGTAGCTAAAAACCAGGCTCAGCCATTGGACTAAAACCCCTTGTGTTTCGGTAGTGACATGAAAACTGGGGACATGATTTTTTGAGTATAGTTTTTTTATTAAAAAATTAAACCCACAATAAATATAAATATTCCAACTTCTGTTTGAATGTAATCATACAGATCTTCTAAATACACCATTCAACAAAAATAAAATGTTTTAAGTGTACTTCCCAATAGAAAGTACCCTATAAATGATGTTTTTGTATATATTAAGCTTATCACTATATAATTGAATGCCTTATGTTTAAATAGACCATAACATATTCTTAGTAAATATCTATGTCTGAATACTTAATTGTTTTGTTATATAGTTTTTGTTGTTGTGGGATCGCACTTTGCATGAATTCGGTAGAATGCCCCATTACATGTGTTAGGTGATTTATGAATAAGTACTCCCACAGCTCCTTTTTATTAACAACGAATGTATACGACTTACCTTCTAGAAGTATGGTGGATTTTTGTCAACTCCAGTCCAGTCAGTAGAAAGAAACACACGTTTTGCTGCTGTCTGTGCCCGTGAATCTGAATCTCTAATGACATTGCGAGTATTTTAGACAATAAGCAGAGTTGTGCAGCTCTATTTATTGACCTTTCCAAAGCGTTTGATACCGTCGATCATCGCATCTTAAAGCAGAGGCTACTCAGTATCGGCATATCCAGCCATGCAGTAGGGTTGGTTTGTGAACTACCTCTCTGAAAGGTCCCAATGTGTTCACTTTGATGGGCTGTCTTCTGAGTGGTTAAACATTGCTAATGGTGTTCCTCAAGGTTCTGTTTTAGGTCCACTTTTATTCTCCATATATATCAACAGTTTAGGTGAAAATGTGGATGAAGCTACTTTACATTTTTATGCTGATGATACCGTGATGTATTGTGCAGGTCCCTCCATTAAGGAGGCTGGTGTTAAATTACAGGCTGTTTTTAACATTATTCAGACTCAGCTTGCTGAACTTAAGCTTATTTTAAATGTTGATAAAACTAAGGTAATGCTATTTTCAAAAGCTAAAAAGACACCAGAGCCTGTTTTGGATATTGTTACTATGCAAGGACAAGTACTTGAAGTGGTTACCAGTTATAAATACCTAGGTATCTGGCTTGATGATTGTCTTACTTTTAAACTTCATGTCAATAACCTGCTTAAAAAGCTGAGGGTTAGACTAGGTTTCTTTTTCAGAAACAAGTCCTGTTTCTCTTTTGAAGTCAGGAAAAGGCTAGTCACTGTGACCTTTTTACCTGTGCTGGACTATGGTGATTTGATGTATATGAATGCACCTGCCCATTGCCTGGAAAAGTTAGATGCCGCCTATCACAGTGCCCTGAGATTTGTTACTAACTGTAAAGCACTTACTCATCACTGTACCCTGTAGGCCAAGGCAGGTCTGCCTTCACTAACTGTACGGAGGCTCAGTCATTGGTACATGTTCATTTACAAAGCCATGTTGGGTAAACTACCTTTTTATATCTGCTCTCTGATCTCTCGACGAATTGAAAGTACATATTGCCTGAGATCTCATGATGTTGTTTTATTAAATGTGCTAAGTGCTAGGACTGTCTTAGGGAAGAAAGCTTTTAGTTGTGCAGCTCCACTAAATTGGAACAGTCTGCAAACATGTTTAAAACTGAGCACTTTGGTTCCCCTGCATCATTTTAAAACTCAGCTGGGTGACATGCTGTTTGATACTCATGGTACCTGTCTCTGTAAATAGAGTTTGTAAACTGTACCCTGTACATTATGTTGTTTGTCATCCTTATTGTTGTTCTGATGTTACATGTGTAACTAATGTCCTGCAGGTCACCCTTGAAAAAGAGATCTTTTGATCTCAAGGGGCTTCACCTGGTTAAATAAAGGCTACAAACAAACAAACAATCTGAGAGTGGTGCACTCGAGTATCAGAGTGTTACCATGGTAGCAGTCGGAGAGGGAGGGGCTGCAGTATGAGCGTTGGAAGCTCAAATCAAGCGACTCGCTGGCTGTGAATTTGTTGTTAAATATCAGATAAATGCATCATGCCCCCAGGAAGTGCGCCGGACTCTGATGAAAATATTCGTTGTGTCCAAACGGCGGTACTACAATTTCCGTATCAGTCTGTGACGTCACTGGGCCCAGAAAGACTTTTCCCCATTGACTAACAATAAAAAAGCTGAAATCCTCATAATGAAGAAACTCTGAACTGTCCACAATAGGTGCATTCACACCGCAGTACTTCTCCCACAAAGGTCCGTGAGTTCATGAGAACTCTTTAGTTCTCATGAACTAAGTACAGATCGCGATCACACCGGAATAAGTTCCTGGGGAAGGATTAGGCAAATGAAGCCGCTGACGTCACTTCTTCTTCTTTTGCTTTGGGTTTACTGGCAGGCCGCAAACAACTTCACGGCGTATACTGCCACCCGAAGTCCCCGGCCAGAAGTCCGAGTAAATCACCAGAACGCCGGCACCTCCTCATCTCCACCGCTCCCATGTTTTCTTTTGTGTTGCCATAAGTTAGTCTCTCTGCGTTTGTGCGCTGGGCTAATGCTAATGCGAGGATAATAAAATGGCGGCTTCACAAAACGTTTTGGGTGTTTTACGGGGTGTGGTTTGCATTCCGCCCAGCCAATCAGACATAGGAACCTTTTTCTCCCACGAAAGTACCTGCTCTCTAGCAAAAGGGGGTAAAAAAGGTTCTGATGAACTAATTTTAGTTCCGGCTTTTTATGGTGTGAACGCGACATTTCGGAACTATATCGGAACTAAAGTGGGAAAAGTACTGCGGTGTGAACGCGGCTATTGTTCTTAACAAAATCTAAAAATATTAAATAAAATAATCTAAATATTTGCCAAATAATGTTGTGTTGATTGACTAAAGAGACTCTAATAAATCAGTGACACAACAAAGAAACAAATGAACACTCACTTACTTTTGATATTCCTTAACAGACATTTGGGATCCGTTCAAATGAAACATTTGTGTTGGCCACAACAGACAGAGCAGTCCTGGATTCTAAAATATTTGGTGAGTAAAACAAATATTTTTTATGAAAAGTAGATAAACTATCATTCATCATTATAGAGGAGACAATTAAACAAATATTTTCGAAATGTTGTGGAAAATTGTTAATATTTTTCTGACTTTGTTCTGAATTTGTTTTCAGTTTTGAAACTTGACCGTTCATGTAAGAATTTATATATCAGTCTACATAGTACAGATACATTTTATTTTATTGCAGACGAGCTTCAAGATGACAGCACCCTCCACTTGTTGAAACAGAAACACCAAGCTCTGGCTGCGGCGACAGAAGAGAACATCAACTTTACTCCTCACTATGATACGCTGATACAGAGTGGCACCTATGAGTACTGGGCTAGCAGGGGACAGAACCCATTGCGTAAGTTCTTAAATAATCAAAGTAGAATGCATGAAAGGGACATAATCTGCATATACTCATTGCCTGCTACTTTTTCTTGCATTTTCCCAGCATACTCACTTGCTGAGCTGATCGACAACGCTCTTTCAGCCACAGCTAAAAACCAAGGAGTGAGGAAGATAGAAATACGCATGGTTGGTTCTGAATTTGCAAATCCTTAAATGACCAAATACTTCGCCTTCTTCTTTTGCATCTTGGTTAACCATTCATGTCATTTCCATAAAGAGTTCAAAGTCGTTGTCTTTGTTTACTGATGTCGGACCTCTCTCTACAGATGTTTGATGACACTCTCGGGAAACCTGCAGTGATTGTTTTAGATAACGGGTGCGGGATGACCTCTAAACAACTCAAAAACTGGGCTGTGTACAGACTCTCTAAGTTTACCAGGGATGTCGGCTCCTATGGAAGGTTTGTTTGCTCTACCTTCTTCACTTTCTAGCTTTAAATCAGTCATGTAATTTCAACGTAAGCTTTCAATATTGTACCTTTTTAGTTTAACATGCCCAGAGTTTGATTATAATTATTCTTTTCACAGTGAGGATGAAGGATATGTTCGGCCTGATCCTGTCCCTCGCAGTCTCAACAGCGATATATCCTTCTTTGGAGTTGGAGGAAAACAGGCTGTTTTCCACATTGGAGACTCAGTCAGGGTTAGTCTTCAGTGAATATAGTTTCAAATGAAGCAATACCAGACACTTAAACAAACACTACCATAAGAAGGAACACTAATGTATCACTCACACTCTTTTTCTTTACTTTTTGGTTTCTAAAACCTTTACAACACTGAGGAATGATCATTTGTGTCTTCTGCCTAGAGACTAGAGATATTGCTATATTTATACATGTAATGTGCATTGACATCTAGATAAACAGTGAAATAAAATAGATAATAAATAAATACGGCATTCAAGTTTTCTACCAGGAATGTGTGCCAGCATGTATTTGTAACGTGTCTCACTGTTGTGAATGAGCAGAAACTAACGATAGATTGGTTTTGTTCGGTGTTTTAGATGATCAGTAAACCATATGGCTCCCCGGATGTTCATGAGATGGTTATTTCCAAACAAGACTTTGAGAAAAAGGTGAAGAACAAAGAGGATGTTTACAGTGGGATCATTCGAAACAGGAAGGTAAGTACTCTGATTGAATGAAGTCGGTGCTCGTTTGTAACTTCAATAACAATGTTATCAAGCTTTTTTGAAGCTCTTTGTGTTAATGTCTCTGCTATTTATCCTCTGTTTGATGTCTCAACCCCCTCATGCAGCCCGGCGACCTTTCACATGTGAAAACAAATGATGAGCGCTTCCTTCATAACCTCATCCTAGAGGAATCCGGCAAGGAAAAGTTCACGGCTGTGGTCATTACAGGAGTCTTTCCTGATCACATCGCTTTTCTAAAACAGGATATCAAAGTGTGGACGAGACAGCTGGCGTAAGTTCATTTACCCGCAACATTTGATATGAACTTAAAACTCTTAACAGGTCCAATGTTTTCTGCTTTAACTCATAAAAAATGTTTTGACCATGTTTCAGTGAAGTATACCACTACTACATTCATGGAGTCAATGGAAAGGAAATGAGAGACAGCTCCGCAGACTCGGATTGTCACCCTGAAATAAAAATCATGGTGAGGTAACCGTTCCACATTCTGCTGATGCTTTTAATTGAGTCTTTCTCTGCTAATATTCATTATCTCTTTCGAACAGATCAGTTTACGTGACAAGCCTCCCGTTGTGATGGATCTTAGAGAGGTGGAAAACGACATTCAGACTATGTACATAAAATCAGCTGTGGACACGTTTGAGTTTAAGGCCACCACTGCACAAGATGGCGGCACAGTGGATGGACTCATTCGGTATCATCCCTTCCTGTATGACAGGGAGACTTACCCTGAGGACCCTAATGCTGTGCAAGGTATTCAAACTCTTGAATATGACAATTTAGAGCTTTGGATCAAAACTGAATTTCAATGTTTGTCTTTTGTCCATCAGCCCCTGATGATGAAGATGATGGTGATAATGAGCCTGGAGTCCTGCATCAGGAAAGAAGGAAAAGGCCGATATTTGACTGTTTCTGGAACGGACGGCTCATACCTTACACCACAGTGTCTGAGTAAGTACTTCAACTATTTTAGCTTATGTTAGTGCAAGAAAATGTACACAGTCTATGGAATGGGCTTATTTGTTTTTTTTGCAAAATTCCGATGAGGACATTTATAATAATGAGACCGGAACTTTGGTCAGAATGTACATAATATAAGCCGGTTAATTGTTTTTCAAAGTAAAAGAAGATTAAAGGATACACAAATTCTAATTAGGGATGCTCAGATCAGGGTTTTTGGCCCGATACCGATCACCGATCATAGGATGGGTGGGGGCTATCAAATCTAATCAAGTTTTATTTATAGAGCACATTTAAATACGATTTTTGGTCTAGCCAAAGTGCTGTACATGTAATAAAAGCACACTACTAAAACATAAGAAAGAAATATAAAAACAAAGCATAGGGAAATGTCAGGTGTCATACTCAGCTCTGACTAAAAGGCCAGAGAGAAGAAGTGTGTCTTCAGTGGAGATTCAAAAACCCCTAGGGTCTGGGCAGACTGTTCCAGAGCCTGGGGCCAGCTGCTGCGAAGGCTCGGTCCCCTCTGGTTTTGAGCCTGGTCTTGGGCACTATCAGCAGCAGCTGGTCAGCAGACCTTAAAGCTCTGGCAGGGGTGTGGCGATGGAGGAATTCAGCTATATAAGCCGGAGCCAGCCCATTTAGGGCTTTGAAAACAAATAAAAGGAGTTTAAAATCAATTTGGAACCGAATTGGAAGCCAGTGTAGTGAGGCCAGAATTGGGGTGATATGGTCACGCTTTTTATGGCCAGTCAGAAGATGTGCAGCTGCGCTCTGCACTAGCTGCAGGCGTCTAATTGAGGCCTGGTCCATACCCACATACAGAGCTTTGCAGTAGTCCAGTCTCGAGGTAACAAAGGCATTAATAACCCTTTCTAGGTCTTTAAAAGATAAAAACGACGTGGTCTTGCCCAATAGTCTTATTTTAAAAAGCAGGTTTTGACTACGGAGCTGACCTGCTCATCAAATTTAAAAGCACTATCGAAGGTCACTCCAAGGTTCATGACAGAGGGGAGGAGGTTTTTGTTGAGAGAGCCCAGAGTATCAACCAGAGAGGCTGGAGGCTGGGGTCCAAAAAAGATGACCTCTGTCTTGCTCTCGTTGAGGTTGTCCAGGATTTGATCTCTATCAAGCAGTCCATCAACGGCTGTAGTGAGTTATTGACATTTGATTTGAGAGGCTATGGGGATCTTCCATTTAAAGTGTTCTATTGTGAATTGTGTAGCAGAGTTTCCGTTAGCCGGTAATTACCGGACTATGACCGGTAATATATGCTGATGTTTAAGACTAATTTAATGGGGCTCATTTTTATTTTGCTTCAGTTTATAATTGTAACGGATCGAAAAGTTCAGATTCATTTTTCAATAAATGATGCACTTCCACAAACAACAAACAACATCATTATTACATTCAAACAAACTACTTATACTAGATGAAGTATATTATTCAAAAGTTTACATTAACTTTGGTTAATAACACGGGAGAAATAAACGGAGCCTCTCTTTTCCTCTCTCGTTGCATATAGCTATTTTATTGTCTTTTTCGGACACCTTGAAAAACTGCCAGACCGGTGAAGCCATTTTGCCCTACGTTTTTAAGACCTTTGATCAACAATGTCACCTGTAACAGGTGACATTGTTGATCAAAGGTCTTAAAAAGTTCATTAAAGATTATTTTTGTATTGTTCCACTGTCTGGCAGTAAATGCCCTCCAAGTGCTAATACCACAACTTATGAAGATTAATGTTTTGCATATACAACAGGTGAGCAGAATTCATCAGGTTGCCATGGTCAAAGTTTAGTTCTCTAGAAAGAAAATCCCGAGTACCTTTCATTTCATTAAGGCCAATTAAATATATAATTGGATTTATTGTAAAGAGGCATGTTTTACTAAACTACAGTCATTATGAGTGAAACAGAATGATTAAGTAAAATATGAACTGAAAACTGTGTAATTATGTAGTTAAATATTTACCTTGATTAAAAGTGATGTATAGATTCTGTGTAGGTTTAAGGTGAAGCAGAGTACCAGAGGCTAATGAATCATCAATTGGAATGCAGTTAATGGCTTTGGGAGAAGCAAGGGTGAAACATGCATCCATAAATTCTCTAAGAGCAGGAAACTTTCAGCATGGCGATCACTTAGAGGTGTTTTTGAAGTCGAAGGAAAACAGAGTAAGAAGCCCCTCAGATGACATCTTATAATAATGCATCCTATTTTTTATTAGAGCGCTTTGAGCACCTGCAAAAGCACTTAAATCCCCTTAGCTATCATCTAAACATCCCCACCATAAAACCATAAAATCCCCTTGTCCTTGTACCATTTTCATATCCCCCTTTTACACTTCCTTTGGCCCTCCTGCAATGTAAATCCTTAACATACACTGAACAAAAATATAAATGCAACACTTTTGTTTTTGCTCCCATTTTTCATGAGATGAACTCAAAGATCTAAAACATTTTCTATATACACAAAATAACCATTTCTCTCAAATATTGTTCACAAATCTGAACAAATCTGTGATAGTGAGCACTTCTCCTTTGCCGAGATAATCCATCCCACCTCACAGGTGTGGCATATCAAGATGCTGATTAGACAGCATGATTATTGCACAGGTGTGCCTTAGGCTGGCCACAATAAAAGGCCACTCTAAAATGTTCAGTTTTATCACACAGCACAATGCCACAGATGTCGCAAGTTTTGAGGGAGCGTGCAATTGGCATGCTGACAGCAGGAATGTCCACCAGAGCTGTTGCCCGTGAATTGAATGTTCATTTCTCTACCATAAGCCGTCTCCAAAGGCGTTTCAGAGAATTTGGCAGTACATCCAACCGGCCTCACAACCGCAGACCACGTGTAACCACACCAGCCCAGGACCTCCACATCCAGCATGTTCACCTCCAAGATCGTCTGAGACCAGCCACTCGGACAGCTGCTGCAACAATCGGTTTGCATAACCAAATAATTTCTGCACAAACTGTCAGAAACCGTCTCAGGGAAGCTCATCTGCATGCTCGTCGTCCTCATCGGGGTCTCGACCTGACTCCGGTTCATCGTCGTAACCGACTTGAGTGGGCAAATGCTCACATTCGATGGCGTCTGGCACGTTGGAGAGGTGTTCTCTTCACGGATGAATCCCGGTTTTCACTGTTCAGGGCAGATGGCAGACAGTGTGTGGCATCGTGTGGGTGAGCGGTTTTCTGATGTCAATGTTGTGAATCGAGTGGCCCATGGTGGTGGTGGGGTTATGGTATGGGCAGGCGTATGTTATGGACGACGAACACAGGTGCATTTTATTGATGGCATTGTGAATGCACAGAGATACCGTGACGAGATCCTGAGGCCCATTGTTGTGCCATTCATCCACGACCATCACCTCATGTTGCAGCATGATAATGCACGGCCCCATGTTGCAAGGATCTGTACACAATCCCTGGAGGCTGAAAACATCCCAGTTCTTGCATGGCCAGCATACTCACCGGACATGTCACCCATTGAGCATGTTTGGGATGCTCTGGATCGGCGTATACGACAGCGTGTTCCAGTTCCTGCCAATATCCAGCAACTTCGCACAGCCATTGAAGAGGAGTGGACCAACATTCCACAGGCCACAATCAACAACCTGATCAACTCTATGCGAAGGAGATGTGTTGCACTGCGTGAGGCAAATGGTGGTCACACCAGATACTGACTGGTCTTCGGACCCCCCCAGACCCCCCCAATAAAGCAAAACTGCACGTTTCAGAGTGGCCTTTTATTGTGGCCAGCCTAAGGCACACCTGTGCAATAATCATGCTGTCTAATCAGCATCTTGATATGCCACACCTGTGAGGTGGGATGGATTATCTCGGCAAAGGAGAAGTGCTCACTATCACAGATTTTTTCAGATTTGTGAACAATATTTGAGAGAAATGGTTATTTCGTGTATATAGAAAATGTTTTAGATCTTTGAGTTCATCTCATGAAAAATGGGAGCAAAAACAAAAGTGTTGCATTTATATTTTTGTTCAGTGTATGTCTCTGTTAAACACATACAAGACTAAAAATACAATGTTAACAGTGTAAAAGGCAATCAGAGTATAAGACAATATGTTTTAAATTATTATATGATCATTTGACACAACGGGACACTGTTCTGGAAACTAGTTGTACCATATGCTCTGTATGTGATGACTTCTTCCATTCTTTCAAGCATAATAAATACACGTATCCTGATATTGAAGCTCAAGCCGGTGACGATATTTTTCTAACAGTCATATCAAACTCTAAAGTCTTTCACACAATGAAGCTCTTTAATTGACTGTCAGTTATAAATCTGAAACAATCTGAAGACTTATTTATTTGACACTGCTGGTCTGCTTACATTGGTGCTATCCATGTGTTTTACAGGTTTGACTGGTGTGCTCAGAGTAAAGGAGTAAAGGAGCTTGCAGAGTGTTACAGTCGGATTTCAGGGGTGCTCTTCACTGACGACAGATTCCCAGTCAGCACCAACAAGCTCACCTTCATGGAACTGGAGCTGAAACTGAAGCACAGGGACACTTTCTTCACACGCATTGTTAAGGGACAGGTAGTCATTCGAAACTTTATTTTTTTGTTACAAAACTTTGCAGCCCTACATTCAACATTTGTACTTTTTTAGCACCAGTTTAAGATGTGGATATATATGTGGATATATATTATATTATATTATTAGTGCAAAAGATATCATATTAACCCTCTATGGCAGGGGTGCCCAACCTTTTTTGAACCGAGAGCTACTTTTAAAGTTGCCAGTCTGCCGAGATCTACCAGTCCAAATAGAGAGGCGTAGCCATTACTGACAGCCTACTACCAGGTAAATACACACTTCTACTTGTATAAAACTGACCTTTGTGCGATTAATACTCCATAAAATACTGCAGATCCTTTATCTTACCTCTTTCTAATCTACACACATACAAGTATTTAACTGAAGTTACACAACAGTGTTGTTGATACAGAGTTGGAGTTTATTCACACGTCACACTACAGTGGGTAATGTTTTCAAGAAACATTGAACAGTGCTGCCACATATGACTCAGGAACAAAAGAAAAGACTCTGAACCCTTTCTTTGCCATTATATAAAAATAGTGTTGTTACAAAAGTATAAATGAGGCTTACTAATAAGACAACTCAGATCTGAAGCTACACAGGAATCTGCTGTCAAAGTGCAATACAAAAGACAACATTAATATAATCAAACCCTTTTTTTGTTGCATTTTAGTAAAGTATAAAAATAAATGCCTTTTAAAATAGGATGCAAGCAACACTAGTTTCTTAACCTGAATTGATAATAGACTATAATCAATTTTTAAGTTTGCATTCTTATACCATTTTGTACAATAATTATAATGAATAAGTTCAAACAAACTAAAACTTACAGCTGATTAATAACGGTATCTAACTTGAGTTTTTATTATATCAAAAACCTGTTGAAATGCTACTGTTATTTTTACTGTCCCCCAAAAGCGCATCGGCAGCCTCCAGGTATGCTTCTTACACAACTTCGCCATCTTTGAAAGACTTCATGTGTTTCGCAAGAACGTGACTGACACGATAAGATGCAATGGTAGCAGCCTTGCTCTTGTTGTTGAGCCTGGTGAAAATGGACTGCTGTGCATTTAGCTGTCCTTTCATGTCCCTCACCTTTTGGGAGCGTAGGGCAGAATTAGGAAGGAATTCCGTCTCGTAGCGTTTGTGCACTGTTTTGAAATGCCGCTCCTAAATTACCCTTCTTCGATAAAGCCACGCTCGCATTGCAGATGAGACAGATGGACTTTGAATTTGAATAGATACACAAATAATCATCCTCCCACTCGGAGTGAAAATTATATATGTTTTGCTTCTGCCATAATTGCGGTCATGTGTGTGTGCGGACTGTCACTCCTGTTGACACGGACAACGTTAGCGAACTAGTGCACTGCCCACTGCCTACCAGCGACCAGTGTTGCCAACTCCATGGTAAGGAAAGTAGCTATTAGCTGTCCGAAAAGTCGCCAAATGACGGCATCGCCTAATTTGCATATCATGTAATTGCGGCTGTAGGAGAGAGCATGGTAGAGGGGAGTACAAAAAACGTTCCCAACCCTTCAAGGATCAAAACTTGAAACCACCGGAGTTAAATACAGACGGCAGTAGATCAGAAATGTCTTTGCCTTTTTGAGTATGTTTTGGGGTTTTAACATGCATGGTGTCAGACAGTTTGGCATAGAAATCCCCCTTACAATAAAGGCAGTATGCCCGTGTGTCATCTCCAATAAATGGCTTCAACCATCCTTTATACTCAGGGTTTGATTCCCCCTCCTTTCTGTATTTTTGAGAATACAATGTAGACTGTGCCATGATGCTTGTCACAGAGAGGCACACACACAGTGGACGAGGTGATTGAGTGACTGAGGCTGTGTGAGTCAAAGCAAAGGCAGTTATTTATTATAGTGTGAAAGTGAGTGAAGAAACATTTACATTTTACATTTAAATCCTGCTCAAAACCAGGACGGCTTGGCAGTTGGCGCATGCGCAATTCATTTGCAGTCTCGACGCGGGGGAGTGTGGTTGTCTCCTCTCTGCTCTGACTGCAGCAGCAGCTCTGCTGCGGCCAGGCAACTGTCACAGAGCGTCCACACAGCAGCGTGCGTTGACGCTTGGAGGTGGGCGTATCTGAAGCTTGGGGATTTTTTGCGAGCAACACGACCAACAACCAATCACATGAATCTCCCGCCCCCGACATACAAAGCAATAGCAATGTTAAAACGAAGTAAACTGGATATAAAATCCCCAAACAGGCGAAAACCTACCAGTTTCACCCACTGTCTCTGCCACCTCCCTCCATGCCTCGCTCCTCCGGTTTGTATCCCGGTAGATGAACAGAGACTGATCATACAGCACCGGGTGATTCACTACCGCTACAATGAATTTTCCCTCAATTTTTTTGAATATGAGGAAATGACCTGCGTAGTCTCTCCCAGCATACACGCGGTTTGATTGGCTAGCGATTGTACTGGCAGATTTGAATAAACGGGATTTCATTGGCTGACGCCTCCGTCGAGGCGTCAAAAGTTGAACATTGCTCAACTTTTGACGCCAGCTACGCCAGCAACGCTCCACGTCGCTTCCCAAAATGCAGTTCGGCTAAAAGTGACGTCACCCCATTCAAAGTGAATGGGCAGAAGCGTTAGAAGCTTCAACGCACGCCGCTGTGTGGACGGGCCGTCAGTCTGAGCGGCGCGCCTGTGAGTACTATGGCAGGGAGGCGGGGCTCACGGCAGCACCCGCGGCTCGTTAACTGCAGAACAATACGTAAGTCTCCAAACACCAGAAAAGTCCCTAATAACACCATTATAAATCGTTAGATTAGTCGTTAGTCGCTTTTGACACAAATAAGTAGCCGGAGGGTTTGGAAAGCCGCCAAATTTAACGAGAAAATCGCCAAGTTGGCAACACTGCCAGCGACGCCCCGACACAGGGGTCACGCCGGCCAATCACAAAGCTTTGATGCGTTCAAGTGCATTATTCTGGCACAGGAAGATTATGTTATAGGACATTAACGATAAAACAGAATATTGTTGTTCTATTTTTAGACACATCTCGCGATCGACAGGGAATCTCTCCGCGATCGATCGGTCGATCGCGATCGACTGGTTGGGCACCCCTGCTGTATGGCATACTGTTTCCCTGAGGCAACAAACCACTTTTTTCGACTTCACACTGGCCCTTTAAATATTTGTTATATTTTTAAATATACACAATGTCACCTGACATGCTAGTGACCAATAAAATGAGGGAATTATATGGGTGTGGCATTTTGTCTGGGTGTGAAGCAGTCCTTTCTGCAAGCAAAGCTGCAGGGGACTCAGGGCCACCACTTGGTAAGATACATTTCACTTTTTAACATATTAGAAATGTACACAACTTAAAATAAAAAATACATGCATGTGCATGAATACGTAAAGAAGTATATTTGATTGTTTAAAGACTTATTATGTATTTATTAATTAGCTAAAACTATGTTTTTTTGTTCGTTGCCTCATATATATATATGATATATACAGGAAATGGACACCAACGCATGTTATGGGCAGAAGGGACACGATCAGGCTGTTAGGGCTATTCCGTCTGACAATGAGGACAGTGAAGGTCAAGATAGGGTTAGGCACACAGACACACACACATAGACACACACACGCACATACACGCACACATACATACACACACATACACACAGACACGCACATACACACAGATATACACACACACATACAACCACATACACACACACACACACACACACACACACACACACACACAGACAGAGACATACAAATACACACATACACGCACACACACACAGAGATATACACACATACAAACACTGTCGACGCGTCGACTTCAAAATATCGTCGACGACATATTTCCGCGTCGACACCATAGACTGTATATATGGTCGCCACACACACGTGGGTCACCCAAAGCAACAAGCAGTTCGCAATCGCACTTCTAACACAATGGAGACTGAAACCTCACAGGATTGCGCACGAAGCCCTCAAACGAAAACATCTCGCCCTAGGTCTTCAAAAGCATGGAAATATTTTAAAGTTAGTCCAAAACGCAAAGATATTTATATATCACTGAGACTGCTGCTTGACCGGAAGCAGCAGCTAGCTGTGGTGGCAACCATTAGCAGCTAGCATTTGCTCTCCGATGTTTACATAAAAATGGAATTATGGATTATAAATTCAATAATTTTTTTATACATAGACGTTAAAAACCTATGGATTAACCGATTTAGCCGCGTTTTTTCTCATTTTAATGCCATTGAACACGTATTTTGATCAGATTGACAGCTACGGCGGTGAGACGATCTCCCTAGAAGCTCTGTGAAGGTACGTGTTGTGATGACTGTATTTGCTTCCCCTGTCGCGAGTCCGGATCACTCAGTGATGATACTATGTACCTACATAATCTGTGGAGTCTCAGCTTTAATCGGATATCTTGTATGTGCAGCTACGATAAGTAATAAGGGTTATCTTGAGTTCTGTGCCAATGTCCGTTAGCATTTTTCGCTCAGGGGTCATTTAGATAGCATTTTAGTTTGCTTCTTATGAGACTTGTGTTTTGTTTTGGTAAACATGGTTTGTATCGTCAATTAGCTGAGATTATTTCCGTTAATCTGGTATAACACATTAATAGGTTCTTAAATATTAAGATCCCCTGAGACACAGTATCGTGGAAACAAAATGTTTTACATTACTTTTTTTTACATTACGTTTTTTATGAATTGAACAACAGAAAAATAATCGTTCGATTAGTCGACTAATCGATCAAATAATCGCCCGATTAATCGTTTTCAAAATAATCGTTTCCCCCCAGCACTAACAAACACATACACACTAGGGCTGTCCCGAATACCATTTGTCGGGCTCCGGATATTCGGTAGTAATCAGCAGCGAATATTCGGTGCGGAGAGATTTTTTTCCCAAATTTTTTTCATAATACGCTCCGAGACACCTGACAACACGCTGTTAAGCAGAAGCGCAGAAAGAGCATACTATTACGATTTATATTTATTTATTGTCTCAGTACTCGCATACATTACAACGAAATGTGTCCTCTGCATGTAACCCAGCCGCAGCGCAGCGCCCGGGGACCAAATCTGGTTCCAAATTCCGTCTATAACGTTTTACAACCTGAAGATACAAAACACATATTTCTGTTATAACAACAATACTTTTAATAACATAGCCGTAACAGTAGGCCTAACAGTGTAATACTTGTTACCGATACAGTAAACAGTATTTAAATAAATGAAGAACGAAAAATAAATGAACGAACTGTATGCCAATAATTGCCTTAGCTCCAGATGTTCCCACATTGCTCCTATTATTTTCACTATTCGGATACAATTGAAAAACTAATATAAAAAAACAATTCGGTTGCTTGCAACTATTTTCCAAGCAATGTAAATGCACGATGTTATCATGTGTAACGTTACTGTTTAAACGGTGGATAAAGCAGCTTCATCACGGCAATTTGACAACAGCTAAGCTAAGCTAGGCTAGTACTTACAGCATCCGGTGACTTTTCAGAGTTGTTGTGCCACCGTGGTAGGCCAGTTTCTTGTCGCATATTTGGCACACTGCCTTCTTCTTACCGTCGTCCAATTTTTAAAATGGTCCCACGCAGCTGAAGTCTTCGGCATTTTGTGTTCAGGTGTGTGAAACGAGGTGAAGCGAGGTGAAGCGTGCCGTTTGCGTTCGTGACTGAGTGAACGCGATGTCAGGAGCACAGGCTGAGATTGTATATATTTCCGCATTTTAACAGTGCAATTCAAAAGTATAAATATAGTATAAGAATATGGCAATTCGCCTTTATTGATAGCATACATTTAGGGACATTTTTTTATTTTTTGGGGGAAAAATAAAAAAACGAATATCCGAATAATGAAATTGAAACCCGAATAGTTGGCCAACGAACGAATATTCGAATAGTCGAATATTCGGGTACAGCCCTAATACACACACACACACACACACACACACACACACACACACACACACACACACACACACACACACAGAGACACACACATACAAACAAATACACACACAAACACAGAGACATACAAACACATACACGCAGACACACAAACACACGCAGACAGACCCACACACACAAAGAAAACCTTTTGAATTCATAGTTGTTTTTTCTATTTCTTCTGAATTGTATAAATCCTTGGTGCTTCAATACCCTCGTAGCACATTGTTGCCCTGAGGCAACAAACCAACCCCTGGTTGAGGGGTGAGGGGGTCACATTTTATAATTGATATAATATCAGGGACCCCTAAGCTCCTAAAACACATGGTGAAACATTATTTTCCTCCCAAAATAAAAAGTCATGCCATAGAGGGTTAACATTGATCAGGTTACTTGTCAATACAGAATGGAGAATAACCCGAAAGTACAACAACCGGGTATTGCTTTATTTCCATGTCCACAGAAACAAAGAGGTAACATTCAGAAGGACTTCATGCAGTGGCTAAAGAACTGTCACGAGAAGTGGGACAAGCAAGTGAAGTTCCTTAACTTCAAGAAGACCATCACACGAAGTGAATTGCCTGTTAAGAGAATGCAGTATCCCTGGGCGACATTCACCTCCATCGAATGGGACGGCAAAATATACTCAAAAGGCCAACTTGTAAGCTTTTGCTTTTACATGTGTACTTTCGGGTTATTCTCCATTCTGTATTGATGCCCACATACTTCTTCATACAGGTGAAGTCTCAGAAAACGCAGCCCATTCTCTATGGCAGCGTGGTGCGTTTCTTGCTGTATGGACAACATGAAGAAGATGTCTTTGCCACAGGGGGAGAGGTGGAAATTTGTATGGTAAGAAGACAATTATTACTAATCTTTATCTCAGTCTTAGTACTTTAAGGATTCAATAAAGGACAAAACTGAGGCTGATATCAACCAACAAATCTGTTTCCTAGGAACCCAAAGCATTTCACGACAAGATCAAGACCATACCCATTTCCAAGATTGACAAGAACGCCACTTCCGAAGCCATCCAGAGAAACATTGACAATGACCTAGCCAAGTGAGTAAGCAGATAGGGGAAATGCTCTTATACTGCTAGCATAGTCAATATTTACACCCTTTACAGAGCTCAATCCTCTCCAATATCCCACTTTCTAACATTTTTTGGAAGTCATTTGTTTTACGATGCTTAATTTCCCTACACCGTATCTCCTTCTCCTGACTAGTTGTGGTACTTAACCCTTGAGGACATTTTATTAGCTAATGGTATTTGTTTGTGCCAGGCTTCCAGAGTGTCTGAACGTGAGCTGGCCTGAAGGAGACCCCTGGCTAGAGGGTGGCGCTCGTCCAGCTGGGACTCCATTAGGTAAACTGTTGCATTTTCTGTGTACAACACCAGGTCAAATAATACAATTGTCCTTTTTTCTAAACGTTGTTTGCATAATTTCAGGGCCACTCAGCATCAACATAATGAACAAGAAAGGAGAGTCTATATCCCAGATGCCAGCAGTTGGCCAGGGAGCCGGGAAAAGACTCATTATTGATCTCAAAGTCTTTCAGCATGGTAATAAGCCTGGTAAGCAGTAATGAAGTAAGAGAAAAAGAAAATAGCATTTGAAAACCAAACAGTGATCAAACTATTAAAGAGTAGATCATTATGGGTGTAACCGGAAGGAATCTGTTGTTTTATGATATCTAAAAACTATATTATAAAACTTTCATTCAAAGAGATACACGCTTGATGTGGAATCATCATAACTACAGGAGTTTTTTTTTTATGTTTACCTGATTCCTTACAGAGCTGCTACAAATAGTAATTATGATTAAATTATGGATTATCCTGTCATTTGTACATACTTGATTATACTATGATTATATTATCTTTTTTAAATGATGAAAAATTGCTTTTTTAAATAATTTTCTCAAAGCTAAAGTTGGTACATTGAAATTTGATAAATTGAAATTAAAAGTCTGCTAACCAATAGTATTCCATCTACCGCCCGAAAAAAGCAGCTATTTGAAAATGCAATACTAGCCAGCTGTACTTTGTTCTAGTTGTTTTTTCGATTTTTGGTGCACAGCTTAAACTAAACTCTTTATGTTTTCATTTGCAGGTCAAAAAAAAGAAGTCTTAAGTCATGCTACCCCTACTTCAGCAAAGTTTTTCTGGTTCAAAAAGATTGGTACGTTCCATTTTATTTGTCAGTTTCATAAATATTGGTTTGAATTTTGAATGTCCAGAAGTATTTGTCTCCGGAAAGATCATGTATCAAGTTGCAAACATTTCACCCTTGGCAGAGATGCTGACCGGCCTGGGGGAGTATACTCTGATACTGAGGACTCTTATCAACGAGAACAAGGCCGACAGCTTTGGGGGCACAGAGCTCCCGAGCTACAAACTCAACTTCACCATCAAAGGTTTGAAACACAAGGAAACTTTAGCTTCTCATAATCATTAACCATTCTGAATGCCATAATCACGCATGTCCATTGTTTCCACCCTTCTCAGAGGGAAAGGCTGAGAGTTTTGTTATTGGTACAATGAGCTCCAGTCTTCGCGTGGGAATGCCCTTCGACATTCCTCTGCAGATAAAGGACGGTTACGACCACCCCACAGTGCCTCCTCCAGATCTCAAACCTATACTCAAATGCAGGTGGGTCCCTTCACCCTAATTTTGATTTGTTTCCTTTTGTTTTTTGCCGTGGACAGCTTCCTTAGAAGACCCCCTTTTATTCTAATTAAATGAAACGCTGCTTAGACATGGCTTTACTTATTTAACTGATTTGTATATATTTCAGTATCATAGGTTTATCTTAAATGTGATCATGTCTTTAATTTGCAAGATGTTGGATGTGCTGGCCCCTTTAACAACATTTTCCTTATTATTATTACTTAGTAGCCTGACTTCACTCAATTTCGACAAAACGGAAAGCAGTGGGACGACGTTATACATCAGACGTGTCAAAGCAAGTGGAAAAGTCTTGAACTACCTACAACCAAAGGTTAGAAAAACAAGATGCTCTTAACTCTGCTCTGAAATTGGTTTGCTAGAACTAAAGGTTGTTTCAAGGGAAAAGCAAACTTGTAAAATATATCAATTTTCAGCCCTGTAGACAAAACTACAATATTTGACACAAAGTGCTACTGCTTGATACCCAAGAAAAGATCCCACTGCTTCTTAACCTCTGTTATTTCATTTCCATCCTGTTTATGCCGCAGACATATGATCTGAGAGTGACCCTGCCGGGCTTGACGCAAAACACAGAGACTATCAAGTTCAGTCTTCTTCCTGGTAAGACGGTTTGTGCTGCGAGAAATTATGATCGATAATCATTTTCTATTCGTAGCTTTTTCGTTGCTGGTGTCATTACATTTCAAACAATCAACTTATTGCCTTCTGAATATTACCTGGGGGGTTGGTAGAGATTTCAGACGTAAATCAGGTGCGGTTTAACTGGTTTGCTACGAACATTTAGATAATAATCAAACCACCATGTTGTCAGCAGTCCTCCTCATCTTTTTCTCCCTGTCAATTAAATATTCCTCGTCATAGTTGATAAAATAAAAAAAAACTGGGCTTTTTTTCAGGTACTGCACACTCCATCCACGTGACACCAGAAGACAAACCAATCAAAGTAGATAATGGAAAACCTATCTTGTTTAATGTTGAGATCCACGATGAGGCAGGAAACATCACAGCTAACTCCAAACAGATCGTTCGATGCGAGGTATGGGGGTGTGAATGCCAGGAATTAATCTCTATAAAAACGGTCATGTTTTCTTATTTGTGGGCCTGCTCTATTTACTTCCCCTAATATAATCTGAACATAAATAAACAGTTTTATCTGGCCCTTAGGTTCAGGGGTTTCCGGGAGTGGCTACTGACTGCAGCAACTCAGGAGCCGGACAGCTCATGATAAAGCCCGTAAACTTGAAAATAATTAAGGGACAACCAGAAAAGCTCCATGTTCAATTTGAGATGCCTGTAAGTTTAAAAACTCCACAACAAAGATTTCTGCTTTGTAGAAAAATCCATAATGTAATCTTTATCACGATGTCTCAATCCCTTCTCGGTTTTCCAACAAGAGTCAGAAGAAAATCAAGCCGGTGATGAGGGAGCTGGAGGTGGTGCCGAGCAAAAGAGTCAGCCGCATGGAGATCTGCAGCAAGGACGATGAGAACTTGGTACTCACGGACAACGAAAAGATACTCTGGCTGGCTGGAGGCCTGATGGAAAACCTCTTCTACAAACTGTACGATGAGGCTGGTAGAGACATTCCCCTCACGGCTGAAATAGCCTCCAAGATAAAGGTGTGTCTCGCATATATGTGTGTTCCTCTCCTGTTGGTTTTGTAAATGGTGTGGGGATAAATAAATAAAAAGAAACCATGCTCACTCGTTGTTTTTCTGAACATTTCCTAGCTTGTTACTGACTTTTTCTTTGTTCATTATGATTGTGTTTAAGGTTAACTGGACAGGCGATGTAAATCTGAGAGATTTGGTCCAGGGGAAGCTGCCGGACCTAAAGGTGCCCCATCAGGTGCAGGAGGAGCGCTTCTTCCAGGTGTCCTACCAAGACCAGAATGTGTCAGTCTCCTTCCACATCAAGTAAAGCACATCTTCTCTCTACACTGTGATTATGTGATGCAAACTGAGAAGCATAGTTTGTTTTTAGAAATATGCTTGATTGCTTTCTTGTCAGGAGTTAGCTGAGAAGACTGATACCTTCATGTCTGTGTAATAAGTATGCATGCCGTTTATTAGCTTAGCTTAAAGACTAGTGAGGAAATGATTAAGCTAGCTGAGCTCTGTCGGGAGGGCAAACAATCCCCCTGTTAAGTTAATTAATTGTCACATATTTCCTGCACAGCTTTATATTTAAGAAGAAGATTTTTTCATCTAACTCTCCTGCATTAAGCATATTTGCCCTAATTGTCTAACATTTATTTTGATATCTAGACTGGTATGTTTCAAATCCACATCCCTGCTTGTTTTGTTTGTAGACCACAGCCTGATGAACCAAACCGGCTGAAAGCAACTCTACTGAAAAGCACAGTGAAGCTCGGGGAAGTCATACCAGGAAACATCAGTGAGTGTGAACATTATCAACAATACATCTGATTTATTAGGATATGTTTGACAGCTTCATGATACACATCTTTTTTTCTTTTCTTTTACAGGCTTGGAGCTTGTGGACCAGTATGATAATGTAACAAAGACGCTTTCCTCCGACTCTAAGAACCACATGGCAGTGAAAGCTGAGGGTCTGGACGAATCGGCCATCACCTTCAAATGGCAGGTAGGAAAAAAAGACTCTCAACCTTACGGAGGACTTGGGCAACAGAAATGAAGCCCTGAATTGAAACATTGTCTTTCACCCATGCTGTCTTCACTATCTTAGCTTTCCCCAACATTTATCAGGCTAAGCTCTTCCTCCTACATCCTGTGACTCGCCATGGGGGGAAGCCCTATCTCTCCATGGGGGGAAGCCCTATTTCTCCATCCATGACACCATAACAAAGCCAAGCAGAGGCTATACTGTATGCATGAGCAAGCAAGGTTATCAACTTGAATGGCACTGATAAGGAGCACCTCCTAAAGTGCATTTTCAGTCTCTGTGTGGCACCAGCAGCGTTCCTGACGCATTGAGGTGTCCTATTATACTACAATACTGCCTATCTTTGATTTATTGCCATGATATCTCCATGCCTTGTTAATTTATGGGCGGTGCAAGGGCTGTGTTGTTAAATGCCACCTGATGAGTATTCCCTTCTTATATACACTCTATGGCATGCACTCATTCAAAAGCATGTTCTTTTCTTGTAAGAGATACAGCAACTAATTAGATAATTGTGTTGCTGATTTAATGAGTTGTTGGGCAGCTATAAATAACTGGAATGCAACTTTTCTGGTTTCTTGTTATGCTGATTTATTACTACCACCGGGCAATAGTGTGCATTGTATCCCACTACATTTATCCTTTGGCTACTTTTCTTTGATTTAGATTTAATGATCTATACAAGATGTAAAACAAAGAAAAGCAGTAACTTCTCGCAGCAAGACACCATTGTTGCCTATTTGCCTTGAAAATCATTTAAAGCGATTCATTCTTTATTACAGTAGTGATATTAATGAATTAATTTAGTTAGATATTGATACATTTTCTGTCAATTTAAATTAATCTTAATTAAACTCCTTGAATAAATAAATACTCTGTAACAATGCTATTGTGACGAAGGCCATTCGACCTAATGGGTACATTTACTTTTGATCCAACTTTATTGTATTTTTTTCTAAGTTACAGTTCATATAATCCAAAAAATGTATTACTCTTTATTTCTAGATTGTGTTTCCAATACTTTTGCTCAAGTAAATTATCTGGATACTTCCATAACTGTGTAGATATACTGATAATAACTGATGAATTAACCCTCACTCTCTCATGTGTGTTGAAATCAGGAGAGCAGCAGTTCTGTTCTGGTGATGGGGGTGCAGTTCAGGTCGGGGACTGTTGGCCCCAGAGAGATCTGCTTCACCTACGAGAAATATGAGGAGCGCGTCATAGTAAAAGTGACCGCTGGAGTCCCTGCACAGCTTAAACTAGTCAGTGGGCCAGTGCAGGTAAGACAGGAAGTTACTGGAGAGAGGGATTCAGATCCTTATCACCACTTCCCTGGTTACAGCTCAATAGATTGGTGCAGTCATGACGCGTTTTTGTTCTGAGAAGAAAAAACATTTCGTAGTATTGTAGAAAATAAGATCTGTGGCGGACAGGTTTATGCTACTAAATTCCTTTTTTTAATTTAGTAGGATAGTCTCCACATATTAAATAATATAAAAGTTGAATCGTAAATACATTTGCCAAAAGAAAATGCTACAAACGAACTAAATCACAGTTGCATGATTTTGCGTCGCTACCGCTAAGCAAGTGTTTTTGATGTATTAGAAATAAACGTAAAACTCTCCTGAGCTTAAATTTAAGACCTAATTTGGGAATCTAAACAAAAACACAATCAAAACATTTTTGACTTTGAGACAAGGGAGCCCCGAAGTGCTAAACATGCTAGCTGGTTAATGACTCATTCCTGCACCACTCTATAATAACATTTAAAAGAGAACCCCTTTGACCCTGTTACCTCACAGTGTTATATTTACAGCACCAACTATCTGTCTGAGCTCCTCTTCTATACCTATCAGCCTCTGCAGGTGTTGAATGACCAAGGCATCGACACACCGTTTGTTGTCCAGCTGTGTGACGAGTGGGGGAACCCCTGCTCGGACCAGAGGGTGGTGGTTCAATTGAAGTCGTCACCACAGGCACTGAAGGTTAGCTTTACAAGCAAATACCAACACGTAATATTTGCTTTGTTCCATTTCAACTTTCCAGCAATGACCAGGAACTTACTTCTGATTTGTACAGACATTTAATGAGATCTTGTTTCTTTAGGTGAAGTCATCTGTTGTTTCACAACCTGTGAACATGGAAGGGAAAGCCTCTTTCACTGTTACCAGTTTGAGCGGACCAAAGTGAGCGCCATTGTTTTTTTAATTATCATAATGCAAATAAAAATCCCAAATCAAAGGTCGTCCACATTTCCAGTAGTGTAAACATGACGTATTCCACAAGTTTCTAGTTTAAGTGTTGTTACTCTGTTGGTCCACTAGGGGGTACTATCAGCTGGATTTTAAAGGGTCCCTCGACCGCAAACCCATCCCCGGTCCCTCAGTGAATATCACCATCACTCCTGATCCCAACAAACCTGTGAGCCTGTCCGTGGTGTACGACAACAATGCAACGTTTCCTGCAGGAGGCGTCTTCCCAGGTCTGCATCCCTATTGTTTCTCTATTTTCTCTCCATCTTGTTTAGCATCTCTGAGCAAACTAAGCAGCTGTGTGTCTTTTTAGTCTTCTCTGTGACGGTGGTGTCTGATGAAGGAAGCCCCATTACCACCAATCCTGCTGCTGCGTCCATGCTGCTGTGGAAGGGAGTGCAATCAGGAAGAATTCCACCAAAGACGGTAAGTGGCTGACTAATCATGGGGAATGTCTCTGACTTTCATTTGCTTAAAGTACATCCTTAATTGTTGTGTTATATTCTTCTTTTGTCCAGGCCACTGAGCTGAAATGCAGTAAACCCATGGAGAACCAGAAGAGCGACCGTTTTTACTTTAGGTAAAATGCTTTCATCTGCTTATGTATTTCTCTGAGTTGTTGCAATATTTTAAAAGGAAAAGTTAGATGATGACTGAGATAGCGCTCTTGTTTTTATACGATTTTAAAAGCATCCAGTTAACTTAGCACAAACAGCTAGCCAGGATCCGTCCAAGAAAGTTAACCTTTGTATTTCTTTCACTACAGAGATAAAGAGATCCCAGAACAAGTTGGAAAACACACGGTCCAGTTTTCTCTACGACTGGAAGGAGCTACATTCCTTTTCAGTGAACAGGTTGGTGGAGCCTAGAATCTGGTTACATCACAGCACTTTTCACACACCCAGCATTAATCTGAAATACAAGACATAATGTTATCTCTCATGTCTGTTTAACAGGAAGGTGTTTGTTCAGGTGAGTAGATCATAATCCTGACTCATTGAAAATAATGACTCGGCACTGTTTCCTCTCTGTAGATCACTATAAATGTGGTGGCCAATCAACCTGTCAAACTGGGACCCGCCTCTCAGCCACCCACCCCAGTTGTTTCCTACAGTAAGGTGTTAGCCCACCGAACCTTGGTGGAGAATATGACTCTGAGGATAATGGTGAGATTTCCTCCTCAGAAGGATGTCTACTTTATTGCGAAAGAACAAACACTTTTCCCTTTAGATACATTAAAATAAGTGACTGTTTATCAGATGGTTTCTTTGTCTGATTCCAGGATTCTTCTGGAAACCCAACGGGGGAAGACCTTAACGGGAATGTGGTCATTTCTATAAAGAACTGCAGCGGAGACGGCAACAAAACCATCCCTCTGTTTGAAGGCAAAACCACATTTTTGGAAATTAGCTTGGAAGAAGGAAAGGCACATATCGACGTGAGTAACCATTTGCCATAGTACACACCACAACCTTTATTTTGGATCGGCGCCATGATGCACATTGTTGTTTAATTTATTCTGCGCAGAGGCTGGCTCTCATGGAGAACAGCCCCGGGGAGAATGGAAGTGCATACACCCTCCTCTTCACACCTGAAGGGCCGATGGTTCCCCCCACCCTGGCCCCCTTTGAGCTGCCCTTCCACTTCTACAATGGTATGATCCGGGGCTAATATTGGTGCATGAGATATGACTCAGATTTCACAAATAATGTTTTAGTTATGTGCAACTTTAGTCTGCATTCTTTCTGTGATTTTAACCACAATCATCTTCCTTTATCTCTCTGTTTTAGATGCAGACAACCAACGGAAAATGTCTGAGCTGTCCAAGAAGAAAGATGATCTCACCACTGCTGTTCATGCAGATAAAGAGTTATTTAACACTTATGGACAACTCCTTAGTGTGCTGACCTGTAAGACTATATTACATATTTTGTATTTGTTCCATCTATGTTTTGTTCTACACAGACACGTGTTTAGAGTTGGGTTTAAATCACATTTCAGTCGGACAACTCACGTGTTTATTTGAAATGTTTATGAGAAGCAGCATATACTTTGACACCAGCTTTTTTAACATTTGGTATTACAAACACACTATAACTGGTACCAAGAGAGTATAGAGTTAAACATTCCGCGCCTTTTCTTTTGTGTCTACCCATTTATATTTGAAATTGTCCATAATTGCAAGTGCTTCTTCCCTCACAGCTCATCACATCGCTGCAAGTCACAAAGAGACTTCGATTAGAAAGGATCTTCACAGGAGGAACATGGAAACAGCACAAACCGTATGTGTACCATTTGAACTCTATACACACGTATTTTCTGTACATGTTGAAATTAGGATCTCATCTATACACATAATCAAGAACTGACATTTACATATCTTCCGTTTGTTTTGTTGTAGATTCCACATTTTGACAGACTCATAACTGAGAAGCGTGCTGAAATTGAAAAGATAATGAAAACACGCAGAAGAGTTTGCTCCCTCCAGGATCACTACAAGGGGCAGCAGGATGTTTTGGGAATGGTAATATCATCGGGAAGAAGGAATTCTGTTAGATTAGCAGCTTTTGAACCCCAGTTTAATTTCCGGAAACAGTGACCTCGATGCACATTTGTCCAATCAATGCTTCTGCTAAATATGTGTATCAGAGAAAACTGTTGTCAGCGCTGTGTGTTCAAGCCTCTACCTCTCTGCATGCAGGTCGGCCACCTGGCCTTCGTGGAGGACGATCATGCTGCGTGGGTTATCTCCTGGCACATCCAGGGGGACATGGACTGTGTCATCACCAAAACCACTGAAGCAGCGAAGAGGATCTATGACGACACCAGGGGCCGGCAGCAGGTCATGGCCCTCGACAGTGTTTTTGTGCACCCTGGCAACAGGTAAACAATCTGGGTCCATGATAGTATCCTTTTTAAATAGTGTTTTGTGAGCCCAAAAGGTTTGCAAGCTGTATTTGTGCCCACACACTTCAATGCGATTCATTTCATTATTGCGTGAATTTCCTGGTGAGATTACTGTTCGTCCTTGATTATAGTCTTTCATTGTTAAGCTTTCTCCTTCCCCCAAGCCTTACAAAAACAGTCATTTAAAGATCTTGTGGCACCTCTTTCTTGAACAAATAGCCAATAAGGACAGCTTCTGTGAAGTTTAGGCAATTATATTTATACACTTCAATATTAGGAAACCACAAATTAGCCTTAAGGGCCTTAACAATTGGATAAGGAAAATGTCCTCCAGGAAGAACCACAGGAAGGACTTCCCTCCCAAGACGAACATTCATGCGGCATAGTAACCAAACAAGAAAAATTACAGGATGAAAAAGACCAATTATAAATAGATTGTAAACACATATGAGTTCCTGCTTTCGTTCATCAGATAACATACTGTACATTTAAATTTAAAGAAATCCAGCATATCAAAACTCTGAAACTAGGGGCAATTCAAGTAAGAAAATTAGAAAATACATCTGCCTCCAGTTTTGATTGTCCGAAACGAGAAGTTATTATGATTTTTTTCATTTTGGTTAAATGATAATAGTGACTAATTATTATAAATAAGACAGCTACTTAAAGAATCACACCAGTGGTGTTGCATAGTTTGAAAAAGCTATTTTCAGAAAACCATACTCCATATGTATCGTATGGTCTAACCAGGAATCTCAAACCCAAAAATATTTAATACATTTTTTGATTATTTTGGGGAAAAAGCAGCAACTGCAACTATTCCAGTCCTCTTTGTTTGAGTCATTACACCAATCATGTATCATAATAAACTGAATATTTTGAGTTTTGGAAAAGTTTGCACCTCAGGGATTCTTCGGGAAATCAATCAAAAACACTTGTTTGGTCCTTTTATAACAATTCTTAGAACCTCTCAGTCTCTTTACTAAGTTATGAATTTCTTACAGACCGTTGCCGCACATGGGGAGTGGCTGCATGCTCTTTGATCCCCCTGGGAACCCGGTCTACGCCAGAGACCTGCTGCTGTACACCGAAGACCGGGACCGTGACATGGGTTAGCGGCCTCCAATGGATGCTCACTGTGACTCTGCCTAGTTATTGCAGATCCAGCCCAGGTTTTCTGTGGGTTTCCGGAGACTTCCCAGGTCTTTTTGTGTTTGCTGTTGTTGGGGTATTTCCTTCATGCCCCCATTACTCCTGCTGGGTAAATGGTTCCACCTGGGACCTCACAGGAGTGGAGGTGTTACCTCACCGTCACTGGAGCAGAAAGTGGGCCTCTTGTGCCACATTAAAAAAAACTATTTAGGAATTTTCTGCATTTAAAAAAAAAAGTTGCTTCGAATATTTATGGGACATATTTACGTTGATTGCCAAATACATGTATCAGTAGCAATTTCAAAAGTATTCTGCTTTAATGTCTCAGATTGTGAAAGTTTTACTAGTAAATCAGTAAAACAAGAATGTTTTAGATTTGTCGGTTTTGACGGTTTCCTGTTTGCCTTTCCTTTGCAGCTTTTAAAAACATCCTCGGAGAGACAATTCTGATTGATGACCTGGACTCTGCTAACAACTACAGAAAGGCGGTGAGTGATGCTGAGGGTGAAGCCGTGCCACTACATCCAGCGGCCTGTGTTTTATTTTCCCCACTTAACTGTGCCTTTACTTACAGGTGGTGCAGAAAAAGAAGCCATGTCCCACCATCCTGACCAGGCAGGGGGACAGGGTCAGCTCCAGGGGCAAGTTTGGAGGAAGAAATAACAAAGCCCAACCAATCGACACATTAAAAGTGTTTGGAGCCCCCTTCCCACAGCATTACTTTTTACTTAAGGACCACATAGGTGACATCTCTCAGAATCATATTTCATAGTTGCTTTTTGGTGTTCTTATAAGTGCAATTGTGCCTAAATTCTCTCGTTTTGTTCTGTAGACCTGCTCACTCAACAACGCTCAGCTCTGGAGAAGGTGGATCAGGCAGCGAAGGCTCGTGACCATCACTTAAATAACATGAAGTCTCCTGAAATGCTGAGAAAGGTGCAAGAAATGGAGGAGAGAAAGAAGCAGCTGGAAGAGATTGAGAGACAGCTCGGTATGTTTGTTGATCTGGGAGTAAGGGCAGGGAATACATCTATACAAATATTTTCATTTTTCATTTTCAAGTTAATTTGTAACGAGTCTGTTTTCTACGTCTAGTGTCGACCCCAGGCAGACCATTGAAACGGGCTCTTGATAGCGCTGGAGAGCCATCCGGCATCAATCCCAAGAGATCGAGCAGAGATCCACGCCTGAGGTCCACAACCTGATATTTTGAAAGCAAGCCTCTTTGGCTTAATGTTGTATTCTTGTGAAGTTGTTTTTATGTTCCCTTTGTACAGATTTGTTCTTTTTGTACACTGTTTTATTTAGACTTATGATGGCATGTCAAGCCATGACGTTTCGCTCAAAGAACGTTTATATTCTTTCTATTAAAAAAAAAGAAAGTAAGATATCACTTTCCTTGTGTCATTATTACTACTCGATAACCTCAGTGAAACTTAAAATATGTTCTTAGTTATAGGGATATGTGCAGACATGTGTGCAGGATATGTAACATTGTGTTTTTAGATGCTGAAAGGTGTGTGTGTGTGTGTGTGTGTGTGTGTGTGTGTGTGTGTGTGTGTGTGTGTGTGTGTGTGTGTGTGTGTGTGTGTGTGTGTGTGTGTGTGTGTGTGTGTGTGTGTGTGTGTGTGTGTGTGTGTGTGTGTGTGTGTGTGTGTGTGTGTGTGTGTGTGTGTGTGTGTGTGTGTGTGTGTGTGTGTGTGTGTGTGTGTGTGTGTGTGTGTGTGTGTGTGTGTGTGTGTGTGTGTGTGTGTACCGGAAAAAGTGTTCTGTCTGTATTGGAGGGGGTCCTGAAACGTCACATCCAAGGACGCTGGAAGGAGGTTGTAAACTGCGCAATGCAGAAAGGGAACAGCCGGCGGTGCCTTCACTGATCATTGGAACACAGACCTTCACTGCTGATTACAATCTCAAATATTACTTTTGAGTCTCCCGAAGGGAAACATTGTAACAATGAAGCGCGGAATCTGTGGACTTTTTCACTTTTTAATAACGTTTCCTCTCGTCGGTGGAACACCATTCCAACATAACATGTTCCAGGGGAGATCATATTCTGGCTCTGGAACGCGCCAAAGAAATAAGTAAGTAATTCATGTGTGTGTGTTTAAAATATAAACGTCTACTCATTTATTGGGTCATGTATCATCGAGTAACTCTTATTGGAAAGTAAGCAATGCCGTTAACTGGCGCATTTTCTGCAGAAACTGGTGCGCCTACGTTGTGCACAAGAACGTGAGCTGTTCCGTCGTGGGAGGCACGGAGAGTTTCGTGCAGCCCGAACTTTTGCCGTGTCCTCCGGAGCTGCCAAACTGTGAGCAACAAGTGATGTAAGTTCCCAGAATTGCACTGGGTAGGGGAATATTATGTTCTACTGTTAGTATTTTATCAATGTGTGGTTTCTATTATCAACAGCGTGGAGTGAAGCACTGACAACATGACTGTGATGTAAATAACCATTTCAGAGATGAATCTGATCTTAAAGTAAAAGTGTTACTACAGATATTCCAAGTATCCAAATATATACAAAACGTAAATGTACTCTTGAAAACAAGTAGGCCTACTTATGAAGCAAATGGCTGTGATTACAAATATATATCTACTAGATTTGAATGAGCAAGACATTAATGTGTAAGCATCACCAGTGCAGCAGCAGGATCTATTTCAGCTACTTTATGTAATTCTAGTTTGCTTTTTTATGAAGTTATTTCAAAACTTAATGTGCTATTTAACCAAATACATGTAATGGAGTAGAAGTACAGCATAACATGGACATTTCAAGTAATTTACAAGTAACTCAAAATGATACTTAAATACCAATAATGAGTAAATGTAGCCTACTTATATTGTTCTGCTCAATTACACTGCACTTGTTTTCTATTGTTGCTTCATTGAAATGGCTCTCTAATATAAATGACATTCATCCTTAGAAGAATCTTTAAAACATGATTAAGAAACCAAAAGGTAATTCAGGCATCTGTGTTGAATCTTCATGAATGGCAAAGATGGGCAGACATTCCTCTGACTTTGTTTTGCTTCAGTGTTTACTAAGCAACAAACACACTTGTGAAATAGTTAATCACCCAGTGGCAGGACTGTGTGGTTAACAGTGGAAATGGTGAAAAGGCTAAGCTGCTTCCTGCCATATGCTTGTTTAATTATTGTTTTTATGTGACTGGTGTTTATCTACTGTTAATTTGTCAACAAACAGTGCTGTGATTCCAAGTTTCCATTGTGTTCCTGAAAAGAGTTGCGCAAAGTCGGACCATCTAATGGACTGAATTGTGTCTATTCATTATTAGAACAGACCAATGTTCAGCAGGAATTGTGAATTGTTGGATGTTTTTAATGCTTTCAGATATCGGACACAGTTCAGGCCCATGTATAAGATTGCATACAAGACTTTAACAGAGCTGGAGTGGAGGTGCTGCCCGGGTTACCAGGGCCATGACTGCATGGAGGTGAAGGATCTGAAGCGGCTCCAAGTAGAGCGTATGCCTCCTTCCCCCTTTGCCTCTGGACATATTCCAGTCCCAGAAGGTGAGAAATCTACCATGAATATATGTGAAACAAATGTATACAGCTTGAAAAATGTAAAAAAAAGCATTAATATACCTGTTTCCCATCCCTCCGTCTGTTCGTTGAAGCTCCAGATCAGCGGACAGAGAATCAGGGGAACCATCCATGGGGAGGGGAGGGGCAGTTTGGAGGTCAGACAGGTCAAAGGCCACAGTCGGGTCGTGGAGGATCTCAAAGCGAGCAACACCTGGAGGAGGAGGTGCAGCGGCTATCCCAGATGGTCCTCGACATGCAGGCAAGAATGACTGACATGTCTTCCAATCTGAGACTGGATTTTCAAGAGGACGCCAGTAAAATGCTGGCTACGCTTCTGAATAACTTCAGACAGCCCTCCAGCGCGAGAGGGGCAGAGAGCCACATCGCTCAGGTGCAGGACTTCTCTTTTGGGAGTGAGACAACGCAGATGGACGAGGTCATGAACAAGATCAGCCAGGTCACAGACGATCTGGAGTCCAAGAGCAATGCCCTGGACAACCTGCTGGGTCGCGTCAACAGCCATGACGGACAGATTCATCTGTTAATGGAGGCTGCCCAGAACCAGCTGCCCACACCCGCTCCTGCTCCTCCAACCAGTGGTGCAGACCTGCGGGCCTACCTGGACGAGAAGATCAGCGCTCTGAGAGAGGAGTTAATGGAAGGCATGGACATCAAAATAGCAGACATGAAGAACGCCTGCGACTATAAAATCACATCGGTTCAGGAGCAGTGTGAGGGAACGGAAACAAACTATCTCAGCCTGGCCGAGCTCATGGAGTCAAAGGAAGCTGACCTCCGGAAGGAGATCCAGGACATTAAGACCCAGCTTATTGGTCCAGGAAATGCAGACACTGGTCTTGTGGACATCCATCTGAACTCATCTGAGAAAACTTCAGCGTCCCAATGTCTTTCCGTTGAGGTGAAGCTGAAGCAAGAACAGGCAGAGGCCATCAAAGACCTGAGGGACACTCTGGAGGATAAGCTTTTCTCCATGGAAGAAAGACTCACCACCATGTTGGCAAATACCAGCACCAACTCTCCATCTGGGGGTCTTTTAAATGTTGTAGAAAACATTCAACAAGACTTCCAGAGCTGCAGAACTGCTGTAGATGCTGTGGAATCAAGTCTAAAGGCTCACATCGGTGGAGCCATGGAGGGCCAACTCCCCAACTCCAGCACCAGCATTGAGCACGTCCACAGCGAGTTAAGCTATCTTAAAGGACGTGTAGGGATTTTGGAGGACTCTCTATCAGATGTAGTCAACCAGCAGTTTCAAGCGTCTCTGATCCTCAACTCCACCTGGGGTCAAGTAAAAACAGGGGCTGAGCAGGAGGCCAAGGACCTCCTGGAGCAGCATCAAGAGCTGAGAACCCATCTAGACGAGCTTCGCAGGGAGGTGAACGCTGGGGCCGACCACTGCAAGGGACAAACTGAAGATGTCGGGCAGGAGATGGCACGCATTGACAGCCGCATTGTTAGTGTGGAGGGTTTATGTAGCAAGCTGGATCCCATCTCCTCTAGCCTCCAGAGGATCAAAGAGGCCCTGAATAAACACGTCACTGGGTTGTGGACTTGTGTCAAACATCTGAATGGTACGGTCAGCGCTCATGCCCGAGATATTGGAGGACTGAGGGGAACCTGTGAGAACATCCAGAATCAAATCTCTAATGCAGCCACGGACCTACAGGTGCTAACCAACAGCAATACTGGGAAGACAGGTAAGCGGCTATGCTAACACAAACATAATTGCCTTCGGGTTTGGATGATTATCTGAATCCCTCAGTAATTAAACTACGGTGCTACTGTATTTTCCATTATACTGTAAATGTTTTCGCTCTGCAAAAGTTTCATAATCCCGCTTTCACAAATTGTTTTTCTTGTTTCATTTAAGCTAAGTCGAATTTGTTACCCACAGGAGTTTAAACAGCAGAAGCTTGAGATCAATCGGATAGCTGTCATATTTCCCCGACCTATTAGATCATTGCTTGGACTGTATTCCATTTGTTTTGTCCTTTTATTGGAGAGACTTGGTGTGTGAGTGGGAGGAAGTTGGATTTTGATTAAACCATGTTCTCAGTTGAAACTGCCAGGGTTGATTGGAGACACATGGTTGATTTAATAGACCCCACTTGTGTTGAGCAATGCCTTGGCATAAAGAAATATTGCTTGCTTGGCTTTTTTTTGTGTGCATCAAAGTGTTCCTTTATGTGTCCATAAACGCTGTTAAGCTCTTAAGCTATGTAGTTTATCAGTTTACTGGATACTATTGTAAGACTTTGGTTGGTGTAAGCATATTTTGAGAGTACATGTTCATATTGCTGCATATGTTGCATATTTGTGGTATAAGTCTGCTCATTAATGGTGCCTGAGACCCAGCTGGACTCCTCGGACTCCCACAGTTGTAAAGTGAACTAGAAGCACGGCCTTAATATTTACGAGCCAACTCTCTTCCTCTGGGACCGGCTAGTTTTTCAGTCCCTGGTTTATGGCGCAGGTGATGCAGTACATGATCCCCTCCAGGTTCTCCCGGGATGTGGGCTGGAATAAAATAGTCCTGGTTCTTGTTCTGGTTACAGTCCAAGTCAGACCAGAGGATTTGCATCATGATATTTTTGTTATGTCTTGAATCATCTCTATGGCTGCCAGTTTTCTCATTTGTGCCAATGTGATTATTGCCACTCCACCCCGTGCTTGTTGTCATAATATGGCGTTTGATTCATCATGCTGTCATTGGGAAGTTTTGCAAGTGGGAGCACAGTTATTCACGATTTCCACTCATGCTCAGCGGTGTCACCGGGGCCATTCTGAACACTGGCTCTGTGAAAAAATGTTTGCTCCTTGTTTGTCTTTGCCCTGCTAGCTGCCTCATCCTAGTGCCGCCCACCCCAGCTTATCTGCAGAGAGTGGAAAAAGCTGCTTGGAGGAGACCATAATAGAGAGCCCTCTGCTCAGCTTATCACAGGGAGCCTTTATATCAGAGCCAAGAGCTTCTGAGTGCTACTGGTTCCACATATCACCCATATCCTCTTTTTACTCTGTCTCTTCAGTGTGCAGTTTTTTAAAACTTGTTTAGCTTGCATGGCTGAGTTCCTTTTCTGTTGAAATAAACAGTGGAAACCCTAAAAGCTGCACCGGGTGTCCCAGGGGCCATTTGTCAATGTGAGGGCCATGATGTCATAGCAGTTGTTAACTCTAAATGAGAGGGTCAGGAAGGGGAAGAAGACAGATGCCAGGGATTTTGTCATTCCTAAAATGATTTTTGTAGCTTTCTGCGCCAATTATGAAGTTGTAGCTTAAATTTATAATAGCTCGTTGACACAAAATGACAGAAATACATACGGTTTTTCTCCAAACATCCCATTTCTTTATTCAACAATTGGGCGTCCAGTACATGTGCATAACAGTTACTGAATTTTGTGGAAATCTAAACTATCAATAATTGTGCTGAAATTAGATCAATCCATGACATGGTAAAAATGCTGTAATAGAAACTGATACCACCTTCAACAAGGCACCCTTTATACTGTTTAAAGTTGTAGCTAATAGTTTTTTTTAATAATAAATACATTGGTTATAATCCATTAATTCATTTCACCTGAATATTTTGCAATGTTTCCCCCCTTAAAGGTAAATGGTCATTTAGTGTCCACCAAAACGTATAAGCTATTTAAATGGATAATTTAGGTATCCTAGTGAAGGAGAATAAACAAAGGGATTTTTCACAACCTGGCAACCCAAAATAGTTTTTTCAATCTTTATATTTTTTGAACTATGACTTAAACCATTGGGAACCATGTCTTATTATTAGAAAGTTGTACCAGATTTTTTTTAAACAAGGTCCACTTAAAAGCTTTTTTGGCTTTAGCCACATTTCCATGATAACTCCCCTTATGTCTTTAGTTGTATTGTATACTTTATAAATAAATGATGTGTCACTTCACCAGTTCATTATATGTGAAATGTCTATCTTGTCTTTCCTTCTGTAGAGCACATCCCTCTCTGTTTATCAAGGTGTCCTGTAGTCACCCAAAGCATCGTAGCGCTCTTTTACCGGCACCTTCTCAGATAAGATGCTTTCCTGTGAGAGATTAGGGGGGGGGGGCTCTGGTCGGCGTTGTGACATGATAACCCCATGAACCCAAAACAAGACGGGGCTCGACTAAGCCCTCCAGAAGTTCAATAAAGCCTTTGTTGTTGCAATCTATCTCCTCTGTGACTTCTGGATGCCGATCTAGATTTATTGATTCTTAAACCTGAGTCTTGAGGGTGTTTTGGTGACTCATAAAGTCAACACCCACAAATTGCCTTGCAGTCATAATTAGGTGGTATGTAATGTGGAAAGTGGCCATTCTTGGGACACAAGGGGGTTGGAACTATTGATGGGGGGGGGGGGGGTTAAGTGACTAACAGAGCGAGGTTTTCCCATGCCTCTTTGCTGGGAGTGTGCGTCTTTTCAGAAGAGCCAGCTGCTTGTGTTTATAGCCCCCCTCTTTCATCATGACAAACACTCTGGCGTACGGACATACATCCTGTGTGCCTGTTTTATCCTCCTGCTCTGAAATCGGTTTTGAATCCTGACATTAAAAGACTCCATGGCTATCAAACCATGCACATGTGCGGACACGCAGACTTACCCCCCCCCACACACACCGGTCCCTCTCCACATGCTGTGTTATACAGGCTTCCATTCTAAATGACCCTTCTTCTCCCCGGGCCGAGGGGGCAGGCCGTCTGGTGATTGAACATGTGGCCGTGTCTTGGTATGCCTTTTATTGGAGTCTGTTGTCTGGTGGTGGCCCAGAGTGTGTGCCCCCCAGCCAGTGTTGTGATGTGTTGATAAACTGCAGTATATATATGTATATATATATTGACAGTGCCACCCAAAATAAACAAGAGAAGTCCCCAAGTAAATGCCGTTATTTAAAAAAAGTAGGGTTGTGTTAAAGGTGGACATTTATTCTCAAACCTTTTTGACCTCCTTGGCACAAATGAATGTGTAATATATAACCTAAAAAACCCTCATTAAATCAAAAACCTGCACCTACCATTAGTCAGCTCAAAATAAGACTGACACTTTTATGTCTCAGGTCAGCAGGCTTAAAACAGCAAACTGTTGTTTTCTTTGCCATTTGCCTCTCTGGCTCATCATTTAAATGTGAATGGCCTCCACCTTTGGCCTGCGTCTCTCTGACCTGCAGCCTCATCAATCTCTGCATCTGTCTCTTTCAGGTATTCATGTTTCAGTGGAGGACCATGGGCTTCCCCAGGGTGCAGGTAAGAGCCTCACAGGGCCGCTGGAGCCCCCTGTGATGGAGACCGGGGAGGCGGGACCTCCAGGGAAGATGACCTCGTCCAAGCTGCCCAAGGGAACGGACGGCAGCATGATGCCTGTCCTGGGCTTCGCTGGCGCTCCAGGTCAGACACTCACACTAATTCTTTACATTACATTTAGCTGACGCTTTTATCCAAAGCGACTTACAATAAGTGCATTCGACCAGGAAGACACAACCTTGAAGAAAACAGAATCATATAAGTACATCAGGTTTCATAGAGCCAAACATTTCAAGTGCTACTCAACTGGCTTTAGGTAAGCCAGCCCTTTATTAGTATATAAGTGCTTTGTTAGCAGTTCTTTGTTAGTAATTCTATCGCTCGAGGTGGAGTCGAAAGAGATGAGTTTTCAGTCTGCGCCGGAAGATGTGTAAGCCTTCTGCTGTCCTGATGTCAATGGGGAGCTCATTCCACCATTTTGGAGCCAGGATAGCAAACCCACGTGTTTTTGCTGATGGGAACTTGGGTCCCCTTCGCAGTGTGGGTGCAGCGAGCTGTTTGGCTGATGCAGAGCGGAGTGCACGTGCTGGGGTGTACGGTTTAACCATGTCCTGGATGTAGGAAGGGCCAGATCCATTCGCAGCATGGTAAGCAAGTACCATTGTTTTGAAGTGGATTCTAGCAGTTACTGGAAGCCAGTGAAGTGAGCGGAGGAGCGGCGTGCTGTGGGAACATTTAGGAAGGTTGAAGACCAGACGAGCCGCTGCATTCTGGATGAGCTTCTGCATGTTTCCAAGGATTATTCCACGTGTCTCATCTTTATGTTTTATTTCACAGCCCCCCCTGACCCCATTAAGACAAGAAAACCACTCATCTTAGGTAAATACCTGTTAGACTTTTTTCTGTGCTGCATAATTACTCAACAGTTTCGAGTGGATGAAATGTTTTCTCTTTCTCCACAGATGTTAACATGCCACGCCAGAAACCTGCCTCTGCTTCAGGTCAGAATTGATTAAATATTCAGGTTACACCCGCTGTGAGGGTAACGGCTGTTAGTTCATGTTTCTTCCTGTGTTCAGATGAGAGGGCGTCGTTCTCCGCCGGGCTGACTCTGCAGCCGTTCCAGGGAGAGAAGGGGATCATTAGATTCGACAAGGTGCTGCTCAATGATGGTGGACACTATGACGCTCACACAGGTAACAGTGACTACACTCTCACAACCCAAACAAAGACACAAAGCTACATTTGACACAAGTTTATAATTTAAAATGTCTGATTATTGGTTCATTAGTTTGGCAATTAATAGAATAATGTTTGGACTACATTTTTCATGGGAATCCATCAAACAGTTGGTAAAATATTTGTATCTGAAGTGGTGGACATAAAAATCATCGTGTGTTGTTCTCAGGAATCTTCACAGCGCCCACTGACGGCCGCTACCTGGTGACGGCCGTGCTGGCGGCGCAGCGAGGGGAGAGGGTGGAGGCGGTCCTCTCCGTGTCCAACCGCAGCGTCCAGAAGTTAGACTCCACCGGCTTCCTGTCCGGAGCAGCTTCACCTCTGTCACATGACCAGTGTCCCTGCAGCAGCTCCACCTCCCTGAGCCTGGTGCTGCCGCTGAGGAGAGGAGACCGAGCGGGAGTCATCATGACGGCGGGGAAACTCGCCATCTCCGCTTCCTCTGAGATCCTGTCATCTTTCAGCGCCACGCTGCTTCACCCCAGCAGCCCCTCCAAACGGTAGCCATGCCTTATTTAAAGACACCTCATCATATCATGGACGTATTAAGGCTAATGGTGATTTTCTATTATCAGGGAGGGAAAGACACTCTAAAAGAGGTTAAAAATAGTCTCAATAAATGAGATTATTTCTATCCTAAGTACTAATATATAGAGCATTTACACTGCATTTTTTTGTTATATTTGTTTCTTTCTAACACATTTTATTGCCGTCCACCGCAGTTTCTTAATATTTAAAAACATGTAAAAATGAAATTCCCGTTGATCAGATTTGTTCATACTTACTTAGGAAATCTATTAAAGTGTTTGTTCTCAGAAACAACCTATAACATCCTAAACTAAGCTAAGATTGTCAAAAATGTGCAAAAAGGCTTTTTTCTTCAAATATAGCTTGTGCTTTTATTAGAGCACTGTCATTTAATTTAACATTTAATACAGCGTTCACAATATACACTACTTTAAATAACTGTCAAAGCAAACTGTTGAATGTATTTGTCCACTTGTTTTTCTTCAAAACAGTCATTTAAAACATTCTTTGTGCTCTCATTGTTACATCATCTCCAGAAAACACATCAGCAGAGGTTTCTACCCTGAAACGTGAGCTACGTCTCCACAAAATCAGATATACAGTATAGTGTGTGTTCTCTTCACACAGAGTTCTTCACTTTCATAGAAAGAAAACGTCACCTTTCAGCTGTTACTGAGCGTGAAAAGGATCAAAACAAAAAGAGGCATAACATTAATATACTGCAGGTTTACCATGGCAACGTCACACAGCAGCAGATTAGTTAATAATTATCTAATTCAATCTGGGCTTTGCAAATATACTTCATACCAATATATCAGCGTCTACAGTTCATAAAGACTTCCTTTTTTCAATTACAGCAATGCAATTATTAACTAAGTCATTAGTTGCGTTGTGCAAAGTTAGTAAGCAGAGATATAAGGCCACTAAAGAGTGAGTAAGGCCTTACAAGGGATGCAAATATAGCTGCTATAAATATAACCGTGGATGTTTTATGATCGCCCTCAAGTCATGGAAAGAGAGAAATACAATCAGTATTTGTTTCATACTGAACAGTGGCCAGTTTAAACACCTCCACTGCCAAAATCAGTGCTTCGGTAATATCTACCTACACTAACAAAAACCGATTTGAATGGCGAGACTCATGTTTTGGCTTTTGTATGCGCCAAAAGCCTCAAATACACCTCTTAATTTAGATGTGATGTATAAACGTGGAGTACATTCATATCCCAAACTCTTTCACTAAAGTGGAATGTGACAATATCAAGCTATTCCAGAATTTCTTATATTAGAAGCCATTCCTCTTCATTTCAAATATGAACCCCAGATTGAGTCAAAGCAGCTCCTCTAAACACACCTCGGCGACGGGCTGCCTCCAGAAGCAGAAGGAGCTGAACTCGGGGCAGCTGAAGGTGGCGCTGTGCTGGGAGCTGCGTAGAGGGAACACGTGCTCCACCAGCTCGCTCAGACGGCTGTATCTGGGAAATGAAAAACAGCGATGGGAACAGTAAGCGTTTGTCTGAGAGACACAAACAAACTCCATTGATGCCTCCGTACTCACGATGTTTTATTGCCTTTTGCTTGCTCCAGGATTAGCTCTCCTTTGGGATTCACTGTGAATATCCGACACACGGGCACGCCCACTTGCTTGTAGGCAAACACGTCCTTCAATACAGGAGAAAGAGACAATAAGTCTGAACATAAAATACCTGAAGAAGTGAAGATAAAACCCCTAACTTGAAATGATACAACAACCATGTTACACTTACACTTTCTCTGTTTCCAAAGGCTGCGTAGAAGGGATGTGTGTTTGGGAGGAACAGGTTCTTGATGTCTGTGAGGCATTGGATCTTGAACTTTTCCGGCTTTTTTTCTATGACCTCTCTATCAAAAGAATACAAAATAAATAAAGATGAAATGTCACTGCTGACGTTACAGAAACACAGAAAACTCATTTATCACAGTTCATAGTCTAAACGTTTTCAAAATGAACATAAAAACGGTGTAAATACATTAAATTCTGACATGCATTTGTTTTTTCAGTATCTAAATTCACTCTTTAGCTGCTCAAATTAATATCTTGGTCGATGAAATGCTGTTGTTTAAAAAGCTGTGAATAAACGCTGAGGTAAAGGGTCTCTCACCTGTGGAAGGCAGAGAAGAGGCTGCTGGGGGAGAGCATGAGGGGCCCCTGAGGCAGGAGGGTCCCTCTGTCGTTCACCCAGTGCAGATACCCTCTCGTCATGTCAGCCATGCCGATCGCTCGGGCCGAACAGTACAGGAACTTGTAGCCGTTCCTGTAGCAGGAGGATATTTATTATTAGCCCATCTACTTATTGACATATTTGAATAGTAAGTATTAATCCATGTATATCTTACTCGTGCACGGAGTTGTAGAGCTTAGCGATGCCTTGATGAGTCCAGTCTTTCCCGAGCTGAGGCAGAATGTGACCAAACACGTCTGATCTGAGGGGAGAAGAGGAGCAGTGGTGTAAATACACCAGTAAGAACTCTCTTTTGAATATTGCGAATGAGGAGGAATAAGCCTGAGAATAAACACTATCAAGTGACGAAGAGATGGATATTTGGACGTTCTCGTACTTGGTGATGGTGCCGTCGATGTCAGAGATGATGACCTTGTCGTCCCAGTTCCACAGGTAGATGGTGCCCTCGCAGCGACATGTCCCCTGGTACTGAGTGGTTATGCTGAAGGTGACATCATTAGGGCCCTCCCTTAGCTTCAGGTTGGCCTGCGGGAAATAGAAAACCACATAAAAGAAGATTATACACCTGGAAGAATTGGGGTTTACTACTGTTTTGTACACCAACGATATCAAAGATGTCCTCTTCCCTCTTTTGTTCACTGAGCTTTAATACACACACTCAGATAAATAGCAGATTGATGACACAGTTTCTGTCTTTGTCTAAATTGAGCCTCGCTACCAGTATCAGTGATCTTACTATCTGGTCAGAGGACAGGCGGAGGGACTTCTTGTAGGAGTGACAAGGCGCCGGGGTCGGGCCTTCTGTCTGCACATGCTCAGTAGGTGTCGTAGCGGTTGTCATAGCGCTCAGCTCTTCAGTCTCATCGTCGCTGGACCTCTCTGCTGCTTTCTGCCTGCAGACGCAAACACAATTTCATAGACAAAAAGCCACATTTATGATTCTGTGGTTAACAAGAAATCCCTGCAGTACCATTTCCAGTCACCAGAGGGCAGTAGACCTCTTCTGCCTGTATCTCTGCTTTGTTGTCCACTAAATATGCAGAATCATGCACAAAACAACATAACAATGTGAATTACAGCTGCCTAATTCAAAACAGCATTTAAGTTCTTCCTCCTGAATGCATGTTTATGAGTCAGAAAATGACTAACAGGCTAATTCTGCCTTTGTGGGACATGTTTACCCAACAGTGCTGTGTTGGTGTGTGACTGTACTGCTTGATGCTGACTCACTGTGTTGCTGGGGCCTGGAGAGGGGCAGTCTCTCCCGGTAGGGACTCTTGTGTCTCTAACTTGGTCTCTGATGATGACTGAAGAAAGACGACACATTATTATTAGCCATTTTTATATTTGTTCCTCATTGAGTAATTCCTAAGTTACAAACAGTGAGGGATTCCCCCTGACCTTCACGCTGCTCTTTCTCCAGAACCACCACCGTCCAGACTTTTTGGGCATTTTCTCCTTCACCCAGGCCTCCTCTGTAGCCTGCCATTCAGAGAAACAGTTCATGTGTAAATACATGTCTTATGTGCAGATACTATTCACAGTAAGAGGACACTAAAACACAGTGTAGAAAACAGGATACCTTAGGCAAGCTCTTCTGAAAAGCCTGCATACTGAGTATCAACGGTGCTGCCAGGGTCCAGTTGTAGTACCTGAGGAAAAAAGGGTTTCATTAACTGTGATGTGCGCATGTTATTAGGTATTAATGAGTTATTAAATGAACCTTAACAACTCACCTGTTTCCAATTTTAACCACCAAATTGGGATTGTCAATTATCGCTGGATCCTCTGCAAACTCATTATAGGTGATGATGTGCTCCATGAATTTCTCTGCAATAAATGGAACGTATAAGCCTCATTATAAATGATAGTTCATATTTCGATATGCATGTACCAAAATATGTAGTGCACCATACTCAATGTTTTAAAGGTTCATTTGTCACAAAATCAAGCAATAGGATTAGTGGTGTTCTCCTAACACGCAAAACAAACTAATGTGGTAAATAAGGATTTGAGAAAAGAAATGTCTAAATACAGGTAAAATAATTAAGTGTATACACGTCACATGTACACCTATGCAATCCCAGGGAAGTATTTCAAGGCTAGCAGTCAATAAATGTTTATTTCTTCCTTTTGCAAATTACAAAAATAGCCTTTAACTTTCTGGTATATAGTTCAATCAGCTGCTGCTTCCAAAATCTACTTTCCATTCTGTAAATAGGACCTACTGTTCCCACTGGAATTCTAACCAAGATGTAGTACATGTTTTATCAGTTTGGATTTGATAATTGCTGCTATTATTGATTACAAGGTACCTTTAGGGATCTCAGAGTTCTCTGCGACGCCTCCACACAGCGACAGCGTGACGTCGGGCAGGTCGGCAGCGGAGTCGGACAGACACTCGGTGCCGCTGTCTGCCGCGCCGCTGCCCACAGACTGGGGGGACTGGGACCCAGAGCGCCGGCCCCTCTCCACCCAGAGTTTAGGAACCTGCTCAGAGTCACTGCAAAGACACACATGGTCCAATTGATTTCACACAGTAAGAAACTCTGAGTGGGATAAATTATGCTTCTGTGTACCTTTTTGGGAAGTAGCGGGCAACAACATCAGGTTCAAGTGCATTCAGGTCGTCCAGGTAAATATCTTCAGGGCCCTGGTGTTGGCTCCTCTTGCTCACACCTTTTTTTAGAAAGCAAAGACGAGACATTTCAGATTAGTTTTCCCTTTCACTTCCTTTTCTTTAACTTGTGCATGTGAATGTAAACTCTACGCAACTACAAGCCACTTCCTTCCTGTCAACATCCACTCAAGTGCATGTAGAGAACCTTCATGTTGTCTGGAGATCTCAAGATTTTCCCACAGCATTTAAGACACATAATACAAATATATATATATGTTTAAATGTCTAATAAGAATAATAAAGACCTATTTGAAATACCCGTAAAACGTCCTTGCTGCAGAATGAAGATATTCTATAATTGCCTTAGATTAGGAGCATAGTGTACAGAAATAGAGTTATAAAAGTGTGTGTTACCTCTCCTCTTGGCCGGGGAGTCGCTGGGTTTAGATCTTGAATCGGGACAAACAGCTGCTGAATCTGCAGCCACGTTGCCCCCCCCGCTGCCCCAGCAGCTCGGCGGCGAAGACTTCCACCTTATTGCGTGGGCTGCCTTTGGGCTGAGGTCAGATTTGGGGGGACACGCCCTCGAGGTAAAACTGCTGGACATTAAATCTGAAAGGTCTGTTTTGTGGCTGGTCATGTTTGTGTTTCCCGACAGAGCTTCGTGGCGCTGAGAGGAGCAGCTGCACTGATCAGGTTTGATGGTGCGGGGCTCTGGCTTCACTATACTGCAAATGGGATCTGTTCTCTCTTCTTCCCTTTCCTCCATGGCTTCAGTGCTCAAGATAACCCTGAAGTGTGT
Source organism: Gymnodraco acuticeps (assembly GCF_902827175.1). Taxonomy (NCBI): domain Eukaryota; kingdom Metazoa; phylum Chordata; class Actinopteri; order Perciformes; family Bathydraconidae; genus Gymnodraco; species Gymnodraco acuticeps. The sequence continues at coordinate 598,442 of NW_022990021.1, forward strand.
GTTCTCAGAGGGAGTGATGGTCAGCATCCTTGGCTCTGATTTGTCCTTTTTGTTGACCTAGAAAAAAAAGCACAAGATAACACTTAAATATACACAAATGCTTTTCCAAAAATCCTTCCTGATTAGCCAAATATGTGTAAATGAAGACATGATGTATTATTATTGTCTCCCAAAGTTTAGTCCTACTAGGCTCGGGTTGCAGTCGAATAGTCCATTTAGCTTAGGAACCTTCCTAACGGAGTGAAATGACCCGGAAGTCCCTCAGTGGCAGCCATGATAAGTGCCGTTCGAATTCTCTAGATGATAGGAAAGCAAACTTCCTTTATAACCTCATTTAGCTTAGGAACCACTGGACCTCCCTTTGCGAAAGGAGAGGAGAAAATGCTGCCCCACAATGCATTGCAGCCGCAGCATTTGCCGTCGCACAGCAGTCAGCCGTTCACGGAAACAACCGATTATGACTGAGAAATGATATCATGAACGTTACGGTGCTTATTAAGCATTTTAAAACGTATGTGGTAAGTTGCCAAAGTGCTTTGTTTTGAACGTTCATCAGTATTATAATCAAAAAGAGAAATATGAACGTTAGTTTTGACTGAAATGATCAAATAAAGTCAACATTTCACAGTGTTTACTGAGCTGTGTGGGGTTTGTTCAACTTTTAAAAGATGTTTGAACTTTGGTAATGAAGAATATGTTTCTCTGTTGTCCATGTTCATAAAGCATAAAACAACAGCAACCTAGGTCTTAGCCTTACCCTGGTGGATTCTGGGAACTCTCCCCATGTCCACTGCATGTGGGACTCGGCCCTGAGAATGCTCTCTTCCGGCTTCAGCATCAGCTCTGAGTCACTCTTGTGCGATATGGGCTCCGACATCTCCCCGCTGTAAGCAAACAACATTTCCACTGAGATGTGTTTTCACTCAGCATGTTATGATAAAGTGGATTGTGTCTTTATGCTTGTATGAACAATGTAAATATGGGCAGAGTGGGGGGTGCGTACGTAGTGCGAGGGGACCAGTCGGCGTCAGAGAACGGGTAGCTGTCCCATTCGAGGGCGGTGAGGGGGGAAGGCTGCCGGTGGTCCATGTTCTCCTTCATCACGGAGAGGGAAGATGGCCTGAAGGCGGGAAACGATGACGTTAACAAAGGTTTACATCACATCACAAAGTGATATTAAACTGTCTGCGTACCATCCGTTGTGTGTGTGCTCCTCATCTGAACTGAGCTCGCACAGCTCCGGCTCCCCTCCTGCAGGTGTGCTTTGCTCCTCCTTACGTGGCTCCGCTTTGTGCTTCCTCCTGCGTTTCCTCTTCTTCTTCCCGGTTGTGTTGGTGCAGGGTTGGAGGTTTCCAGAGGTGGAGTCTTCTGGACTCAGAGGCAGAATGTTCTCACATCTGGGCTCTCTGCTCCTCAACAGATGCTCTTCTGAGGGGATGGGTGAGGTCACCAGGTGAGCTGGAACTATCTCCTAAAAAAGAAATTGAGTGTGTTCTTAGCCGCAACAATGCTTTGAGCTAATGCTAACATGAAAGAATGATTTACTTTAACTCATTTTGTTGTATCGTGATGTGTTCAGAACTCACGTTGTGCTGCTCTGTTTCTCGGACAAAAAAGGCCTCTCCGTTGTCTCCCAGCTTCATGTGCAGCTCTACAGGTTCCCCATTGATTTCTATATCAATCTGCAGAATCAAACACATTTCTGTAAGTGAATGTGTAGTTCACCACGTTGTCCTCATCTGGCCTCAGCAGAGAAGGTTTGCTTACAGCTCCAAATGCATGGAAAACACAGCTTATGCATATACAAACAAACTGTGCCACAAGGAAGAATTAGAGCTAAGCCAGAGAGAAAAAACAACAGCTTGTAAGAAGGCCACAAGTTGTAATCCATGTATTGGACTGAGTGTAACTCAGACTTGGCCTGGCTGAGTTGAACAGAAAAGCAAAAATGCGGACATTTCATGAACCTCCTTTTTTCTCCGTCAACAAAAGTGTACTTCCTGCACTCAGTGTCCTGCAGCAAGAAAAGACCCCTCTGTAAGACCCTTATCTTGAATGGGATGATTCTCTAGGTGCTGGGAATAAGAGGCTGAATTGAGCTTGAGTCTGTCTATCCCACCGTAGCCCTTAGCTGACACAGAGTCTGAGAATAGAGAGTGAGGAACATCTCTTGTTGTGAGAAGTGGAATGGATGTTATGAGCTTCAGAGGGAAGGAGAGAAACATACAATGAACATATACAACATGTTGCTGGATGTGTCAAAGGATGAGTATGTATTCTCTAGTTGTGGCTGAAAATATTTGTGGTAAACTTTAATGCTTGCTGAGATGTTGCATTAACAAACGGTATCGTAACAGCTTATTGTTTAATCCGAGTGGATGTTTGGCCACGTTTTTATTAATGACCTTACTGTTGTGACATAAAACTTGGAGCACTCACTACTTTCTCCCTGGAGCGCAAGACCCCCAGTTTTCCGAAGCGAACGTGGAAAGGGGAGCACTGGAAGGTCCCATCGGGCTGTCGGACCACCACCACGTCGATGCAGCCCGACAGCGTGGCCTGATTGATCCCCTTATACAGCTCCTTCACTGTGACCAGCACCTGACCCGCCAGCTGCCCTACGTAGTTCATGGTGTCCACCTGTCAGCAAAAACACCCATTATCATTCATAATTCAATTAGTATCAGAAAAAAAAACCACTCGCTACTTTCCTGTTGCGTCTTACTAGGTCAGTGTCCCAGTACTAAGTCTCCTGTTGATCAGAGACGTCTGCAAAGGAAATGCTGGTCTCTAAACACAGCGGCTCTGTCCCATTCTCCTCAGAAGAGTCCTGAGCTGAAGGAGACTTAATCATGCCCTCGATACAGGAGAGTGTGTGTTTCTGTCTCTCCAACACAGTCACACTAAAATCCCAATTTCTTCCTGTTTTAACTTACATGCGACTAGTATTACTATTTTAGCATGTCACTTTACTGTTTAGTGTTCGCCTGTTTTGAATGCACCTGCTTTATAGTGAATGTCACTGTGTCATTATGTGTGTTTATGTTCGTTTCAACCTATTTTACAATGTGAGCCTAACAGCAACGGTGCAGCAGTGTGTTTCAGTATTTAGGACAATTGTTTACACTGACAAAATCAGAGCTGCATACCAGCTAGATGGACTTGACCACAACTGAACCAACTAAACTCTATTGCTCCTAAGATATAGTCGTTAAAAATATGCTCTGCTCAGAAATAGCTACGATGCATCTCGTCTTATCCTGATAATCACTTCACAATCCGGTGACAGCTACATCTGTCGGGTTGGGCAACATGGTGATAAATACCATAATATTGAGATCAGTGTAATAAATTCATCTTCATTTGAAATGCACTTAATTCAATGGATAAGCCTACATCAAGAATTCCCATGCTATTCAATTACATTTTGAAAATTTTTCATTTATAGCATGAGATAAGGTCAAAAGATAAATATATTTTGTTATTTAGCCATGTGAATATTCATTACATTATTTAACCATTATCGGCATCCCCAATGGAATGGTAGGGTTGAAATGTGGGTCCAGATTAAGGCTGTTGCAGTAAGGATGGTCTCAGGGTCAGGTTTACCAGAGAGGTGCTTCTGATGAACACAAACAAGCTCTCAATGGCTATGCTAACATGCAGATAGCATTCAAAATATGTTCTAAATAGTCATTAATTGTGTAAGCATGCTAACATTTGTTAATTGGAACAATAGGTGAGGCTGGTGGGAGTTTTTAAGAGAATAAAAAACATTATGAAATGTTTATCTCAGGGGAACATGACCATTTTCAAAGCAAATATATCCAATAGTTGCCAAGACATTTCACTCAAAACCATCATTGGCTCGAATAGAAAAGTCATAGGATCTTGGGTACATCTTCTGGAGGTCATGAATGTCTGAGCAAAATGTCCAATCTATCTGCTGAGATATTTTTCCTAAATACAACTGAACTAGAGGAAAAGTCATGGGATCATCAAGGTCAGTAGGCTTTATCCTCTGGGGACCATGCATATCTGGTAATCCATCCAGTCTTGACTAAATAACTATACAATATTGACATTTTCATCAATTAAATATGATTCAGAGCTGTAACTGAATGACTTTATAACTACCCAAGGTTACAGAGAGCATCCGGAGTGTTATGCCCCGAGTTGATAATAGTGTCAGAGTGTACACTGTGTTCCTGCAGTGGCTTTCCCCTCGGTGAACCACAGCACATTGTACAGTGAAAGTGCTCATTTATTGGACAAAGCAGAAGAGTCTAGATGAGAGTCATCGACCGTGATAGCAACGTTGCACAACTGATCTCTCTGGTGAGCTGACTACAAACTGTCTGCATGATGTACACACAACACATTTAGTTAGACTCCCACAGCACGTCATGTACAGTAGAACCCTCTACTGAAGCACTTCAAGCCTGAAGATGTAGATGAGTCTGCCATTTGTCTGTCTGGTTTCAATTTGCTAAAATTAGATGTCCTTACCAAACTTTCCATGATTCAGTTTTATACATTATTGATCAATTAATTGCTTGGTCTCTAAAATGTAAAAGACTAAAATAGTTTAAAATTGGATCTTCTGTATAATCCACCTTGATATGATGAAATTGCTTGTGTGTCCAACAAAAAGTAAAACATAAATAAGTAATTCAGTGTATTATTAGAGGGGGAAAAACTACGAGAAACCAGTAAAAAAACATTAGTACAAATATTGAAATATTTTTAAACAAAAGTGATGGTAACAGACTTTTCTATTAATCAACTTGTTTAATTCCAAAACCGCTGATGAAAACTGGTACAAATATATATCTTGTGTCTTAGTTTCATTCACAGGAATCAAATGTACTAAGCTTCTCACTAAGACAATAATCAAGTCATCTTCATGCATACAGCACAATTAGAATAACAATGACCAAACCCCTAAAGCTTTGTTTTGTGCTTCAATACAAAATGCCCTGTACTCGATGAGGACACATCCAGCACAACCAGATCTCTCTCTGGGCACTCTGGGAAGACCTTAAGACGTGTTAATCCTGTTTACAAGATTAGGACCAATGTAGATATCCCTGTCAGAGCATGTTTGTCCTGCTCACTGTGTCCCAAGTGTCCCAATGTAACTGAGTCAGCCAGTGCTGTCTGGACCAGCATTGTGTCACATTGTTTTGACTCATACACTGTAACTGTTAATAATGAAACTAAAGCTGTGAAGTATTATAATTACTTCGATTTGATGTGCACTTTAAGGAAGAAAAAGCACCGGTTAAAATAGCCTTAACCTCAGTTTACAATGACTTTCATCTCTGGATTGAGATAGTCTATAGGCTAATACAATGCACTGATATAAAGGCCTATTATACAAATCAGGATCCTTATCTCTTTATCACTTTTTTAGAGAATGCTCTTAAAAGCAATCACATGATAACTCCTTAATACCATCAGTCATGCATTGAATGTAAAACCTATGATAAAAAGTTAGCAACCTCATAATGTGAATCATATTTCCAAAAATATAGTCCCATTTGTTCACCTGGACAGATCTTCAGTCTTCAGTTCAGGTAGGCTATACAAAATATGCTTATGTTTAGGGACAGCTAGGAATGGTACATTTAACAAAACATCTATAGACAACATGTTACACAGTAGTAAATGCCCGTTTTATTTTTTACTAGACACAAAGGGTGTCGTTGTCAGTTGTTATCGCTACTATCCGCTATCATAACATTTTATTCCGGATACTCAGTATTACACCGGCTCATGGGTTACATAAATGCTGCTTAATGACTTCTTAAATCGGTTTCAAGGACTGCGCTGCAACATTAACCATAATGTATTCACTTCCTGTCTCGTTTTATTTTTTAAAGCTGTTAAATTCGGTTAAACGAGAAAGTGTAGCTATATAAATCATCCTACCTTCACGGAGACAGTTCCTCCGCCGGTGAGTTTCTGATGCTGCAGCTGCTGTGAAGAGGCTGACCACAGCACGTGACCCTTCAATTTCCAGGCTGCACGTGACACCAACGCAAGAGGACGTTTGATGAGTTTAAATACTGAGGTAAATTATGAGATTATTTTTTATTAAAATGTAATTAAATGTAAGTGTTTCTTAACACCCTATAAAATAACTACACCATGGACTAAAGCTATATCGTGTTTACAGTTTCTAGTTGCTTTGCTGCTCTTAATGGCAGTGTAGTGTACGTCTGTAAAATACGTTTCTTGGTTTCTGTTTCCTTTTTACGTTACCTCTGATAAACTTTTGTTTATGTAATCTCATGTATTTCCAAGGTTTCACTTCCTGTTCAAATATCAAAGACAAACTGGTGTCTTCAACTTTTATTAAGATTGGGTTTAGCTTGCATATCGTGAAGCATGCTTCATATTTCCATGTAAGGCAATGCATTCAAAATGTCAGCACATTTAATAATTAAACTTGATTGAGTACAAAAACATGAGTCCTCATTTGGTGCAGATGAGGTAGAATCTAAAAAGACCTCAACCAAATTGTTAAATTAAAAAAAGGATACATCTACAAGAACATATTTAACCTGTTTAAACTGATTGAAGAGTTGATGCAGATTCACTATGCTACAATTTATTCATGCAGGTGAATGAAGTGCTGCATAGTATTGGGACTCCTTAGCCTAAAGAAAGGGCAGTGTGAAACCAGCTGTCTTATTATTATAAGTTCAGAGGAACAATGAAGTACCATCTAATAGTTCTGGAGGGGAAGTAGAATGTTTCAGTTCCCCATATACATGTCTGCTGAGTCAGATAACTGGATGTTTACACAGGAATTTCCTAAATTGGGGACCTTGCCACATAAAAGTTAGGATACTTTTGCATACAATACAGGTCTTGTAAAGTTTAAGCAACTATAAAGTTAGATCTTTTAGAATTTTTTGATTTATCGATGCTTTTTTTGTTGCAATTTCTCTCAATTTTGTCAGTTAGCAATATGTATTGCTATTATCTGCTTTTTTCTAATCTCAATAATAATCAATAACAAAGTACTCTGGCAAGGAAATTATTTTTGAATGAATATCAGAATGTTGTATTTAATAACTGATGCAAGTTCCCCTCACTGCACCATTGTCTTCACTAGACCTCTTTAGCACATGTTGATTTGAATTATTTCTGCCCTGTTTAACCCCAAGAATTTCCCATGTTGGCTTTGTTCTTACTCCCTACTAGAGGGCCTCACGTTCACATAAGCCTCCACACTGCCTGTATATTGTATATCTACAAGTCTTCCGGCACGGTATACTAATAAGGATGATCATTTAAACTAATACATGTGTGAATGGAATCTTTATTCAAGCTAAAATTAAGAAACAGAAACAGGAGACATATATCGAAATCTAAAGCAGACAATCCATAAAAACATTGTTCTGTTGAGTGTTATTATTAGTGCATCATAAAAAAGTAATATTCTAAAAGATACTTAATCTTTTAAACAATTGTGTAATTATTATTAATATTTTAAAAGAGAAAATGTAACGTCTAAGTGAGGATAACTGCACATCAATAAAGCACAAAAGCCCACATCAAACTTGTAATATATATATGTATATGAGAGTATAATAAATACTTTCTTCACCGCTCAGTGTTTTCTGGCTGTTTTTCAGATACTGGTCCGGGCTCCTCCACTTTGCCTGCAGGCTTCACGGAGGCTTCTGATTGGTCAGAAGTCAAAGGCTGGTCAGCAACTTTTTTCTTTGCAGCTATTGTTTGTTTTGAATCTGTAGCTTTGGGTTTAACTGCAACCTTCTCCTCATCTGTGTCTCCAACCTTTTCCATTGGAAGTTTCCTAGCTACAGATTCTGCAAAAGAACATTCATTCATTCATTATTGACAAAATGATGCCATGCTGTAATGTTTCAGCCATATTTCTTTTAAGCTCTCACCCTTCCGCTTTGGGGTTTTCGTTCCAGTGACTGTGGTGTTCATCTTCTCCTTTGGGGTGTTTGGGCCAAACACTACATTTCCGTCTGCATCAGTCCAGTATGACGTCACCCCCAGGTCAGGTGTTCCATCTGTGGTCTCCACCTGAGAGGAGAGAACTGGAGTCAGACGTCGCCATGTATTAAAAAGACCTGCTCTAACCAGAAATAACCATCACAGCAGCCGAAGAATTAAGTCCTCTACTCACCCAGGACGTTCAGTGAGGTCAGACCTATACATGACTGCCTGTGACCTGGATACTCTTGACTCCAAACATTCATAATCTATCCAAATGTATATTCACCTGATGAAAAAATGATATCTAAAAACACATGGAATGATATTGCTTCATGTCGAGTGCATTCCGATTCTTCAGATAATTTTGGCCCACTTTCTAATAAGAACCTTCATCAGTATTATTTCTTCTTCAATGTTTAAAATGATGTCTAAATAAGCCGAAGAGACAACACTTAGTACTTGGCATACAATAGTCCTGTTTGACATTTTGAGATATATAGTTTCTTGATGAGAAGATCGATATCAATATCAAATAAATTACAGGAGAAGTTAAACTTAGAATAAGGACTACTAAGTAGTGGGAATCACTTTAGGTTACTTGTGTAACCCCGGTTCTCAGAGTAGCACGAGTGAGATGTCTCACTACGAGATGCGCCTTCCTGCGTATACCATAGTAAGACATCGAAAAGAATGCTATGAATGAGAACTAGATTTGTTTTGTAAAAAAAAAAAGATTGTCCCACCAGCATCTCAAAAGCTCACTGAATATCATGTTAGGTGGTTTGAATAATCAATTTCTTGCTAAATGAATGTGCATATAATATCCTGTATTATATTTTGTTATTGGAAATTTCCACATGTATGTTTTTTTACTTTTAAAAGCTATTTTATTTCTACTTCAGAAATATTTTGGATTGTGTATTTCGTGTCTTTATTTCTCTTACCTTGCCTTGTTTTTTATGCTGCTGCAATGCAAAACATTTCCCAAATTGGGATCAATAAAGTACGTATCCATCTTATCTATCTATCTATCTAGTCCATACAAATACTTTTACAGGGTTACGTCCTCATGTGAAAAACCTGAATACTGTATCAAGTATAAAAAGTCTTCTGTATGAGGGTACTGATGCTGGTGACCAGACAACGCGTTGAAACAACATTAGTTTTCTCTCAAATACTTTCAGAACAGCTTGATTTTTTTCTGCTCCCTAAAAGTGTTTTTGATTTTATTTTCAGGGCATCATTAATGGAGCACACATTGATTTCAGTAGAGGGATGGGTTTTTCTCCATGCTGGTGGTATATCGTCGAGGAGTCCAAGTCTACAGATATCGTGACTGGGAGTGAAAAAGGTAAGAGTCAACTGAAATGAGAGAGTGAATAGTGAAGGGTGTAGGCTTCAAACCAAAGTGAGACAACTCAAAGAGGAAGTGGGGAAGTACATGCTCATTTTTATTAGTCTAATCAGGAAAGGAAGAAGTTATGCAATATCCATTGTTAATGAACAGTGATCCAACAGTCTTCATTACAGTGGCATCGTTATCATCACAATAAAGGAGGCATCAAAATCATTAATGTGAAGGGATATCATAACAATGGTGAATTACATAAATAACAATATGAGAGTGGGCAAACATACAGTGTTCACTACTAACAGGGAGACAATGGACGTGATGTCATGAGCACAACATTCAAATGATTGTGTATTATTGCAAAACAGGGCTAAATGTGATTAAATGACACGATGCATGTTTAAACCCATTTGCAACAAATTAGTTTACTATTGTTTAATTTGACCAATAATTTGAGTCTCAGAATCCTTTCTACATTGTCATACAATTAAACTAAATTCTAATATAATATAATGCATTGCTTCCTGAAAGACAAGCTGTTAAAACTGTTGCTTGGCAGTAAAATAAGACCTAATTTGTAGCAAATGGGATAAAACATGTAATAACATTTTGCTTTTGAATAGACCATCAACACATGATTTCATTTCCTTGACTTTACGTTGCATCCCATCAGCACAACATCTCTTAAACTTAAATATTTGGCATTATTTTGTCAAGTAATGTTTCATAAGTAATATGAATGCAAACATTTGGCTCCCTGCATGCCACAACTTTACACAAAGAAAAACTAAAATTGCACCAGTAAAATTTTTGAGTGGACATGATGTTAGATTTGTTATTGTTGACCAAATGTGTATTTTTATGATTTTAACTCATCACCGCACTCTTTCTTAACTTCTGTTGACATTTCATTTCAGACTCAGCACCTTTAAATGCTATATTCTACAACACATTCACTTTTGTTTCTCTTTTTTAACTGTTTCCAGTGTTTTTTTCATTTATACATATGTACGACAATATTTGGACCGCCTTTATTTTTTCTTGCTGGCCGCCTCTTCAGAGATGAAGACACTTACGGTGAAGTCCCCGCTCTCCGTGCCGTACTTGTTCTTCACCAGGATGCTGTACTTGCCAGAGTCCGAGATGTTGACGCCGGTGATGGTGAAGCTGGCGAACTTGCCTGACTCGAACTTGAGAATGCAGTGTTCGTCGGACGTGATCTCCCTGTCGTTCTTCAGCCAGGTGACCTCTGGCACGGGGTCGCCCGAAATGTTGCAGGTGAGATTGAGGGCCTGGATGGAGGATAGCAAGCACACGTACAATTATTCAGTAATACTAAAATGGTCTAATTGCTTGCTCATATTATTAGTTTAAAAAGATTACCTTGCCCTCCTGTATAGTGACCACATCAGGCAGGCCTCCTGCTACTCGAGCACGACCTGAAAGAAACAATGTTAACCTCAATAAGGTAGTAGTCAACCACCATGTTGCACATTACATATATTAATATTTATCCTAATATACAGTGTGGATGTTACATTGCTTAAAACATTATCAGTGGAAGCTTAATAATGCAATTCAAAGGACTCAGAGTTGTATGATCTGTCAGAATTCGATCTCCACTTCCCAGTATTCTAAACAATAGACAGGTCTTCTTGATATTCAATCACTACCTCATCCAGGCTTAAAACGTTACAAAAACAAGGCCAAACACACTTACTTCTCTCTGCAATAGCAGCAGCTCTGATGAGGTAATAAAAAGAAAGAGGAAACAACAAATTAGATGAGAGAATCAGAACTGAAAGTGAGAGCTTAATCTGTCTGCATACTTTTGCATGTGGTTTCTAAAAACACTGTAGGTTTACATATACAAAATGTGGCTTTCATGCATGTTGTGATTACAAAAATATGATAGCTATTTAGGAAAACGTAACTTACTTGAGTCTCTGGAATTCTGCAAAAGCATCGTCAAATGCTGCAAAACAAAACATATGGATTATAGTCAAGGATACACTGAATACAAAACAAGAATAATAGAAAGAACTACACAAAGGCTATTATACTTCCCAAATGTAAAACATTGGTATTAAAAACAAGTGTATAATCATGTGACTTGGAGTTTTAAATATGTTGGTGGTCTTACCTTGACCAGACAGCTCCACGGTCCTCCTCAGGCCACCTTTCCCATCGTTAAACTCAATGGCATATTTGCCCATGTCTTTCTCTGAGGGCTCTGAGATCTGCAGCCACAGCTGCTCCCCCACCACTCCACTCTTAATGCGGTCAGAGAAGGAGATGGCCGAATCCCTGTCAGAGAGAGGTGCAGAAACATGAGGTGGGCTAACCACTGACACATTTGACCATGGTTAAAAGGGCACAAGGCTTCAGAAAGTATTAGGACACGCCATTTTACTGCCGGGTGTAATTATGAATCATTCTTAAATAAATAAGCATCATTGAATATCTTATAGTGTGTACATTTTATGAAATGTGTACATGCTTATATAGTTGTTTTAGAGTCATGACCTACTTGTAGTGCCATGTCACTTGGAGTAAATCGTTATAGTAGCTGACAAAGGTGTAGAGTCGGATGCCATTTTCTGTGCTTGTGATCTTCAGCGGAGTGGAGGAATTGGCTGCAATTAGAATATTATTTTTGGGGGTGAAATTTAAAATCGAAAATGAATAAGGAACCAAAAGGTTGAATTTCTGTAAAATAAATGTATCTTCTTACCGATGAAACTGAAAACTTCATTCATCAAGTCTTTGAAACCTTAAAGAGAACAACATTTGATCATGCTAAGTGATATGTTTTGCTACAGTCAGATTGCTTAGGTCAGTTTGTGACTTAAAAGTTACCTTTATCGGTCAAATTCAACGTGGAAGTGTCCTTCCCTCTGTCGTCCTTCAGAACAACCTCATACACACCAGAGTCTTTCTTGGAAATCTGATAAAAAGAGCAGGAGCATTAAATTCAGTCATAAAAACGCTGAACAAAGAATTTCATTTGTATGGAATGAGCTCCCCATTGAAATCAGGACAGCAGAAAGCTTACACACCTTCCGGTGCAGACTGAAAACTCATCTCTTTCGACTCCACTTCGGGCGATAGAACTATTAACAAAGCACTTATATACTAATAAAGGACTGGCTTACCTAAAGCCAGTTGAGTAGCACTTGAAATGTTTTTGCTCTATGAAGCCTGATGTACTTATATGATTCTGTTTTCTTCAAGTTTGTATTTGTTGGTCGAACGCACTTATTGTAAGTCGCTTTGGATAAAAGCGTCAGCTAAATGCAATGTAATGTAATGTAATGTATTCATCTGAAAAGGCAAGCTTTTCTCTTCTGCTAGGGGTGCTGCAGAAACAGATATATGACGCAAAAGCAAAAAAGCGGACGAACAAACAAACATGTATAAATAAATTAAGCATTCTCAGGCAGAACGGCAAAACCAGAAGTGGCCGTTGGCCCGTGACGACAATAGATAACTGTTCCCAACTTTAAGTCTTCTCCAGATTATGTCGTCAGCATAGTCTGCTTTGTCTGCAGGGGAGTCGCGCTGAAATGGGACAGATGTGACATCACGTTTAAATGTTAGACCACCAGGAGGGATGTTGATAATAGGACAGGCGTTTAGAGACGAGACAGTTGGATGGGAATGAGTTCTGAGATGGAAAATTTGATGACATTTGAGAGAAATGAGAATGGAAGAAGGAGAAGACAAAACAGTTAGAGGAAGAGAGTGATAACAGACATTGTGTGAAATGGAATTAAAATATATTTTTCAGATTCATCTTAAATGCTGGTTATTTATATCCAAACGTTTTAGTGTAATTAGTAAATGAAATGTCCCTTAATTGTTCATTGTATTTATTTCCAACCTGTTCTTGTGGACCAACATTGGGGAGAATCCATATATTTTTGAGGCATGACATAAACAGAGCTGTGCAATGATTTCACGATTAACATTCATATATGCAAATGAATTCAGTGACAAATATACAGTACAGAAATACACATAAATACACAGAAAATGTCACACTTCATACAGGTTTCCTTCCTCATATTCTCTACCTGAGCAATTTCCAGTTTCAGCACTCCCTCGGTGAATCCCAGATTCTCGTCTGCTTTAATCTCGTGTCCGTCTTTGTACCACAGCGCAGAGGTGTCCTTCTTCATGTTTCCAACCTGAAATACAAAAATAGGATTTGATTAAATTAAACTAGTAGCTTTTTAAACGAGTAAGCATGAAAAAGAAGTTTAAAGTTCTTTCTTACCTTGCATTTCAGAACAACGCAGCACTCTGGTGTCACCTCATAACCCAAATACTCGATAAAGTGAGGACCTGGAAGAAAGAGGTCAGTTAAAAATGAACAGTGATTACCATAGAGCTGAAACGTTTAACTGAACGATCGATTAGTTGACCAACAGGAAATCAACTTTTAAGGCTAAAATTCAAAAAATTAGCTTGTTCCAATGTTGAAGGCAAGTGGGTCTTTTGCATAATAAATGCATAACCTAAATCTGTTTTATATCCTGTGTTGTTATCAATTGACCATTATAAGGAATACATTAGCAAAGAGTTACTATTAAAAAGAAGGTAGAATGATCCAACTGAACTGTAGATAACAGGCCATTTCAGTTACTACGCTTGCCCATTAAAGAAGAAACTACTAAGTGTGTGTGAGGGTGCTCTGAGAAATTAGCAATGATAAGGGGGTTGTAAAATGTGAATACAGGAAACCAATTTATAAAAGATCCTAGTCTAAAAAGGAGGTTGAGGTGACCTCTTCCTGTTTGATGATTATAAAACTTTGCAGGCGAGGGATGAAAGAAGATAGGAAATGACCTTGGGTGAAAGTGCCCTGTTGTTGGCTACATTAAGTGTGTGTTATTTCAAAGCTTTCTTGTGTAATAGCACCTCCATGTGAGTGAAATTGCAATTACACATGATACCATTTAAATCAATAACCAATCAGAAACATCTCTTTTCATTACTAAAAAATCAGCAATATCCCATTATTTTCAATCGTGAGTGTACCTTGCTTTCTGACCCATTCTTTCATCTGGAACTCTGATTCCTTCTGCAGCTCCTTGAACACTGCAAATAAAAAGGGTTTACAATATTAACATTCAGCTTGAAACACTTAATCTAACCATAGTATCGAACCAGGTGATATACATGTTAGGTTGCTGTTAGTTTATAGGATTACAAAATCAATGTTGCCAGATTGAACTGACACAATTATTTTCATTTATATAGATTTTGGTGTCAACATTTGAAAAGATCTGTTTTATCATGGCAGATTTTCTGTTGTAAATGTTATAATAATGGAAAATATATAATAGAAATGAGAAAATAATAGTATTTTACACAATACCACATTATAAATAAAAGTTCACTCACATAAGCAGAATCTTGTATTTCAATGCCAAAAATCACTTGATTTCCATGAATTAGCCTCTCATCTGAACTATACAAAAATCTCACGACCCCTAGATTATTGGATATGCGATAGAATCATCTCAATATTGTTTTGTTTAACTGGTCATACCGTCTCCTATCAGTACCAAACTGGACTGGTTGGTAGCCTTTCCATCCTGCAATTTGAAGGTGAAGGTGCCCTCATCAGCTGGAGTCAGAGAGTCCATGATCATCTCAATCACGCCGGTGTTCTTGTCAAAGTTGAGCTTGTATTTCTACAAAAATAAGAAAACACCTATTAACCTTAATCATCTAAATAAATAACACAAAAAGCATCATTCTTATCATGAATACAAACTGTTTACTGACATCCCCCTGAGAGATAAGGTTATCATTGAAGATGTAATCGACTTTGCCGTTAGCTGACATCTTGTCCGCCTGCAGCCAAAAGCGAACTTTGCCCTTCTCCAACAGCTCCACAGCCAACTCTGACTTCAGGGGAATAACTATTTTGGAGAAAGAGTGAGGGCCAGCTCAAAATTTAAAAAAAGCCTGGTTCATGACATAATTAGAAAACATCTGTGATTATATGCTGATACACTCACCGGGGAATTTGTGGTCATGACTGACCTCCAGCAGCCTCTTCAACTCTGAAGATATGAAAAAGAGATCCATTAGTAGAGGAAACAGAGCAGAAAGATAATTGTATTTCATATATTCTGTGTTATTTTTAACCCACCTTCCTCAGAGAGAGTGTAGCTGGATGAAGCACCATCAGTGTGGGTGACAATACATGAGTAAATACCAATGTCCTCCTCCGCAGGAGTATTGAAAATAGTTTTGGATCTGCAAAACAACAAAGGGGTAAGACATACTGAGTGATGTTCTGTTTATCAAAGAGTCTCTACTTAAAATAAGTCAGCTCACTTGTTCCCCTTGGTCTCTATTGTCAGGCGGGATGTGTCTGCTATTTCCTCGTAATCCTTGGACCACACAAATTTGGAGTCGGGAGTTGTGTCACAGCATTCGAAATTCAGGGATATGATACCGTCATCGTCAACATCCACTGCGATCTCCTTAGTGCCTGAAAACCCAAAGACGCTGGTGTTACAGCTTGAAATGATGACCTCATCACCAGCATCACAAAAAGTTTCGCCTACCTGGTTTAGTGACAGCTATGACCGGCTCTGTCTCCTCTGAGGTTTGTCCAACGCCAGCTTTATTCTGAGCGCGTACACGGAACACAAAATTCCCCCCTTCCTTCAGATTCTTAATCTGCAAAATGAAAGAAATCAGATTACACAACAGCTGCTGCCACACATGTAACTGGACAAAATAACTCAGCCGGACAATGGGGACCTTGAAGAACGTCTTCTCTGTGGCCTTAGTGTTGACTCCTTTCCACGCCTCCACTGGTGCGTCTGCTTCCTTGATGTCGATGTAAAACCCGTTGACCGGATCACGGCCCTGGTATACAGGTGGTTTCCAAAGCAACACCAGAGAGTCGCTACGCACCTCTCTTACCTGCAGGTCGTGAGGAGGCCCTAAGGTCCAAAACAGGAAGTAAGAAACACACCAAGGCTTCAAAATCTGAAGGTCAGTTGGTCTGATTACATGTGTACACAGAAAAAGGAATACTACTTTTTGCTCCATGTTCTTCCTTGATTTCATATGAACATGTTAACAACCGATTGTCATCTTCAAGTAAAAGTGAGGATAAGAACACATTTATCAAGTATAGTGACAGAGATTAGATAACTTTTTAGAAACAGTAGGTCAAACCAACCTGGCACAGCGATGGTCCACTCCTCGCACAGGAAGGTGTCACTGGGCAGTGAAGGGATGCCGACACCTGCCATGTTGGCTGCCCGCACCTGGAACTGATACTTCCTCTTCTCCTTCAGATCAGACACCTTTAGACAAAGAGACATGAAGACAGACCCTTAGTTATAAGAGCCTTTTAAAATTGGAACCTATTGGTTTTATGAATTTAATAACTCACCCTGTAGGCCCTCTCGCTGATCGACCTGATGTTGGCCTCGTGCCACTTCCCTGTCACACCATCGATGACCTCACGGTAATCCACGAAGTATCCGGTGATGTCAGCACCGCCGATGAATGTTGGCTGTTTCCAGGACAGCACCATGGAGTCAAATACACACTCCAGGACAGTGATGCCATAGGGTGGAGCAGGGGAGGCTGAGATGATAGAAAACATAAATTAACACCATAACGCCTCCCAAGGGGGAACTGGGTGAAGTAATGGGAAACTGAAACAATGAGGTGATACTTTTAATTTTCAAATGTATTTTTTTATACCTCCGTCCAGCTGCATTCAAATGAATTGGAATTCATTAATAATCCTTTGAAATGCTTGTAGCCTAAAAATGCATTTCATGAGTTTATTGTAGCTTTGTCGATGCTAGTAAGCTTCAGTGTCCCATTACTGAAAACTGTTCTATTTACAGCACGTATTGACTACATTTAAATTCTCTTTCTTCCATCGCCAAAATTCTACTGAAGTCATTGAAGTGTTTATTACTTTAAATACAATAGTATGAGTACCTGCTGTAACAGAATATTTTCCAACCCACAACACAATTGCACCTTTTTGAAAAGGCTTCTGTATTAAGGTGTGCTTAGAAGAACTGTGTCAGATTTTAGAAAATACACTTCTTTGCTTTGGAAGTTACATTGAAAGGTCTACATGCTAACCAGGATAGCTAGCTTTCCTTAGCATGACAACTGGAAAATTGAAAACGTTAAACCTTGCTAAAGCTCACTATAATGTTGTAACTTGTTTGTTAAATTTAAATAAAATAAAAATGTGACAACCAGTCATCCAGGAAGTCACAACGCCGGGCTAATGAGACGCCCGTATCCAGTCTTGCTAATGCTATGCTAAGCGAACCATGTTTAGCATCATATTTTACAGACAGATGTGGAATTCTTTTTCTTGTCTACCTCTTGTCAAAAAAGAACTATATATAATGGGTTGGATAGTTATGCAGTACAATTTGTGGTATGAAAATTCCGACATTTGACACAGTGATTTCTGGGACTGTGACTGTTATTGATTTTGGGCAGCCCCTTAGGCTGCCCAAAATCAATAATTTGTAACTTGGGGATAACAAAATGGCTTTTCGACACAAATAGTCACTTTAACTTGATACTCTTTCCTATTAAGGGATGTTTAGTCAAATGTCTGAGACGTGGACTTCAAAAGGAGAACACAGTTATACCAAAAAGGTCTTAGGTCACAAGTGTGGTGCTCTTGAGTTGGTTGGATGACCCACTTTTCAAGTACAGGGTGTGATTAGCCGGCTCCTGCCATGACATAGTGCTCTGAGTACTGAATGTGATGGCAGGTCCCGAGGTGCCGGGTGACCGATGTTGAGCCTCCAAGTGAGGAGGTTGTGGGAAAGTGGTGGACTTAAAACTATTGACAAGCGGGACTGTGTTGAGTTAAAGTTTGGTGTGTTATACAGCGACTTACCTTAAAAAGAAGAATACCAGTAGACAACTTTACCAACTGTTTAGTGATTCATATCAAAAGCAGATACATTTAGAACATTGCAAAACTGTTTTCATAAGGGGAAATCTTTCTTTTATTACATGATGAAGTCATATTTCTAAGAATGCTAAGAGGGGGGATTTGCTTTTTGTGTTTTTCTTTTGGATTTGACAGAAAGATGTCCATCTGTGACCAGTGCTCACCTTCCAACTCTCTCCGGGGCCTTGCAGTCTCCAGATTAGCAGAAGCATCTACAGGGAACTTACGTGCTTGTTTGGCCTCAGGCTCATTGACTGTCTTTACAGCCTGATCCTGAACCTCAGCAGTGACAGGTTCTAATTGTGCAGTTAGTGAGTCAGAAACTGAGTCTGACACAGACTCTGAGACCAGGTCTTTTGCCAGGTCAGGGGCCCAGGACACACTGCCTTTCTTGCCCCCCTTGTGTTTATTTTCGACGGGGTCAGGCTGTGTGAGTGCTGAGCTATCTGGCCCAGCCCCCTGCCTGGCCTTCGTGTCAGCCTGAGCTTTATTGCGCTTAGTGTAAAGGGGGGACTGGACATTTTCATGCGTGCCCGTCCAGCGTGGCCTGTGCTCAGTTAGTTGGCCAGCGTTACCCCCCGGACCCATCTCCGGCAACACACCATGAGGGATGCCGCCCCCTACAGGAGTTAGCAGAGAAAAGCAAAAGAGGCTTTTTAAAGAAACAGGCACAAGATCTGTTCACAAGTCAAGTCGAGAAGACTAGCAGAAACATAAACAGTTCTCTCTATCAGCCTAAAAATACAGTGAAATGTCTTCATCTGACTGGGAGTGAAAAATGAAGACAAGATGGCCAACAAGTGACATCCATGTGAGGAGGTGACAAGACTTTATTTTGGATTATGAGAGCATGCAGGTGTTTGAAAAATACCAGGCAATGACTGTTTGCGTGCAGGCTTTATAGCAACCCTCTATGAAAAACACTGTAGACTTCCATTAAAAAGTTGATATGAAGTATTGTAGGCCTATTTGTTTTTAGCTTTTAGCTGTTCCTTATCTATGTATAACATGTACTTTAATTGTACTGTGAGTTACGTTTTTAAGAAAGTAGTAAAGGGGGCAGTAGTTTAACAGCCCATTCAATTCTTTGTATTTAAACAAAGTAGAAATCATTGTGTTTCCTAAAAACATTACCAATATGTCTGCCTGAAGAGAAACACACTGGCATTGTGTACTAAGTGAGTGTGTTTCATGAGGGAAACAGAGAAAGTTGCTCAGTTAAAAGTTTGCCAGTGAATGAGCAACATCCAAAGGCTGGAAGTTATTTTGGTTGAAATGCCAAGAGTTTTTAGGGACCACATGCAGGAGATAAGGACGATTATAACAGCAGCAGAATTGGTATTTTATCCTATTCCATGTTATTGTTTATCTTATCTTTACCTTTATCTTGATAAGGTGATGATACTAAATTATTGCTTTAAAGAATGATGGTGTCCAAGTTGAGGATATTTTTGGGGGGATTTATAGATTATTGTATAGGGTGTTATTACTATATATATGATCTTGCAGAAATGTGCCGTATCATGACGTAACTTATAAATGAAAAAATACTGTTATTTTAGCCATAGCGTTTTTGTTTGGCGTTCTAATTCAGGCACCAATTGATCAGAGCAATTCCACTGCCAGGTTAGTTGCGATATGAGAGGTTTAAACATACACAGACACACATTAAGGGGCTCGATGGGGCGGGGAGGTGTGTGTGACGGTACCTTTAGCACCGTGTGGGGTTGCCGACACGCCTTGTGCCCAGGAAAAGTGAGGGAAATGGGGGATGGTGGTGGTGTGTGACGTTGGGCTGGTTTGTAACAACCACTGAGTTGGATCAGAATGACCCAAAATAGAGGAAGTCTACAAGTCCTGACCCGCCTCAGGCTGTGCAGGGAGGAGGAGGAAGAGGAGGAGGAGGAGGAGGAGGAGGAGGGAGGGTGTATGTGACTGGACATGGTGGTGGGTAGGTGGGGCACATACCAGTGCAGAACAACGTGATAGGTTGACAGGGTGGAACCATGGTGGAGAAAGTGTGGGAGTGTAGATGCTGATGGTATAACAAACTGAAGACATCATGTAAAAATGCAAACTCTTGCATGTCTTTTATAACTTTAAGAAATGTCCTAATATAATATATCCTAACATAATTTTTGTTACAACCAAGTTAAAAAACATACTTCGGCAATACCAAAGGCTGACTTTTAAACAATATTAATACGCTTTTCTATAGGTGGATTTTTCCTAAAACCACACATCTAAAAAACAGGATGACCTATATTTTTTACTTTGTTCTTACTCCTGTAAAGTTTTACTTACCAATAGCAGCCTTCACCTCCACAGGCTCAGACTCTGGGGAGAACTGGCTGAGCCCTGCTGCGTTCACTGCCCTCACCCTGAACACGTATTTCTCTCCCGTCGTCAGACCATGGCAGATGAACCTGTGAATGTATTTCAAATATGATAATGGCATTGTTTTTATATACAAACTCCTCTATATGGTTAACAGGAAAGGAGTTGTTTTACCTGGTAACATTAACAGGCTTGTTGTTGCATGGCTCCCACTCATTGCTGTCCAAAACGCTCGCCTCAATGTAGTATCCAACCAACTCCTTAGCTTCACTGGATGCTTGCCAAGACACAACAACGGATGTGTCTGTGTTTCTGATAGGGACAACTTTGCTTGGGGCAGATGGGATATCTGTGGGCCAGAATGCATGGTGTCATTAACTGTAAATGGGACATAATGCTATGATGATGCCTGCATTTGTTTTTTCTAACCAAGCTTGTCTCCAACAGTTGAGGCCTCCGTTGGATCAGATGGCTCGCCGACACCAGCAGCGTTGCAGCAGCGGACGCGGAAGCTGTAGGAATTCCCCTCAGCAAGATCAAACAGGGCAAAGCGAGGAGACTTGACGGGGATCTCAGTGTTCACCCTCTGCCAGGTGTCTGAGCCCGCAACACACTGAAGCAAAGATACGAAGTGTGAGTTTTTCCTTAATAAGTCACAAATAGGAAAATGGTCAATAACTTACTTTTTCCACATAGTACATGACACCCTCAAGGCCTTTGTCTCCAGGGGGCTTCCAGCTCAGCACCACATAGTTCTTGGTGGCCTCTGTCACCTGCAGCTCAAGAGGTCTGCCAGGAACAATGCCCTCTGAAGGTCAAGAGATAAAGTATGAGTCCCTGAAGACACCATTTAAATGAGCAAACTAGATTTAATCAGCAATTGTCAAAATAAGTGTCCTACCTGCAGGCTCCTCCTCTGTGACAATGATTTGGCCAGTCCAAGGAGCAGAGGCACCTGATCAAAATCATGAAAAGTTATGAATTAGGGATTTCAAATTATTATATTTTTTATGAAAAAATAAAAAAGATTCCAATTTGAAATCATAAGGTGTTTCTGAACAGAATTTGATCATAGGTAGTGGCAGTGGAAAAAGCTTTTTAACATAAAAAAAAAAAAAACATTAGGAAAAAGAAACAAAATGTCTAAATAATATTCTGGAACAATAGGAAAAAATAGAGTCTATATCGGCCAATAGCATTGTACCTGACTCATGTTGTACTATCTTACTTGAATTACTTTGTAAAGCTCTTTAAATATGGATAAGAGATAGGCTGTATTCTAGCTGACAGACATTAAAAGGCTGCAGTACCTCTAATGCGGGCGCGGTCAGAGGGGTCCATGGCAGCTACCGGCTCAGAGACCCTGGACGGGTGGCTCATGCCATTCTGGTTGACGGCACGCACACGGAACATGTAGGAGCGGCCCTCCACCAGACCGGTGACGGGGAAACGGGCAAACTTAACCGGAGTGTCATTGCACTGGACCCAGTGGGTGGTTCCAACCTCACATCTGAACACAAATTACAATAGGTTATAATATACATCCGTTTTTAACAAAATGTTCCTAAATAATTACTGACTCCCAGAATTTTTGGAGAATGTGTGCAAAGGATTGAGTGCAGCTGTTTGATTTTTAAAATACCAGTCAGTGACATTCTTGCTATTGTATTTATATAAAGGTTATTTTCCGTAATAAGTATTGCATCTGGGAGTGGTATCTGTTGGTTTCATACCAGACTTTTCAAATAGTACTTAAATACATTATTATTATCTTTTCCCTCAGATTTTCATTTAAACAATTTTTTGAAAAGTTTTCAACATACATTATGTTTTGTAATTTGCAAAGCAAGCCACTGAAGCTGCTTCATTAAAACATTTTCATGAGAATAACTAGGTACACCAGAGTTTTAGAGACGAATCACAAACAGAAAAAAGTGTAATGTCACAGACAATTATGTTCAAACTGTTGTTCTCCCATTCTCTTAAATCTTTGAGGTTTGTTTTCCAGATTACCACTCCTGTGAGACACTTTACTGAAATGTCTAGCACCATATTGACCTACCTGTCCACAAAGTAGCCCAAAATGGAGTCTCCCCCATCGACAGCTGGCTGCTTCCAGGTGACGATGATGTAATCCTTGTTGGCATCCAGGCAGCGCACATCCAGAGGGGCCCCAGGAGCTCTTTCAACCTCAGCTTCAGAATCTAACACATCCAGAAACACCAACAATAAAATAACGGTATGCGTACTTTCTTTTGTTTTACACACTATTCTTTTTCATATTTCGTTATCTTTCATTTAAAGTGTTGTCTATAGTTGATTGCTTCTACTGGTGGGTTTAAAATGAGCTGTGTGATGTATGTTGAACGGTTTGGGCTCAGCCCTTGATGCCAGGAATGTTTCTGGTCCTCACTTTAAACACAAGCCAAGAGCAATCAGCGAGAGGAGGACAGAATTAGCTGTATCCCCCCCCCCCCCCCGAGTGAAAGGGGATAAGAGTGATGACTCTTAAAGAAACATATGGGGTAATGCCAGGCCACCTAAGAGTTGCATCATTAAGTATAGGAGCAAATGTCAACTGGGTAAGTGTGTATCCATGCAGCTTAAAAGACAAAGTGTGTTCACTCACAAAGAGAAACACAGATCAATAAGGACACTGGGCAGCCTATTGTTTCTCGTCTAGCAGATATTTACAGTATCTTTCTGCACCAGGGTCATTCCATAGCTCTCTGAGAATAGCCCAACGGCAGCCAGGCTCATATAGCGTTTTGTTATGGAGACTGTACCTGGTCTCCTTTTTCCCCCCTGGTCAACTCTGAGTCAACAACAGGGTCTATTTTCTAGCTTGTTCACACTCAGCGTGTAGGAGCTGAAGCTGTAAAGGTCAGATTGTCTCTGAAGGCACCAAAGATAAGCTTCCCTGACCACCTTCCACAGTATTCAAACCCATGCCAAAGAGTTTCCACTGTGTGTTGTCGCTATAAAGATATCCTTTAAAACCAGTCACTCAAATTTGACTATTAAATGTAGTGTTTTTATCAGCTGCCAGAGGACAAGCTGTTGCTTTGATCTTGACCTGATGACATAATAACGCAATAACAAGCTGCATTTAGCTTTGGTTGACTATAATGGTGGTGAAAATGTCTGTGCAAAGACATGTTATGCACTCATTATTTTGGGATATTTATTTCTTACGGATAAGTTACGGATGGCATACCCACCTCTGACAAAGACGTAGGCGGAGTAGGTTTCATATCCAGACTTGGTGGTGACACGCAGGGTGTAGAGCCCCTCGTCCTCTTTGTTCAGGTGTGTGAGGGTCATTGTGGCGTGATCTCCACTCCAGTGCATGTTGTACCATTTAGAAGGAGACAGAAGGACATCTGGGAAAATACAATAGAAGGTGGTTGAGTAACATGTGATAAAAATATAATCCTCTTCTAAAAATAATATACAAACCAGGGACATTCACAAAAATCTTAATTTATTCAAAATCACTACTCATTCCATAGTGTAAGATAAGGAGTAGTGCTGAAACGTATATTTACACAGGTACTTTACTTTAGTACTATAATTTCCTATATTCTGCTACTCTATACTTCAAGATATCTTCAATTCATAGAGAAATAATTCACTCTTTTCTCCCCTCAGTTAATAAAAAAAACCTTAGTTACTCTGTTGATTCTGATCCCTAATAAAAAGTATAATCAATAAACAAATGATGATGCGATATTAAATGCTAAGATAAGAAACACAATCATTCAAATGATCTTCATATTTTCATTCTGAAATAATTCTGCCAAATGCTTGTATTTTTGGTAAAATAAGTATTTATTGATGCCAATCATTTTGTACTTTTTTTCAAAGAAAATGATATGAGTGATCAATGGTTTGGGGCGGCTAAGTAAATCCATATGTTGAATTCATCTTCTTACCGTCTCTGTACCACTGGATCTCTGGCTGATAGCGGTGCAGGGCAGGGGAAATGATGACTGTACATCCAAGACTAATGGTCTCACCCTCTCTTCCAAACGTCACACCAAATTTATCAACAATGTGAGTCTTGAAGTTTACGCCGTACTCACACACGGGGCCATCTGCAAACAGAGCAAGATACAGCAGCTTTAGTCAGAGCTTAAACTGGCATTAATGTGCAAACACTTTGCACACGTCACTCATTGTACAAAGAGTTGAACTAGCGTTCAATTCAAGTGGAAGAACAAAACATTCACTACGAAACAACATTATCACATCAAAAATCATATCCAAATAACAAACAATAAGCTAGATCGACATTTTTCAGCCAGACAGAAAAAGGTAGGGAAGAGAACACGTGTAGGAATAAAGAACAACATAAAATACGAGCTAAAAGAGTGACTATGAAACAGAACAGTGCTCCCAAAAAGTGGATGTTTTCGTCATTATCATGCATTAAACAGTGAAGCACATCAAACTTGTGAAAAACCTGGTTGAAAGAAATCACTCAATATTCAGTGATTTCAGATGTGGAATTAGTTGAAAGGATCTACAGTACAAAATGAAAAAAGATACTCTACAGTTTTGTATTTCCAAGGCTCTATACATTGATGGCAACAAAATCCCTCATTTTACGCAAATGCATCTTCTCACACTAGCACATTCCTTTTAAAAAAATGGACGCATAAGCTTGCAAGGTTGCATACTTTAACTTGGTGTCAACTCTGAAATGCTGAAAAATCTGTAGATTTTTCCATACAAGGAGTACTGTGAACACCATGTACACAGACAGACAAGTGGTCATGCAGAGACCAAACAGTGACAGTGATCACATGACCCTGTTACCTTCAGTACTGCCCCCTGTATTATTGCCGCAGCATCAAGGAAACAGAACAGTTGTTAGTGCAGTAGTGCACAGCCCCCAACCCCCACACTCTTCACTGTATATCAGTGTGTACAGTATAAGCAGATAACCAGCAAGAGTAAAGTCAATAATATAAAAAAAAATCAAATGACAAATAAATGCATAATTACCATTATTACTATCGTTTTCATTATTATACTATTGTTTTCTTTGTTCAGTCTCATTCACTTTTCTTACATCAGCATTGGGCAGATATTTTCAGCATCTTAAAGTAAGCAGCTGTACGGTACATGCGCACAGCAGACAGACACAGTTAGCAAATAGCTGGTGAAAATAATCAAACATCTTTCTCAAGAACTGTTGAAGACAAAAACAGAGCTAAAAGGAGAGTACATTTTATGACATATATTCATCAGGTTGGCAGAAAAGCAAATGCTAACGTAGCTCAGAGTCTGCTAGAGGTATAAATTAATGCAATATGCTAACAAATTAGCTAAAAACAGCTTATCAAGACAAAGTATGTTTATGCTGTGTTTTTATCTTGTTCTTCTACTCCGTAGTGGTTGTACATCAATGAATGCAACATGAATTCCACAATTTAACATACAATATATACAAATACACAGTAAATTCACACTTACGTCTAGGGGATGGCAGGGACTCATCCATATCACCTTTGAACCCTATGGAGAAAAGCAGTAGTTACCATTAAAGCGAACACATGGTGTGCACAGTATTATACTGTCAAGATATCCAAATATGAGATTATACACCATGACATTTGCCACGTTTCACTGGCTTAGGCCTCTCATTAATAGAAATGTACAAGTCAAAGTATATTTGGTTCCTACTTTTAAGAGATGTTGCAGTTAATACATCGGTATATGCAGAAAAAGCCTTTACATTTGGCAACTTTACTTATTTACTAATTAACTGATGTACAATGAGCTATAATTACTGGCTTTTCTTGTTCTTTTAACACATTTTGTGAAGCTTGTTCATGATAGGTGAATTGGGGTGTGATGATTGTCTGACTTTCTGAAACCTACTCTTAACAACGACAGAGGCAAATGAAGACAGCTCTCCCTTGGAGTTCATGGCAGAGACACGATACTGGGCTGTGTCATCAAAATCACATCTGAAAGAGGAGAGCATCAGGTGATCAATTCCCATGATAAGCAGAATCTACTGTACTGTGCCCTTCCCCCGTGTCAACCTCCCAAACATGTAAATAATACCAAGTATGTGAGCCCTGGCTGTAAGCGTTCCATATCTCCTGAATACTTTGGTTATAAATAGACACCACTGCTGATGTCATGTGCACCAGGTGGTGAGGGTCTCACATGAAAGTATCTGCAGCCGACATATTCTATTAAAATGGAAAAAATATCATCTCATTTGTTTCTCCTTGTGATTTTGAGTGTGTTAAAATGGTCTTTGATCTTAGAGTATGGTGAAGTACATGTAAAATAAAAGTACAAAATAACATAAGAACAATAAGTCTACACAAGCTAAGATGTATGCAAAGTCTAACACATTTGGCAATGTTTCATTTATATTTACAAAACCTGTTACAGTGTTGAATGTTTTGGGAAGATTTTATTTGTATGTAGGGGAAGCTACACCTACCTGTTGATCTCCAGTGAGTGCATGTTGTATTTGCTCTCAAGTTTATACTTGTCACCATGGCCAACAGGGTCGATGGCAACATTGTTTTTGTACCTTTTAGTAGGAGGCAGCAAACATGAAAGAAAACAGGCCAGAAGAAAAAGAAAGAACTTGAAAATGACACATATAATAGATAAAGCCATCTAAATGAGATGAGTACAATCACAGATGAATAGGCAGGCGAGAAGGGGACAGAAAGGATAGATTTAAAGATATAATATTGGTTATTATGTATGTCTGTGACCTACCAGACGACCCGGGGGTCCGGCCAGCCGCGGACAGTGCAGTGCAGCCGCACACACTGCTTCTCCCACACAGTGTGGGAGCGCGGTTTAATCACAAACTCCGGGGTATGCATCAGGCTGTCTTCGTTCATACGCTTAAAGTGTACCCCGTGTTCATGGATCTATAAACAGACAAAATCACTTAGGACAATTGAACTTTAAACTTAAAAAATATATAGTATATTTCACCAGGTATTCACAATCCACAGTTGAAGCAAAAACAAAGCAAACTAATTCAGCAACATCCCTTTTTTCCCCCATGCAAGACGTTTGTACTTTTAAACTTGAAACGTGTTGTGAGTGTTTGTCGTTCATTACGTTCTGAGAATAGCTAGGGGTCTTGAGGCATCGTCTAGTTGAGCGTCCAGTAACCAGTCAACACATAAAACGACAACACCACTGGGACACTGCCTCCCTATGTCTCAAGAAACAGGATCCCCTAAAGAATGTGTCACCTAGTAGTAACGCTATCTGGCAGAGTGAAGACAGATTAATACAGTGAAGCGGTCACTGTGGATTGTATGATGCTTAATGAATGGTTGGATCCTACTTCACATGATAATCACCCTGGGACAATAATAACTTCCTTGTGTAAGGAGTAGTAACAAACACCAAAGGCACTTAGGTGTCACTAAGTAGTACTGAAATGATTTCTGCTCAGTGATGCAACCATGCAGCTAACCTCATTTTGTAATGTAGCCTGATATTATTCTATGATTGGAGAACATATATTTGTAATATTATGAAAGAGGATAGTCTAATCTGAAGATGTCAGATGGTAGAAAAGCTTTCTGTATTTCAACAATCATATATTGAAACATTTAAAAATGGACCTGTCCATATTAGGTTTCAAAAAACTCAATACTGCTGTTGGACAGCATAGTGACAAAATGCAAGAAAGAAAAATGTAACTGCGACAAAGGGTTGAAAGAACACAATGATCAAGATCTACTAAATGATTTACATTAAGTGACAGTAAGAGTAGCCTTCACAATCATGTCACTCATATTTTGTGATGTAAAAATGATAAGCAGTTAGTTATTTATATTGTTGAAAGAGTATATCACCTCCTGTACAAGCTCTAAAAAGCTACATTTAGAATTCCCCCACTGACCCTTTTGTTTAGAGAGATGCGCTCGGCCGTCTCTCGAATGGCCTCCCTCCTGGAGGTCTGCTCTGACCTCTCCATCTCCATGCCACTGGTGAACAAATCCCTGCGGGCCATGTACTCAGAAGAGTCCCGCACCCTTGCTTCCTCTCTACTCGAAAACCCAGTCCCAAACTCTTGACTAGGAGTTTGTAGAGAAGGTCCAGGAATGGGGAGTTAGGCATAACTGTAAAAAATTGTCTCCAAACACTCTTGTAGTATACTTTGAAGAGATTATTACCTGCCCCTGAAGATAGGCACTACGTAGCCGATGATTTGGTGGTCCTTATCCACAGCCAAGTAAGTTGGCTTGGCCCTCTTGAGTATAGGGCTCAGTCTGCTCGCTTCCAGCCCATAATGTGTAGACACGTTAAGTCTGTGACATTTAGAAAACCATCAGCCTGGCCAGACTATGCAACTAATAAGATTACATCAAAATGTGGGGATGAAGCCATGAGGGGGGTCAATTAGTGGTAGATGAAGGTTCAGTGGGTAGTGAAGAGGTTTAGTTGTATTATTTGTATGTGTCCAGAATAATTAAATATTTTGAATCAACAAATGGCATCTGATGCAAAGGACAACATGAGTACCACTGTTGTATTTATTCAATAACTAAAAGACGCCAAATCGAATAATCATGTATCATACTCTATTTGCTTTCTAAGGCTACAGTTCGGGAAGGAATGACAAGTGGAGCGATGAAAGAAAAGACGTTTTAGATTTAAGGCCAGACGCCACACAGTTTGTCTGTGGAAACACTATCTGCAGCACTCAGAGTTGGGGGTAGGGGGCTAAGGGAATGAGATAACAAGAACTTGATAAGCAGGGGGGACCAGATTGGTGACAGGGCTACTGCTCTCTTTTTCCATGTATCTATCTGGGACACTTTTCCTTCAGCTCTGACCATTTTCACTTTCTCCAATATCCAGAAATAAGACCACACTTTGGATTCATTACTGAAATCCAGTAAACGTCAATGTTCCTTCCTAAATAAATGCAGTATCTTTGCCAGGACGACATTAATGCAACCACTCGGACTGTTAAATCATCATCACATCATAATCCTCCTCTCATCAGCACAGATTTGGTGGCTGGTGTAAAGGCAAATATCTGATGGTGTAAGCCAAGCCTAAGCCCCCTGACCTGTTCACACTCTCCAGGCCAGTGTATTTAAACATAAGCCACTGTAAAAAAATGGGACCCCCATAAGCAGGGTGTTTTGTAAATCCTTAAATATGAAAGAAGAGCACCTTCCCAGGGACAGAGAATCCATCTCATAAAACAGCTTTAAATCAGTGACTTGACACCACCATCATTCTTTTTCAGTACATTTGACCGAGCATATTCACCGCAATAACACTAATGCATTTCAACAATGTCCACTAAAGAACAACTTTACTTGTGTCTTTTGGTAAGTCACTTCGTTTTTAATATATAATGCATGTAAATGATATGAGATTTTAAAGATAGACTGACAATCTGTCATTTGTTACTTTCCCTCCAGCATGGTATGTACAGGTCAAGATTCTATTTCAGTCTATGCCATATACCATAACTCAACCATTGCACAACATACATAGCATTTCCGTCCCGTTTCTCTAACCAACAGTCTTTCCCTGATTGGAGCAAAAATGTAATAAACCACATATCCAAAAATCATTTGAGTTATTTAGGAATAGATGTGTTACAGATAAGAGTTCATGAGCAGGCAGAAAAGCAAACAGGTCCTTTATTAGTCATCATGCAAGGAGCTTCATGCTGGATTCAAAGATGTTTTTAGGGAGCAAAGATCTTTTGGTGTGTGTGTGAAGGTTGATCAAGGAGAATCAGAAGAGGGAAGGATGGTTACTTTGGTGTCAATATGGCTGTGAAGCGGGACATATGATCTCATAGCTGTGACCGGGAAGTGATCCAACAAGGTTGATGGAGATGAACTTTAGGTTGGGTGTTAAGGGGAGCTTCCTGTGACAAGAAGTGGATTGATGAAGGTATGATCCTCTTCCTCCTTCTTACCCACTGCTCCTGCTGGTGGCAGCGGAGGTGCTGCTGCCAGCCGTGTACCTGCTGCTGGCCTGGTACTGGCTCAGTTTGGACACTGTCTCCTTGCTCCTGTAGTCACGGTCATAGTGGCGGTGGTGCTTCTGGTAGAACGGTAAAGATCCAGACATGTTGCAGGCCGCTCCTGGTGTTAGCCGCGAGCTTCCGAGTTTCTTGCTGCCTACTTTGTCTGTTTGGTTAGTTAGTATTCAAGAGCAGGTGGATTTACCATTATTATAAACTGTAGGTCAATGACTTTCATTTAGCGTTACATACTTTGGTCGAAATCAGTAATTGGCTTTACTGTGCTTATGGAAAACAAATTACTTTGCCAAACTAAATAATAATAATATGGAGAAGTTGGTAATCCCAATGATGCCATTTCATATTTCTAACAATATTGTTGCTAAAAAAAAGCATAATATTGTCTTGACCAAAAACAGGAAAAACTAAAGGGGTTATACTTTTAAACATCCTCAAATTGCAAATGTAAACCTAATCAGCTAGCTAGACAACATATAAGGTTCAGGCTTCAGGCATTTTCTCAGCATGCTATGACAAACATGCATCAATTACAACCTCACTTATCAGGCCTCCTCCCTGCATATCTGTTGCCACTTACCCTCGAAAAAATCCCTTAAACTCCAAGTTATAGAGGAAAAGATGGTCAAAATCCAAAGCTCGATATCCCAGCAAAACTACAGGTAGGTGCGTTCAGGGCTGCGGTCTATACAACAAAAATAATGTTGTCCCTTGCCAGAATGTCCAAGCAGCAGTCACAACCTTTTATGGTGAGGGTGGAGATAAATATAGCTGAGAGCAGAGTGTTGGGGGACAACACATTTATGGCTGCAGGTCTCTGCTGATGAACATTACTGTCTAATTTGCAGGTAAACACAGGCTTACTCTTGTATTTTTTGTCTAATCTTTTGATATGAATGTTTGCCTCTTATCCTGTCTATGTATAAAATACTATCCTAACTCCTGTATTTATGAGTTAATGTACAGATTTGATATGCCTTACTGTATACTTTGTTTGTTTCTATGTCACAGCCTTATGCAGATGTAAGCAAATAAATGTGATGGAGTCAACCAGGTATTAATATGACAAAGCCTACTTTAAAGTTAGGATACAAAAGCACCTCACGATGCAGATTTCCCGAAAGGCGCAGTGACCCCCAGATTTCAAAAGTGACCATTTTAAATGTATGAACTAATATTCATTATTATTTGTTTACATTTGAAGATCTTGCTTGCTCTCAGCCCACAGTATGCCATCACTGCTTAATCTCCAGTATCTTTTGTCTTGACTTGTTACCATAGCAGTCTAACTTTAGCTGCTGCATGCTATTGTTAAAGTCTCTTTTGTCACTCTCACTTTCAGACCCACTCTCCTTTGTGGAAGCTCACAAACGTCCCCTCCTGTTCCCTCGTCTCATCAGAGCCTCCTTAAGGAGAGATGGATAACTCAATGATTGTTGATGGAAACACTCTCCTGGTGCAAGTATGACTCATTCAGGACTCTTTTGTTGAAAGTCAGTTTATTAGAGGCCATTTGGCAGGCAGATTCAATTTAGCTGCCAGCCACAGATGTTTGGACATTGTTCTTGGAATTGACCACAACACTAGGTAGGTTTCCATGGCAAAAATATCACGTCAGTGAACACCTCTGAGACCTTTGAGTTGCAAGCTTTTTAAAACAGTGAGCATTCCAACATGCCTACAATGTTTTGGCAACAATCTAAAGTGTAAACCCATAAAAGAGATTAACACTGAGAAGAACAATACTCTTGAGAATATATCAAAATTCATTTTGATATATTCATTTTGATATATTCTACAATTGTATTATACTGTATGTCAGAAGCCGTTAATAATTTGCCAACATGAATGATTTGAATCGAACTTTATGATAAGCTAAGCTAGCCATCTGCTGACTATGGCCCTCGTTTTTAAAATACTAACAGTGGTATTGTTTTTTGATCAAACTATTTGCACTGAAATGCAATTTTCTATTATAGATACATGTTTGTGTTATATATGTTATTATCTTCCTAGGAACGTAACCAGTGTGATGATCATACCTTAAGCAAACAAAAGTCACACTGAGCATATTACAGTATGTGTGTAACAATAATGTTCACTTGATTTTATTACATATATTTATATCATAAAGTCTGTGTAGAACCCTGACATACTGTACCTACCTATTAGTGAATATTATTGATATCAAAGAATAGAACACATTCTTTCTGTAGGTTCTATCATAAGCAGCATGGCCTTTAGTGTAATCTGGTTGATACTGCTTGACTAAGAATGCACAAGAATAAAAACGTTTAATAATTATTGAAATGATTAATTGTATCACATTTTAACTACCATGGTTAATAACATTGAGTTCATCTGTATACTTGAATGCAATATAATACAACCACCCTGTAGACTTTAAGCCTATCATGTTCAGTTTGTTGAGATATCAGAAATGTGATGAATTTAAAAAATGACAGCAGATTGTGGTTAAGTTGTATTATGTGACATTGTATTGATAGATGCTCATATATGTGAACTGTGTACTGTATGTGAAGTACATTAATGTTAGCACCATGCCACTTGGTTCAGCTGTCAGGAAATTCCAACCCTATGGACATCTCATGGGATCTATTAAGGGTATTTGTATGCTCTGCTTAGTATGGCCCCCACACATTAAAAGCTACTTGAATGTCTGAGATAACAGTTGTAGACATAAACAAATTCAATTGAATAGCTAACACAATATTAGGTAACAAACTCAAGAAACTGTTTATAATATCAGTGAGCGAAGGAATGGTTTTCTATAAAGCTAGCACACTCTAGTGGTTGGTGGTGACACTACATATACAGTATACAGTGTTTCGACTGCTCCTTTGAAAGAGAAGGGATCCAACAGTGAGGTCAAGTTTTTAAATAAATGAACTACAATTGTAACCATCATTACGAATAGTCGTGTTTTTAATGCATGTGGTGGTTTGTTTGCTTACAGCACTTTGAAAGTGATATGACAACGGGACAAAAGGCTGGCATGGCTTGTTTTAACCAGTGAGTCAACAGATTAACATCTTTCCTTTGAGTCCCTGCAGTACTAAGCCTCCCTTTTTGCAGCTATGACCCGGGGTACCAACTGTTGTCTGGCACAAGCTGGGAGTCAGAATCTATTATTATCCATCCTGTCAAAAATGTTTCTCTTCATTGTTTTGGTTTGAGCATATGAACTTCTTCTCATTTTTACTAGCTTTCACATTACTTCCTCAGGTCAAAGTTCAATTGAGGTTAACGTCGTTTTTATCCAAGAAAAACTTAGCTGAGAAGGCTACAAAAAGATAATGCAGCACCTAGTAACATATGCAGGTATTTTAGTTTTCCAAATGACCATAAAAGAGCAAAAGCAACACAAAAAAGCCTACTATGTATCTTGAAAACAGTGTCAACTAAATAGGGAAAAATGAACTATATGTTTTTAATTTGATACATCTAATAACACAGACATTTAATTTGATGCTAAATAATAATTTACTGTTATGTTTGCCTTTTTTCCTTGTGAGGATCCTTCAAGTTTTCCCTTGCCTTAATTGCAGGAAGGACGATGTATTCGTTCTTCCCTTAAAAGGGCATATCCAGGAATGTCAAGGCAGGCAAGGGAGTGTTTGTGGAAGTTACACAAACACTCTGTCGGGGGGTGTGATGTCATACTTTGTATTTTATTACCACTAAGAATTAAACATTATCATCTGCTTTCTGATCAAGTTAAGCATTATCTATCTATTTATTATGTATACACCGAAACAACCTATTAATTGGTTTTCAAGATAATAATAATAATAGTAACATAATTTATAAATCCCCCTATTTTATACAGTTGGTTTGCTCTAAATACCCAACAATGTTATCAGGAAGTGAAGAGGGCGGTGGTTGAGAAAAGAGCAGCATCGGGCTAGCAGAAGTTTCGGGTTGTTGTCAGGTAAGTTTGTGTTCTAGCCTTTTTTTCAGCTTACAATAGTTACTTTATGAATAATTTGATATTAAGATACCACACAGCTGGTAGAAATATAAAAAGCGTATATCTGAATAACGTGCTATCGTGTCGTTAGGCGTGTTCCGTTTGATTGCATCAAAAACACGGCTAACTGTTAGCTGCTCGGATACTGACTAGACAGCGACTGTTTAGATCCCGAATTAGTATTGTTACTTTTTAAGTGAATGGTTAACCTGGAAAATGTTATACATCTTCCATGTGAACATAGGTAACTTCCGCAACTGAATGATGAGTGTTTGTAGTGTGCTATCGTTCACAGCCTTGTGCACAGTATCGTAATTATTGTATGTGACCCAAGCTAGGCCGCAAGCCATTAAGACTGTACACGTAATTCCCCAGGAGTAGTGATTAGGTCAGGTATTAAAAACGAATTAAGGATCAAGTTAGTTTTGTTGAAGTTAAACTTTGTAATGTACGGTTTGTCAAGTGCGCAGTACAAACTAAAACCGTGTCACCATAACGTTAGCTCATGTTTGGGGGATCAAGCCAGTCCGTATTTGTACAGTGTTCATAACCTGATAATGAGTGCTTTGCAATAAATATAAACATTAACATTTTGACTATTTCTTTACTCGGAAAGGCTTTTTTTTTAAAAAGCCTAATTGACGCTTATTTCCTGTCGTCATCCTCCCCGGTTTTTGAATGTTCTGCTTTTCTTTGCTAAAGTGTCGCTTTCTGAATTTGTAATGGGAGATGTATACACAAAATAAAGTGTTTTTTGGCAGGCCAATTGATAACTTCCAGAGAACATTTTTATGACATTTAGAACTATAACTGAACGTTACTGGAGCCTTATATTTAAAACGTACTAGTTTCATAGAGAAGTTGTAACCATTTAACTATATTGTCAATATCTAATTATAATACCAAGCAAGGCTTTATACAACTCCTGTTCAAGCTGGTCGAGCCACTTTCCTTATGTCAACATAAAGATGTAAATGTAGGACTGTTTCAGTCTTCATCTCAGACATGTCCTGATAAGGGCATTTGTCCTCACATCACTAATTATCCTGCCCTCAGTGAAGCCAGTGAGCTGATCAACATAGAAAGATAAGTGAACATTTCCATTTATAGCGCCGCGAAGGACACTGCACTGGGGAATCGCTGCCAGAGAATTAAACACCCTGCCAAATCGTTGTAAAGGCAAACTCATATAGTAACAGGACAAAACATTTCATGAGCTTGTCTTCCAACGAGTCATCTTTTCTCTGACTGCTAGAGAAAAGATGACTCGATGGAATAGCTACATTTTGCTATGTACATGTCCATAGTGTTTTTAAATGATACTGATATTTATGGTCGCCTCCTTAAATAATAAAGTACAATTGCTGAATGCATAATCTAATATTTATATATTTATTCTCACAGGTAAACAAAAAAACAGTCAACATGTCTAGCAAAAGAGCAAAGGGAAAGACCACGAAGAAGCGCCCTCAGCGCGCGACTTCCAATGTCTTCGCCATGTTTGACCAGTCTCAGATTCAGGAGTTCAAGGAGGCCTTCAACATGATCGACCAGAACCGTGATGGGTTTGTGGACAAAGAGGACCTCCACGACATGCTGGCATCACTGGGTGAGTAGTAGCATGAGCTTACTAACATCCTAATAGTGTGTGGGTGTGCACCTACATGGGTTTTAAAACTAGTTCTACTGGCTGACATTTTTTATTTTGCAGTTGTTATTGTCACTTGTACTTAAAACACATTCTGTATTGAAACCCTTTAGCCTAAGTGCAATATACCTGTGTATTTCTACAGGGAAAAATCCAACTGATGAGTACCTGGAGGCCATGATGATGGAAGCTCCTGGACCCATTAACTTCACCATGTTCCTCACCATGTTTGGGGAGAAGCTCAATGGCACAGACCCTGAGGATGTGATCAGAAATGCCTTTGCTTGTTTCGATGAGGAGGGAGCAGGTACATTCTTCTGACAGTACTTTTTTTTTGAACGACAGAAAATAATCCTGGTTTGACCTAGTGAAAGTGTAGCTGATTTTCTATCTGCATTTTAAAGACAAGAGTGGCTCTAAAGAACCTTTTTTTCCATGATCTTTTTGGAAGTTTAGTTTTGTTCCAATTCTCCCCTACACCTTTTTTAAATTTCAGGTGTGTTTTGAAAAAGTTACCCTGCCCAAAGCAATCCAGTTTTGTTAAGATAGTGGTTTCTTAAAGATGGTAATGCTTTCATTGCAAGTTTATTCATGTCCTTATCTGATCCGACTGTTTTCCCCTCAGGTTCCATCTCGGAAGATTACCTCAGAGATCTGCTCACAACAATGGGTGACCGATTTACAGACGAGGAGGTGGACGAGCTCTTCAGGGAGGCCCCCATCGACAAGAAGAGCAACTTCAACTACGTGGAGTTCACACGCATCCTAAAGCACGGCGCCAAGGATAAGGACGATTAAAGAGCCATACCAGCAGATTCCTTTTCACCCTTTTTGCCTCTTTCTTCAGCTAGAGCACCGTGCTGCATGTCTCAACTCTCCAGTATAAACCCCATTTACCACCAAAGCAATAAATATCCAATCTTGTTTGTTGTGGACTTCCAGTTTTGCCAAATGTACACATCTCCAATGAGAAGATAAATCTAAGAGGCTGTAAAATGTTTTTCCTGTCACGTAAAGATGTGAAGTGGCAGCGCCTTGGAAGCTCTAAGGGAAATGTCTTTGCAGTTCATATGATCAGGTTTAGATGAATTTTTACATTTTATAATATAAACTTTTTAAATAAAGCCCTCTATCAAGTTGTATTATGCCTACTGTTTCCCTTCTATAAATGACAACTGAATTACATATTGCATTATTCTGTCTTTATTTTTCCTGTGGCAGAATTAGAATGCCTTTCAAGTCTTGACAGGTCGACTTTCTTCTCACTAAATTCATTCAACATGTTCCGACTAGCATTGGCTGAATTCTTTCTGAAAAATGTGAAATGATCACAACACACACTCGAAAAAAATACCATGTATTTATTTTTGCATTTTTTTTTAACATGCTGTACTATGTATGTCAACGACATACCACGCCTGGTTTCTAAACACTAACGTGCCTTATTCCCACATAAAATACCATGTTTTTTGTGTGCATTTTTTCATTTTATTCAACATAAGATAAGATGGACCTTTATTAATCCCCGTGGGGAATTTCAGTAGTTTGAACAGCAACAGGGTAAGGATGAAAACCAGGACAGCACAGATTAATACAATTAAAAATTAAATAACTGAAATAAGAAAATAATTCAAATTAACAAAGTGGATATGTGTTTTTTGTTATATAATCGACAAACTATACAATTTCGTTTGTTTTTTTTAAGCTATACAAAATTAAAGTAGTATGACTTTTTCATTTTTTTCTAAATGCAAAAATGTTTTCAACATTATAATTTTTTAAAAACATACTAGCCATTATATTTCAACAAACTAAACTGGGACTTTTTTAATGATATTTTGAATATTCTTTCCTATTACCATTTTATCAATCTCAATCTTTATTTATTTATATAGCACATTTAAAACAACCTTCAGTTGACCAAAGTGCTGTACAGGCAGTAACTACAATATTAAATAACACAATGGGAGAATTAAAAACATAAAAAGCACAATAACTAGAAACATATAAAAAATAAATAAATAAAAAACACATACAAATATAAAAATGTAATGTTCAACTAGTATTAAAAGCCAGTGCAAAGAGGTGAGTTTTTAGCTGAGATTTAAAAAGTTCAATAGACTCAGCAGTCCGGATATGTGCTGGGAGGCTAGGAGCTGCAACACTGAATGCCCTGTCACCTCTGGTTTTTTTCCTGCTCTGAGGAACCACCAACATATTCTGCTGAGCTGAGCGCAATGCTCTAGCTGGAGCATGGCGGTGCAACAACTCAGACAGGTAATGTGGTGCCAGTCCATGCAATGATTTAAAAACAACAAGTAAGTACTTGAACTGGATTTTATATATTTTTCCATGCTATAAAATGGCTTTTTTCAAAATGTAGGACTTGCTATACTGTGACTTTTTTTTAATTCCTTGATACACTATTCTATGATCAATTATAGATCTTGAAAATATACTGTGAGGTTTTTTTAAATACTATACTATGCCTTTTCTTAATCCTCTTCGGTATCTCTTCAAATTGACATTTTTATAAATGTATTGGCACCATGATTGGCACACTTTACTTTGATCTGTTTTTGTGTTTTGTCCTCCGGTTAATCATACAGTATATATCTGAATCATAGACTATTATCTGAATGAACATTTCCAGCATGATTTTACGGATTTTACGCGTCATGGTGCTGCCTTCTAATGCTGTCGGTTCAGACAGGATTTACAAGACAAATAATAATGTCCATCAAAATTGGAAAGGTTTAT
Source organism: Gymnodraco acuticeps (assembly GCF_902827175.1). Taxonomy (NCBI): domain Eukaryota; kingdom Metazoa; phylum Chordata; class Actinopteri; order Perciformes; family Bathydraconidae; genus Gymnodraco; species Gymnodraco acuticeps. The sequence continues at coordinate 637,510 of NW_022990021.1, forward strand.
AAAATGTTCATGTTGTGGCACCTGCCTCACCCTTTGTTCTGCTACAGAAACACTACCTAACTTTTTTTAGCAATATTTCTGGTAACTTTACATTGTCAATATCCCTCCTACCAAATACCGCATGAAATGCGTTCAGCCCGAGTCATAACAATCATCAACTGCAGAAAAACGAGGTGCCTTGAACGCCTCATAGTTCTTACGGAACCACGTTACGACAGCATCTTGGCTGACACTGGTGCAGTGAGCCTGTACCTTCGTATGAATGTCCAGGTATACTTTTTGGCGTTTTCACCTCTTCATGTAGTGTTTTATTTAATACCGTAAGCTAAAGTGTCAACCTTCGTACAGGGCGACTCATAAACTCTAGTTAGGAAGCTAGTAGCTAACGTTAGCTAACAGATACGTCAAGGTTGATCTTTTGTAAGTTGACAGCAGAGTAACGACGAAGGGATCTAAGTTCTGCCTGTAGAATGTTCTCTGAATTACTTACATATTGTGAGTGTGTGTGTGTGTGTGTGTGTGTGTGTGTGTGTGTGTGGTGTGTGTGTGTGTGTGTGTGTGTGTGTGTGTGTGTGTGTGTGTGTGTGTGTGTGTGTGTGTGTGTGTGTGTGTGTGTGTGTGTGTGTGTGTGTGTGTGTGTGTGTGTGTGTGTGTGTGTGTGTGTGTGTGTGTGTGTGTGTGTGTGTGTGTGTGTTACCAAAGCAATCCTGGAAAAAAGATTTCTTGTGTTTCTTGTTTCAGTTGGGTCTGAAGATTCCTGATGCAGGGTCATGGCCCTGAAGCTGATCCAGAGATTTCCGCTGCTCGGGCAGTTCGGGATTCTCCGTTACCCTCCGGTTGGACCTGTGCTCCCCTCCAGGCTGCTGAGGACCAGGAGTGAAGGCCAGTCCTCATGTGTAGGCTACGTGTTCACCTCATCCAGCAGCAAGAAGCTCCACTCGGACTATGGGATAAGAAACCTGACCACCATCGTCAAGGAGCCATCCTTCTTCGCCAGCAGCTCTGTGGGTCTCCACAAAGACTCATCCCCTCGGTTCCGTCTGACCCGGCTGCACCAACCCACCGATGCAGAGAATCAGGCCTTCCAGCAGCGCCTCACAAACTGCTCCTCATCCCGGCAGGTCTTCAAACTGCTGCGCTCCGTGGAGATCATGTCTGACACCATGGCTGCTGAAGCACTTCACCGTGTGGCCGACCTGGAGCAGGAAGGTGCCTCCCTGAAGGACCCCACGGTGCTGGAGAACGACACCATCCGAGCCCTGTGCTTCCAGCTGGAGCAGGACTCTGGGTGGCTGACGGATGCTGGGATAGTATCCACACTCTTGGCTGGCACTCGCCTCTTCTTGGACCCTTGGAGCACGCTGATGGTGCGGCTGGTGTCTGAAAGCCAGGAGAGGCTGGACAGAGGGCAGATGAGCGTGAGGCAGCTGTGTAACCTGGGCCAGGCCATGCTGGCTATAGGGGGGTCCAGCTGTGTGATGCTGGAGCAGGTGATGAAGCAAATCCAGAAGCAGAAGCCTGCCGATTGGAGCCTTGAAGATCTCATCGCTGCTTATATGTTGATGCAAGGTGGCGTGGGTCAGGATGGGAAATACCATCACCTGCTGAACGCAATGCACACCCACGCCATGAAAGTGACCTATTGCATGGACCCTTCTGCTGTCAGCGGGCTGCTTGGTGCTCTGGTGTCCCTGAACCAGATGCAGGCCATTCCTCTTGTCATCAGTCTATGCAAGCAGTCCGTCCGCCATGTCCCCCACTTCACAGACGATGAACTCACCGCTGTGCTCGGGGCCCTAATGCACTTTGGTCACAGCGATCATTACTTTGTGGAGGCAATGGAGAGGTATGTTCCGCGAATGGCCTTCACCTCCCACCCTGAGACAGTAACCAAGGTGATGCAGTTCTTTGGCCGGAGGAACATCCTGTCAGAGACTGTGGTTGACGCCATTGCAGAGAGCTTTGTGTACCGAGCGGACGACTACAGCACCAGCCAGGTGACGAGGCAGATCATGGCTCTCGGGAAACTCGGCTACCTTCCTCCCAACGCAGGAGATGTGTTCAGGAAAGTTGAGACCATCCTGCGTACACGCTTGTCGCACTTTCAGCCCAGAACGCTGCTCAACCTGCTCCACTCCTGCACCCTGGTGGAGAGGTTCCCTGTTAATTTTGTCCCCAAAGTTTTCAACAATTTCTTTCTACAGGAACTGCAAGGTAAAACATCCTGTCAAACACCAGCAACCCAACCTCTATGTTATTCAACCTCTCATGTTGCAGGTTTTATGTTTGTCCCGTAATCAATCTATAATTTGGCCATTATCGTTCAAACAATAGACTAACATAGATTGTATTGTGTTTCAGAGCAGAGCACGGGACTGGACAAGATCGCCATGGCACAGCTGACCCAGCTCTACATGACTTTGAAGCTGGAGTGTCCTAACTACAAGGTAAACATGTTTCAACAGTTAGATAAGTTAAAGATGAGGCCAGTTCAAAAGAATGCCCCAAACCTGAATACACACCCTCTTACTTAACATGCCATCAGTATGTAAGGCTCAGTGCACATCAGTTATCCGTGACTAAACCCTGAACATGTGACTTTCCCAGAGACGAAAACAAAAAGAATACAACCTCTAATTCAGAACAAAATCTACTACAAATGGACATGGGGTGGATTTAGTTGTAAAGTAATAACAAAATGGTTTCCATCTGTGAAACAAAGAGTTGCATGTGTGTCTTTACACCTTCTGTCCTCTCCTCAGGGTCCCAGGCTCCACCCCAACTACTGGGTCAAGTCTTTCCTCACATCCGGACGCTCTCTGGAAACGCCAGTGGACGTACAGCTGTACAACTCTGTGACAAATGGACTGGTGGATTTGCTCGGCGCTCGGTCATACTTTGGATCCAAAGTTCTGACACCGTACTGCTACACACTGGGTAACGCAACATCTGTTAGATCCTACGTCTCTCATAAGATTCTTTCCAGGGGCTTAACATCAACTACTTCTTTGTTTTTGAAGATGTGGAGATAAAACTCGATGAAGAGGGGTATGTGCTGCCTGCCAGTCATAATGATGACGTCCACAAAAGGTCAGTCGTTTATTATTGAGAGGTTGCTACACTAAATAGAAAATGATTCTGAGGTTCATCGTTTAAAACACATTGCACTGTTTCTTTTCATGGATGTTACAGGATAGCTCTTTGTATCGACGGACAAAAGAGGTTTGCTACGAACAAGAGGCAACTACTTGGAAAAGAGGCTATCAAGCAGAGACACCTGAGGCTTCTGGGATATGAAGTTGTTCAGGTTAGACCTTCATCTTACATATTCTTAAGTGATTCAGCAGTTTGTTTTCTCTGCCTGATTTTCATCCCTTTAATGACTTATTCCAACATCGGTCATACAATACAAGTATCTCAGGACTTATCACTGTTCAACCATGTCATTTTGTATCTCTTGTCCGAATGAAATGACTGAAAACGTATATTTTCTTCCTAGGTTCCTTACTATGAGTTTGAACAACTGCGAACTAAGAGCAGTGCCATGGAGTATCTGCACCAAAAAGTCTTCCCTCACACGTACAGGATGAGCTGGTGATGATGCCACTCAGTATGCTGTGGTTGTCTTTTTCTTTTAGCCCTTTCTTCTATAAAGGAATTTGTATTTATTTTTTCAAATAAATGTATAGTGATTTTATTATGCACTTTCACAAAATTTATTTAACAATTAAATGACTTTTAAATGACTTGGTTGTAGTCTTTGAAAAATATAATTTATTTTGTTCTTGGCAACAAACGCTGCAGAAACTGTACAAAGTTTAAGAGAATCCAATTTCACTTCAGATACATACGATATGAGCTCACTCAAAATAATAATCACAACTTTTAATTAAAGATGCCTGACTTGACATTAGTTTCCAAAATGCATTCAACAGAAGATGCTTTGGTTTATGATTATGCATTATAAGGCTAGGAGTGTCAGTTGGATACATACAAAAGGCTATGATACATGTAAAAGTAGCACGAGCATCCTGAATGCTCTTATGTAGCAGGAATCTGAGGAAGGCCGAACTCGTCCACCAGGACACCATCCTGTAACAGAAGAAGAAAGCCTATTAATGAAAGGTCTGACAGTAGACACATCAGAAGACCTGTTCATATTATCAAACTGAAGTACCCTGTTGACGGACTTGTCGCCGGGCATGCCCTCTGGGATGGAAGGAGCCGTGGAAGCCTCGTCCAGGTAGGAGCTGTCCTCGTCCATCAGGAGCTCATCTCCCAACGCGTCCAGCTCTGTGGACACACACAGTTCAACATTACAAACAGCAGCCACCTTCACCTCATAGAAAGGAAGGGCGACAACAATTTATAATAAAAAAAATCTATGGGTAATGAGCTATTAATCATTATGGACAAAGTACAATCCCCAATGTTGGGTCTAGACTAGATGCCCTGGATATGATAGAGAGGCATAGATTACTTAAAGTACTACTGATATTATCACAAATGTTTACATCTTCATAATCTGTACACTACAATTTATTTCATATATTTAAATGAAATCAGGGATAAAGAACTGTTTTACTGACCCGCTTCCAAGTCGTCCTCATCGATGTCAGGTGTGCCGTAGCTTCTGCCCATCGCCTCCTGGATTTCATTGGCGTCCTCCATCATGTCTCCGAGTTCATCTTGCAGATCCTGAATAAATCAATAAAAAGTGTTGTTGTCAGCACTGACAGATTCTATTGGACGTAATGTATGACACCCTATTATATGCTGATATCACTTGTGCTGGTTATAGCCGACACTTGATGGCAAATATGGCTCTCACATTTAATATATATTTTAGAAACAAATACCTCAATCTGATCAATTTTCACATGCTTGTAGGCTTTCTTCATGTCTTTGAGGCCGACTTTCATGGCATCAACCTGAAAGGAAAAAGCACATGTTAACACAAAGAGCCATTCTATGTGTGAAGACGTCCAGTAGAAAATGAACTCTCTTACTGTGGTTTTAGTGTCTTTAAGGGTCTGGATTGAGTAGTTTGTCTGCTCCATGTTGAACGACTGCTGCATGAGGTTATCTCTCTGGCCCTCGTACCTGGAAGACAAAATAATTACATAAATTAGACTTTCACATCAGTTGATGTTAAGAATAACTCTGGTTGATAGGGAAAATATTGGAAATTAGAGCACTTACATTCGCTTCTGCTTCAGAACTCTCAGAGCCTTTTGCTTGACCATGTTCTGTTAAATGAGAAAATGAGCGAGTATATTTCACAAAGGATATCAACAGAAGATCAACACCAAACATTAACTGGACAACAGTAAGAGTAAGTTGTATTGATTCAATTATTGATCATATAGTTTCTGATTTAAATAAACATCTGCAACACAACAACAACTTTCTGATACAGCCAGATTTAACATTTAAGAAGTGTGAATTCTTTATTAAAAAAACAGACTTTTGTAGAAAATATGTTTACATTTCTTGTAGTACGGTAATGGAAACAGACATTCTGTCACAATCTGAAAACGCATCTGTTCCGAGTGTACTTTGGCAATTCAATTATTGTAAAAATAATAATAATAAAGAAAATACATATATATATATATATATGCCGGCAGTGGCACAGTCAGTAGGGGCTTGGACTGTGAGCCGTAGGGTCGCCGGTTCAAGTCCCCGAACAGACCGAAATATGGAGTGTGGACTGCTCGCCAGTTCACCTCCTGGGCCCTGCCGTGGTGCCCTTGAGCAAGGCACCGGACAACCCCCTTCCCCCCACTCCCATTGCTCCCCGGGCACTGTACACTAGCTGCCCACTGCTCCTGGTACTAGACTCCTGGTACTAGACTCCTGGTACTAGACTCCTGGTACTAGGATGGGTTAAAAGCAGAGGCCACATTTCACTGTGTGTGCTGTGTGCTCTGCATGTGTGACCATTAAAGAGGGTTTCATCCCTCCGATTCTATATATCTATAAATAAAAAAGCACTTTAAAAGCCTTGTAACTAATTCACCAGCACTTCAAATTGTATGACTTGGTTGAAGATAATATATCTGCACTTTGCTTGTTGTTGGGAGTTTGAATCTCTTTGGTTTTTGCACTTATTGTAAGTCGCTTTGGATAAAAGCGTCAGCCAAATGTAATGTTATAAAAATACAAGATCTGTATTCAGTGATCCATACAGTACAGCATCAAAAATAATGTTCATGTACACACGTGTTGAGCTCTGCCTTTCATAGCATATGTCTGTTATAAGAAAAACACAAATATAGGAATACATGTGTGTGAATGCTCACTTTATACAAAAATTAGAATATAAAATGTGGTCCTAGCTGTCAGCATCCTAAATACTTTTTGTGTTACAGCATCGTTGGAAAATGAATCTCACCTTTGAGGGCCCGTCTCTCATCTTCTTCATCTGGTCCTTGTACTTCACTAACTCAGCATCTAGTCTGGCAATCTTCTTGTCAGTGGACTCCGTCCGAGAATCAACCTTCAAATAATAAAACACATGATAAGTACATCCACTTTTAATGAATTACAGGATGCTAATCTTAAAAGCCAATAGCCAGGTCTAACTAACTGTTACATTGGAAAGAGGGCTTTTACATTAAGTGCACTACACACAAGCTGAATTGAGGCTGATAGAGTGATAACCAGCAAACCCATTTACCTTCTATTGGCTAAAAATAACTCTGCCCAGACATATAACCTGTACAACTGGTTGATGTCAGCCATTTCATTCAGAGAGATACATCGTTTCGGTTGAATGCCACTTAAATGGCTCAAATTCCTGCTCAGAATACAATATGCTGATACATTTCGTTAACAGATACATCGATTGTTTCGTTAAAAACCCTTGATTATCGACCGATACTAGCCACACATTGTGTGTGGGTACAAACGCCAAGTGGGATTATACTTACTTTCATCAGTAAAGCAACAACTATTAACCATTAGGCTAGTTTATAATGACATAATGGCAGTACATATGGCACACTTAGGCCTGTTTACTGCTCATAAAAGTGAGCTAGCAGTTAGCTTAGCCAGCCGAGAGGGGAACCATCTTTGTTTACTTTGTTCGAGACAGCGTCTATAAAGTTATTTCTGGATTATACTTACACTCCCTATGCAGTCCGTAAGGTTCGGTGGTGGACCCTTGGGCGTTCCTCTTCCAAAAAGTCGGTTCATTTTGGCAAAAAATTAAGGCTTTTATCTTCGTTAGCTCGCTGTCACCGTCCGCCGTCCAGCTGAGGGAAAACACCAAAACACCCGGAAGAGACTGTGGGATGACGTCAGAGAAGTCACATGATCATTGCTCACTCAGTCCATAGATGTATACATCTCAGTCACACCCTACAAACAGCAGTTTGTCTTTTGTTCATGTTTAGATTATTTGTTATGTATGTTTGTCCCTAAACAATATTGTGTAACTTATATATTTTTTGGCATTTAGAACATAATGTGATATTTAAACATATCAATCGTAAATACAATAACACATAGGGATGGGGTTTCAATGACTTTCCCCCCTTCCACTGTACCTGAATGAAGTATGTAACAAAAGGAAAGGTGACATTTTAAATAAAGAACAATATAGATACTCCAAATAAGGTTTTTAAGGAAAAACATTCCACATTTCAGGTTTTGTTGTGCTTGAATGTTGCACATGTCTAAAAATGTGCTCACAAAACAGCACATCAATAATGTAAACATTGCAAAGAGAAGCTGGTTTGTTAATAGCACTTATGTAAAATGATAATGTCAAGTAGTGTGTATGAAACTATCAATCAGAGCAGAATTGGTTTCTATTGATTACTCTACATACATTTTAGTAATGGCATGTTGTATCCTCTGGAGGGAGCTGTGGTCATACAGTAAAACCCAGAATCTACACCTGCAGGAGGATCGTTGACCTCACACTGAAACTTTGTGAGGAAAAAAAAGGGAAAAACTGCTCTTCATGTTCGTTTTTATATAAGGTATTCAAATAAATGATTCAATGCAAACACAGAAGGACGTTCCAGCAGCCTCTAAGTCTAAGGAGAGCGTCACCCACTACCAAGACTTCACATATGAAAACTGACAAGAAAAAAGAATCAATGTGGGTTTTTTAAACTTAATTTAATATTGAGCAAGTCACACACAGAACGATTTGATCAATATGTCTTCTGATGGATGACAGATGACAATGCCAATATACAGCAGCAGCTAATTTAAACAGTAAGCACAGAGAATGAAAAGAAAACAAATGATGTTTTGGTCACAGTGGAGTGTCTTATAATAATGTCTCTTATTAAGTTGTCAAAAAACACAACTTCTGTGCTTTATCTATTGTAATGCCGTCATACATAAACATTTGTTAACAAACCAATAAAGCTCTGGATTATGGAAATAAGAATGACACAGAATGGGAGTTAAGTGTATCACTGAAATCCATTAATACTTACTGACCTCTAATGAGATAGATGACTTAATACCATGAGTAATCATATGTTTATATAATACAGAGTATATTTGCAGTACATTCAAAAGGACATCATTGCACAGGCGTCAAGCACAGGCTGCAGATGTTGCTTTATACTATCTTAGCAATGATCATTGACATGCCACAAATACAGTATTTCTTAATTTAGTCTGTGCAAAGCTCTTTTGTTATCCATACAAAATAATGTATACATATGTACAGCTCATAAGAGAAAAACGTGTTTGAACAGCTATGTTGTTAGATTGCCCAGATGAGAACATTACTAGATTGAGGTTGTCATGGTAAAAGCCACACAAAGCACACATGACTTAATATATACCATAAATCAAACAGCTTATCAATCTGGAAACAACACCAGAGTGAAAGCTGATAGAGAGCCCTCTGTCAAATTGTAAAAGCACATTCAAGTCCAGGATTTCAAACTTTATTCGTCGATAAAACCTCTGCTGCTTTGATGCGGCAGAGGTTTTTGTTTACCTCCCAGTGACTTCAAAGTCCAACATGAATCAATTCTTTCACATTGTGGTCCTTCAGAACATTTCACAGAGGTGAAAAGGTTTTTGACACATATCTGCTGTCAGTGATTCATGAAGCTAACATGTTAACTGCATTTCTTAAAAAGCAGTGGCTGTTTGACCCCATTCAGTTATCATTACTAAAATAATTTATCGGCGCTACAACCGTGTTATCCTGGACTATTAAAGGCACATTTGGCTATAGAAATACAGGAGGGAATGATAGAAATAGATTGAATTTGAGAAACGCATAAACAAAATGCGACTTAATGATCATAAAACATTAAAACACTGATGTCAAGGAGCCAATTTTGTTACAGTCTTTTTTCTGATTTGTCCATTAAATGAGTACTGAATGCTGGCTACATGCAATATTTTTCAGGATGTGCCATATGATTTGGGGATGCCCATTCACAGCAATATTTAAAGTATATATTATTAATGAGTTTCTGATACTGTGTGATACTAAGTGAACAATCTATGTAACAACTCCCATGAGGGTAAATCAAATCAAAATGGAGTACAATTTATCATGTGAAACTTTCCATTGCTTTCTGAAGTTATATCCTGAATATTGGCACTGGTCAATGTCCAAGTGATGATGAAAAAAAAGTCAAAACTACATGGCTGATGTGACATGGGTTATGCCAAGGTCATGTGAGTCTTCTTTTCCAATGTGGGAAATTGAAGACAGTTCCACGGCTAGTCATGCCGGCTTTCTAGTCCCATCGGTGTTCTCCAACGGAACAGCGGCCTCCCGCACGCTGCTTGCAATCTTCTTGCTCCCCGACACCTTCTTCCCCTTCAGTTTGGCCGAGAGGCAGAAGTCTTTGAAGCAGCGTTTAAAGTTCTCATCTAGAAAGGCATACAGGACAGGGTTCAGGCTGCTGTTAGTGTAGCCCAGAGCCACACAGAAGAAGTAGGCGGCCATGATGGCGGTGGTCTCAGGTACGCCCACCAGCGCCTTAACCAGGACGAAAATGTGAATGGGCGTCCAGCAGACCACGAACACAGCCACCACGACCACCACCAGACGCGTGATCCTCCGCAGGTTGCGATCTTTATCCCTGGAGCCGGACAACATTCGGACGCTCTTCAGCCTCAGGACCATGAGGGAGTAGCACACAGTGATGATGAGCACAGGCACCACGAAGGCAAAGACAAACACACAGATCTTCATCAGTGTGTCCCAGTACACGTACGGCTCTGGGAACTGCAAGGCACACTCAGTTATTCCTACAAGAAAAAGGGAAAGAGAAGCAATGAAGTGACACTTCACCAAAAATAAAATTCCACTCTGCCTGCTATCAGTGGTTATGCTAATCTTCACCCATACGGGAACATCTTGCACTCAGCCCTGCTTTTTTCTTTTCAGGAAGTGCGAGGCATGATGTGTGGCTAATGGAAAACTCTTCACTGCCAAATGGATAGAATATATTATATTATATTTTTTAATTAAGTCAGTAATGTTATTCAGTGTGCGTGAAAGCACTTCCTCACCACTCTTGGTCTGGGTGCCACCGAGGATAAAAGCAGGTATCCCCGCAGCCGAGGACAGGATCCAGATGCACACGTTGATCATCTTGGCTTTGATTGGAGTGCGGAAATCCAGAGCTTTCACAGGGTGGCACACAGCCACGTAGCGATCCACACTCATCATGGTGAGGGTGAAGATACTGGTGAACATGTTGTAGTAGTCGATGGAGATGAACACTTTGCAAACCACCTCACCAAAGGGCCAGGTGTTCAACAGGTAGTCCGTGCTCTGGAAGGGCATGGTGGTGGTGATGAGGGCATCAGCCAGAGCTAGATTGAAAATGTAAATGTTGGTCGCTGTCTTCATCTTCGTGTACCTGTTAAAAATGCAGAGCACAAGGTTGTCCTATGATGACCAGAGCGTACCTCCCACTGAATACATATATATAGCATGGCTGGCCCTGAAGACCTTCCTTCTTGGCTTGTTATGAATCCGTAATGTAATTTTTCTGACTCACACTTTATTGTTATGTATAGTATGCTGCTCGCAGGTCATTTATGGTCAACTTGTTTTCAGTTCATTTAATAATGATAGCATTAAAGCAGTATGTGATGACTGTTTAAGCTTTAATTTTGTGAACGTGGTGGCGCCTATGGATACAATGACTCATTGAGATTAAAATAAGGTCCTTCACAATTGCATTTTCTAATGCATGGTGATTTTGAATGGCCTACATACATGTTTTGTTTATGTTAATTGAGTTATTACATACAGCATGTTTACTGAAAATCAAATCAAAAAAGTATTTTTATCCATTGGTAAAGTCCTTGAATGAAGCCATTAATGGTGATTTTGCAGGGTAGACGACGTACTTTAAAACAAAAAAACTAAATACTGGGAAAGTTGAATTATATGGTTTTTTTCAGCAAATTAACTTCCCAATGCGAATACTTATATTCTGTGACTGGAAACAACACTGAATAGAGCTGTGAGGGTGAAACACAACATAAACCAAAACAATGAGCTGAAAGGCACTACAACGTAACCCCTTTAATTTGAAGGCTAGTTGTTTTAAACATTTTCTTGCAAACTTATTGATCAGATGCTTTAACACAGCGGTGCCCAACCTTTTTTGAACCGAGAGCTACTTTTAAAGTTGCCAGTCTGCCGAGATCTACCAGTCCAAATAGAGAGGCGTAGCCATTACTGACAGCCTACCAGGTGAATACACACTTCTACTTGTATAGAACTGACCTTTGTACGATTAATACTTCATAAAATACTGCAGATCCTTTATCTTACCTCTTTCTAATCTACACAAGTATTTAACTGAAGTTACACAACAGTGCTGTTGATACAGAGTTGGAGTTTATTCACACGTCACTACAGTGGGTAATGTTTTCAAGAAGCATTGAACAGTGCTGCCACATATGACACAGGAAGAAAAGAAAAGACTCTGAACCCTTTCTTTGCCATTATATAAAAATAGTATTGCTACAAAAGTATAAATTAGGCTTACTAATAAAACAACTCAGATCTGAAGCTACTCAGGAATCTGCTGCCAAAGTGCAATAAAAAAGACAACATTAATAGAATCAAACCCTTTTTTTGTTGTATTTTAGTCGAGTATAAAAATAAATGCCTTTAAAATAGGATGCAAGCAACACTAGTTTATTAACCTGAATTGATAATAGACTATAATCAATTTAAACAGAACAGATCTTAATGTTTACATTCTTATACAATTGTGTACAATAATTATAATGAATAAGTTCAAACAAACTAAAACTTACAGCTGATTAATAACGGTATCTAACTTGAGTTTTTATTATATCAAAAACCTGTTGAAATGCTACTGTTATTTTTACTGTCCCCCAAAAGCGCGTCGGCAGCCTCCAGGAATGCTTCTTTCACAACTTCGCCGTCTTTGAAAGACTTCATGTGTTTCGAAGAACGTGACTGACACGATAAGATGCTCTGGTAGCAGCCTTGCTCTTGTTGTTGGGCCTGGTGAAAATGGACTGCTGTGCATTTAGCTGTCCTTTCAGGTCCCTCCCCTTTTGGAGCGTAGGGCAGAATTAGGAGGGCATTCCGTCTCGCAGCGTTTGTGCAATGTTTTGAAATGCCGCTCCTAAATGACCCTTCTTCGATAAAGCCACGCTCGCATTGCAGATGAGACAGATGGACTTTGAATTGGAATAGATACAGAAATAATCATCCTCCCACTCGGAGTGAAAATTATATATTTTGGGCTTTTTTGCTTCTGCCATAATTGCGGTCTCGTGTGTGTGCGGACTGTCACTCCTGTTGACACGGACAAGTTAACGTCAACTAGTACCCACTGCCCCACCAGCCACGCCCCGACACATGGGGTCACGCCGGCCAATCACAAAGCTTTGATGCGTTCAAGTGCATTATTCTGGCACGGGAAGATTATGTTATAGGACATTAACAATAAAACAGAATATTGTGTTCTATTTTTAGACACATCTCGCGATCGACTGGAATCTCCCCGCGATCGACCCGGTCGATCGCGATTGACTGGTTGGGCACCCCTGCTTAACACTACCATTTAAAGCCATAAAAGGTGCACTGGTCTTGTTCAAGTAGGCTACTTCTACTTATGGCTTATTGCTAACGTTTACGTAAACATTCGGCCTGTTGGCGTTGTGAGTGTTTAAATGAGGGCAATTCCAGATGTTGTTTACACTAAATCAACATAAAACCTTTTTACTGCCTCTTCATCGTCCTCCACGGAGCAACTCAACCGTAGAATCGTACAGTCCTTTCTGTAACTGAAGTGATAAACTTGGCATGCGTTGCAATCAATCTGATTTGAGGTAATTGTTGTCTCCGACAGAGCATTCTGGGTGCCACTACTGCATTTCACATTTCATCAGTGGAGATTGGTTGGCTCCCATAGACAATAAATAACAACCAATGAGGTGCGAGCAAGCTATCGGCCTGATAAAGCACCACAGGTTTCAACTATGGTTAGTATCATATCCACAAGACTGGGAACATTTTACAGAATATTGTTGTACTTTACAGCTTGAGGGTTGATACTGCAGATTCATAAAATGGGTCGGTTGGAAGGAGGCACAATCATTTATATTGCGTTCCACATTTGAATGACAGAATGTCTTAACCTTTCTTTGACAACATACAGCTTCTGTTTTTACCTTACAAACATATGCATATGTATATTTAAATGTGTTAGATCATAGCCATTTAACTTGCACATTAATAGCCCTTTGGATGAGCTGTATAAATGGGCTTTTAGCAGAGTACCTTTAGAATCATGGCACTTAATAGAACGATAACAAAGACCAGATGTCCTTGAGGTCACTGTGAAAGCCCAAGGGTTGGTGCCAGTGCCTTCTCCACAAGTAATAACATTTACAGTGACTGCAGAGGAACACATTCTTTAACATGGACCTCTGTTGTTTTCAGTATTTTCCAAAAACAAATGGCAAAATTAAGCTTCATGTATGTGCAGAATAAAAGTCCCTGTCAGATATCATGTAGGTATAACATACAGCTCTAACCTTAATATTCCTAATGTAATCTTCTATAAACGTATTGTGAGATATATTTATTGTATGGATTTTACTTTAAAACGTTCTTACCTGATGATCACATACATGACCAGGCAGTTGCCCAACAAGCTGACCACAAACACCACAGAGTAGACCGCAGTGATGATGGGGATTATGGGGGACATGTGTTCCGCCTCCCAGCTATCATTGCGGGTCACATTGCGGCTCTCGGAGTATCCGGACACCCAGGCTGAAGAATTCACCGGACAGTCGTCCAGCAGCGTGGAGAGGCACTTATTCTCTTCTTTTAATATTTCAACAGGAGTGCTTTCCATCTCGACACCTTTTTTGTTTTAGAAAAAAGCTTCAAAATAAGAGTTTCGATTGGAAAACATGCTCATGGGCAGTACAATGATATTGCGCTCATTAACGGGGTTACACTAGCTGCATATAATATAGGCAACATAGTTTATCCTGATTAGAATAAAAACAATAAATCATAACGTTTCTTTAAAAGCACGACAGCCTTTCAAACTTCACTCAAGCTACTTGTAATCATGCAAAACAAACAGGAGATCCAGCTTTTCAGGAAAAAAAATCATTGGAATTTAAAGCTCGCAGGTTACTTACCTTGGTCGTCCCGGATTGTCGGACACAGAATATAAAATAATTCAAAAACGTATTCAGCCTAGGTTGTTTTGTTGCCTTGGTGGAGGATACGGCTCATCAAAGTTTGTGGATGGTTATGCGCTATGCGCGCCTGGAGAGGAGCAGCAGCGGCTTTGCGGACACTCATGCACACACGCACTGAATGAGAGGCGGCGCGCATGCAGTCAGACACACACCACAGACACACACACAAAATATGAGATGACAGAGCGATGACAATAACCTGCAGGCAGCCACACAGCCTCCTACAATCTTATGTCCAAAACTGTTCATCATTAACACATCCTTGTCAAGAAATAAAAAATGCATCAATTGTAAGGCAAGGCAAGGCAAGTTTATTTATATAGCACTTTTCAACACAAGGCAAGTGCTTTACAAAAAATGAAAGAGATTAAGAAAATGGCATTTAAAATCAGTCATTAAAAAGAAAAGCTAATAAAATAAACATTAAAAGAAAAAAATACATGGCAGTCAATTAAACATTAAAAGAAAAAAGTACATGGATAAAAGTTACAGTGCAGTCTAAGATATGAATAGTTCAATTAAAAGCAGCGACAAAAAGAAAAGTCTTCAGCCTGGATTTAAAAGTAGTCAGAGTTGCAGCGGACCTGCAGGTTTCTGGGAGTTTGTTCCAGATATTTGGAGCATAATAACTGAACGCTGCTTTACCATGTTTAGTTCTGACAAATTGTATTTGTTTGTCTTTCATATTTTAAGGGAATTTGGCCAATTAGCTAAATGTCCCTCAGTGTAAACAGACATTGGAGCAGCTGAGGGGGAAACAGAGGAGAGGGGATGCAGGAGGAAGGACATGATGTTACATTCAGCTGGGGTTATTCACTGTGCACCATACTGCACATTTCAGTGCAGAGAGGGTCAGGAGAGGAAGAGGATGACTAAGGTCCAGTGCCCGAAGTTTTCAAACAATGAACTAAATGACAAAAAGTTGGGACGCAGCTCTCAGAATGCTGCTGTTCTTTTTTTACATTGCCTA
Organism: Gymnodraco acuticeps; assembly: GCF_902827175.1. Taxonomy (NCBI): domain Eukaryota; kingdom Metazoa; phylum Chordata; class Actinopteri; order Perciformes; family Bathydraconidae; genus Gymnodraco; species Gymnodraco acuticeps. The sequence goes on from NW_022990021.1 coordinate 653,201, forward strand.
TTAATTCACTTGATAACAGCTTTTATTGAACACATACATTTTGTTAGATAGAAAATAGCTTTAATTAACTGTGAACAATGCTGTTTAACACAATGTAGCCCCACAGTCTGATTGATATCCTTCCCAAAGGATCCCCTGCAGTATGGCTGCCAGGAAGGAAGAAGCTCTTCTTTATCCCACAATACTGGCATCACAGGCTGTTAAGACTGAGTATTATTTTAGTCAGTGAAGTGTGTTGGACGACAGATTGCACAACTGTGTGAGGTGCATCTGTCTCACTGTGATGCTGTGTCTAACCCCTCGAAAACATACCGCTTTATTCGCTTGAAGTACAGACAACAACATACTTCTGCTAAAGGTTTAATAGGCTTCATCTATAAGCAATGGTATCCATAGGCTTAATATATATAGGCTGTTGGCACTAAAATAAATAAAGACAAGATACAATACTATAGATCAACAAATACAACCAATATTGTTATTGCATAACCAACATTTCATGCTTTTTTGCTGTAATAACATGCTTTATCGCCACATTTGGTTGTCAGTTTGTGTCAAAATAAGGATTTACTCATACATTTTCATGTGGGCTTTTGTCATCAGAAAAAGATCCACATCTATATATTTTAGACATACAGCAGTGGTTTTGTCGGACCCAAAGAAGTACACCAAATGTACAGGGTTACATTGTTTACTGTATACTTTATTTGTAAGTGGAAATCTCTGTGTAAAGGTGATTGATTTCAACTGAAAGCCAGGATTGTTTTTATTACTTTTGTCCGGTTTATATCTTGTCCTATTTAAGAAGACGATAGATTTTTTTTATATTACTGTAGATCATTTTCTCCGGTTGTTTCAAAGATAGCAAACGTCAGGGCTTCAGGGGTTATATGAAACAATCAGATTAAAATAAGAAACGTACGCACATTTACATTCGATGCATGATTAGGGCAATGCTTTGTGTCAATGTTATGCAACAGTCATTTACATTGGATCTCAATGTGACTCATCCTCAGCATGTCAAAGGCAAAGTAATCAATCTGCTACTGAGGATGTGAAAATGTCTCATTTCCTGATTCCTCAAGGCCCCTCTGGAGAGATGGATCTGTGAGCTTCTGTTAGCAATTGTGGTGAACATATGGAGAAAAACACTGAAAAGTCAAAAGTTATTACTGCAGAGAGAATATCATTTAAACAGTTTCGCTGCTGACTCAAGCAGAGTAATGAATGAGCTCAATTCTGCTCCGGGTGTTAGCTTTTATTACATAACTGTAGTCAGAAATCTCTGTGCAATGAGGTCGATTAGTGGGAGTTATTCCTAGGGAAATGGAAAAGAATCCACAGATATATATTTTCTTATCTACTCACACTAAGAGTTCTTCAATTTGTGATATGGCACCTTTAATTTTAAAACCAGTGAACATTACACATTTTGAATTAAAGTGTTCTGCTCATGTCAATATGTTTTTGTGAAGCTTGTGAAAGTTCAGTTGTACGTGTCTCTAACCTAACTCTAACAAAATTCAATTTATTTTGCTGTTTCCTAAAGCTAAGAAACTATAGAACTAATATTTGAAAGTGATGGATGTTAATTACACCTTCATTATGTGGCAGCTCAATATTTGCTTCCTCTGGCTAATTACTAGCCATTTTAGTGAGTACTTCATTTTTCTTCTATTAACTGGCTATTATATCCCTAGCGGTCTCACCAGATGAAGGTCTAAGGAATCGAAACCATGAGTCATAAATATACGTTTTATTGCAATTAAATCAACAGAGTGCAGGAACCTCTCTTGACTCCGGACTTTTCCTCCTGTTCACCTGTCTACGAACCTGAAGGTGAGCATCAGCCTTCACTCAAGTTTTATATCCCTCCTGGTTGGAGATTCACTGACTTTTAGCTACAGTTCAGTTATAGACGTGTACATTCGAAAAACACTGACTGAACTGTCTTGGGGTTCTGAAGAAAAAGGTGAATTCTTCAAAAAGGAGGGAAAAAATCTTCCCCAGTACTTGGTCAAAGTAGAGCTACAGCATCTCCCGTGTTCTTTGAGGAGGAAAACATAATCTGGGATACTTACCATGTGCATGCTGGGCAAGGGTGATAGAAATAACTTGGTCGAAAAATCGAAAAACATGCCAGAAGAGAAGTCAGATGAAAACAGCTCCTGTCGAGAGAGAATATACATAAAAAGGGATAATATTAGGTGTTACAGAATTATGTTTAGCATGCTCAGTGTCTTAGTTTTGCTTGCATGCTAGCGTAAACTGATTATCGCTTAACTCAGAATACAACTGAGGCTGGATGATAACACTGTTATTGCACATTTTACTTACATTTCTCATGTATATGTATGTATTTATGTTGTTGTAAAATGGCCAAATATCAAAAGACCCTTATTTCCCCCTGGGTTAAATAAAGTATTCTGATTTCCGATTTGTTAATCAGGGGATCACTGACATATGCCATCCCTATCTGCTCAACTAGCATGGCAATACAAACATATAAACATGTGAATTTCATTTGTAAGACTTAGTCAATGTTGCTGTAGAAGTACTTCTTTGCTTAGGCTCTTGATCTCTGCTGTAATAATCCAAACAAATCCAGTTCAGGCTCTGCATTGGCAAACATCTCTCGACTCAAACTGGCCCTGACCTCTGATGCAGAGAAGCAAGCTCAAGAAAATCTTACCTCAGAAATCAATACACCATCACATTAATACTCAAACTAGATCCCATCTTTCCTTCACAATTGAGTTTAGAGACAATTCTGTCCTTGTAAGTATTTCATTTGTACATCGGCAGTGAGGGATTAAACAAATACAGAGGATTACTTGTAATGCCTGTGTCTGTGATCACCAACAAACAGCATCAGAAATGATTATTTGGAGAGAAAAAACCTTGGATTTGTAACTCCTCCTTTCACAAATGTTTTGATGCGTTGGTCGGTAAACATTTTTCACATATCCCTCAATGATTCCAATCTGAAATAAACACACAGATAAGTAAATTATGACCATCTTTATCTCTTTCCTTGTTTCTTCCAAAACTTTATTGAACCAATTTCAAGATTTACGACTTTACTGAGTGTCATTTCTGCCCAGTGAGGTGTTAAGCAAATGAATCTATGAAAAAGGTGATGGTTTACAGATGATCAGAAGCGTGATGACAGTGGTATTGACTTAATGAACCATTAGGTGCTTATTCTATGGATTTAAATGCAATCTTTAAAGGTTATCTGGTCAGAACAGTAGAAGTGATGATGGGTCAATGAATCCACTTCAGTCATTGACATTTCACTCGTATATTATTAGTGTTTTTTTAATATATCCTTATGTGCATGTAGTTACTGCGTCAATATAGAACTTGTATAGATATACTTCAGTCTTTCCTTGTAAAGAAAGGGCAACTGATTGGTTGAATAACAAGTGTCAAAATAGCCAAAAGAATGTTATATGAGCTAATCTAGGATATAATGAATGCTTTTGAGGTTTCCCTGTCAGAAAAAGGGAATTGTTTTCTTTTCCAGGAAGAGACCAACAGCGTCAAAAATATATGTACCCATCTCTATCCAAATAGCTAATTTGCAGCAAAACAGCTCAAAATTATAGATATTTATAGACTGAGTACAGAGCCTCCATTGTGTAGAAATTGCATTAATCTAGTTTTGACGTGCGGGATTATTGAGCTAAGTGTTTACTTATTTGCAACACCGATGATGACATTTAGTTTGCTCATAATTTGTCAGTTTTTTGGGTGAAAACGTGTAGGAGGCCAGTGGAGTATCTCTCACAGCTTTTGTCTGAACTCACAAAGCATGAAAGGACAGATGGAAGCCATAAATTGTTTTGTTCGCCCGCGCAGAGATGGGAGGGGTCAAAGAGGAATTACTGTATGTAAGAAAAGTGTATATTATTTTGGCCCTGATGCTCACTCTTAATGTTTAGTCTAAAAGGATTTCTGAGACAGACAAATACAAGTCTGAAGCCCATTTCCACAAAGAGAGAAAAGTGCAAAGGAGAATGGAAAGTCTGGTTCTTTTCTGATCTCCTGGGGCCATTACTGTGCACTCAGGCCCCAAATCAACGTCATTTTGGTTTAAACATAACATCCTATCGTAAAAATGAAGAAAAAAGAGGACATAATGAATTCATTTAGAATTTACCTTGTTTAGTCCTTGGGTTCCTTTTTTTCTAGCGTGTTGTTATGCTGTTCAATAGTTCCTCTCTGCATGGAATAGGTAGTAAAGAATTTTTTGTGTTATTTACTTACTTCGGGGAATGGAAGATGACTTTTTTCCAATAACACAAAAATTGCTCACCAAGAAGAGCCCTGATGTTATAAAATGTATCTTGCAAGCTTTGTCCTTCGATCAGAGCTATACATTAATGCTTCCACCACATGGATGTATGGAGGGGGATAGGAAAGTAATTTGCTGCCCTCAAACCTTGTTTTATTATGGCTTATTTTTTCAAAGTGTTTATCATTTCCTAACACGGTATGTCCAAACTCCTTTTTTACTTTTGATGGACAAAGAAATCTGTCAAAGTCAGATTTTTATTGTGTTGTCAGGGATTTAGCTAGATTTTTTGAAATACTGAGTCCTACTTACAAAACAAAAAATGTTTCACATGCCAAAATAATCATAGACATTAATAACAAAACCACACATACTTTAACAAGGTTGTGGGGAAAGGAAATGATCCCTCTCTTACCTTTCACAATAAAACCCTGGACATAATTACTACATTAACTGCTTTGCAAAACACTTCTTCTAAGTGTAAACTCAACAAAATAGCTTGCTTTCCCATGGTAACAGTAATTGTGAAAGTTATTATTGGAAAAATCTTGAGTTGCAGTCTTAAAATACTGAGGATGTGACCTTAGTGTTGTCTGTAAAATCCATATCCCTTAAGAAATAAATAGACTAGATGCTCCTCATTTCACAATCAAAGCCAGTGTGATTAATGAAGCCTCTATAACTAAGGAATAAGTTATAATATTGTATATTAAAGGTAACTTATTATGCAAAATCCACTTTTTCATGTCTTTTATACATAAATATGTGTCCCTTCTGTCTTAAGAGATTTGGAAGTTTCACAAAAATGTCTTCTCTCTCTTTTTGTCCTGATCCATTTATATAAAAAACCGGTCTTGAAATGAGCAGATTTTTCGCCACTTTGTGATGTCAATGTTTTTGGGGTATAGTGCCACCATTAGCCAAGAACTGATCAAGGTAACACCCGCCCACCTTATCACCTGAATCTCCTCCTAGAGCACCATTGTGAGTTTGTAAACCAATCATCTTGCAGAGGGGCGTGGCCAGCAGCAGACCATTTGCATTTAAAGCTACAGACACAGATTCAGTACTTTTGGAACAGAGCTAAAACAGAGGGGTTTATGGGATGCTACAATGCATGATCTGTTTGGTATTTCGAACCAGACACTTCAGAGACATGTTTTGTATATATCTGAGACCTATAATATATTGTTGAAAAGAGTATAATAGGGGACCTTTAACATTAGAATATATATTTATCATTAGACAGAGAGATAGATCAAAACATTATTGGTGTGAAAAAGCCCCATAGGGAATTTTGCGATATTGGGATAAATAAAGTTAATTTGACATTACAATGTTATTGATTGCTTTCCAAAAGGGATACGAATGCAACAAAGTGCCCCCAAGCTCATCCATACTGTAGTTGTTTATGAGCTCCATTTTGAGTGTGGAGCCAGCGGGGCACACCGTGTTTGATCTACCACCCGAGGAGCAGCCGATCATTTTTAAAAATGCTGACCGGGCGCAGTGAGCGAGCGGGACGTTTACAATCAATGGCCGAGTGATTGGACCGCACACAGAGGGTCCTCTACATCAAACACATGGGAGGGAGAAAGTTGGAGAATTTAGAGGTTGATGTGGAGAAAAAGTTGGAGGAAGAGGCAGGAGTGATGGAGAGCGTGGAAACCAACCAGATGAGGAAAGTAAGGGCACAAAATAATCATTACTCACAATCTACTGTATGTGTCCTTTTGTAAACTCATCATTTGTCAGTAAATTCATCACATACTGTCATTAATAAGCTGTTTCTCATGGAAAAACTGTTTGAAAGAACACACTCTCACTCCCTAAGCGTCCAGGAGCGATGCTTGGTCAGGGTCCCGTGGCGTCCAGTTGTGACGCGCCGAGGCTCCTTCAGCTTCATAAACGGACGCAAAGAGCTTTCAACTGATTGCAATGTATTCCCATCGGCGGCGGTATTTGACGCTCAGGGAAGCACCGCATTCATTTATGTCGGCAGCTCTTAAAGGCAATGTGAGCGTCCATTCCCATTGGATAACGGAGAATTGTACACCCGGAAGTAAGTATTCTCCTTACTGTCGATTGATTTGACAGTGATATCTCCACTACTCATCAACTCAAAAACACCAGATTACCTTTGTTAATTAAATGGCATTGATAGGTTTCAATTGTGTGCAATGCTTTTGTGTGTTTCCCCTTCAATTCTGAGAAACAACTTGTTTTCTTTGAAATGTGGAGCGCCAAAGAGACTACACTACCCACAATCCCCAGCTATTGTTGTTAGGGAGTGAGAGTGTGTTGTTTGAAAAGCATAATATTCATTATTTCTCTGTATACTTTTATATGATGTCACATCATACTCAACATTCATTTATTTAATTTGTCCTTATCTTAACCATAGTTATCCCTAAACATAAAGGACATTTCAGATTTCTTTCAAAATGCTGATTTTTGTTGTAGAAGTTAAATAAAACAAATGTGCCTATATTCTTTAGAGGAGGCAAACCCTAACCCACGTATATTCCGATATATTGCAGACATACTTTTTGATTTCCTTTGGAAGAAATAAATCGTATTTCCTCAGTTTGTTTGCATCAAGTTTACCCGTACTGTCCTATTGCCAACTTTGTTTTTATTTAATACAAATCAGGAGATGGATGACAAACCCACTGGAGCCTGATATTACACAGAGAAAACACACTGCGGAAATCTCACAGCATTGGACGTGCGCTCAGTACAGAATGATTTGTCCCTCGGTCTAAAAACTTGTTTAGCTCCAGCGGGCAGTGTGGAATCTCCCTGCAGTGCAGTCACAGCTATGTTTACTATGTGTTTCATAAATAAAAAAAAACCTATACTCACAGAACCTGTATGCATTATTCAAAAAGTAATCCTCACATATTCTGCTGGGGGGGGTCTGGGCTTCAGTGCGAGGGGTCCTGGTCCCCCACGGCAGGTCGGCCACGGTACATTGAAGCTTCTCGCTGTGAAGCTCCACCAACAGTCAGCAGAGGAACCGGGGACTTTTTGATGGATGCATGCGACTTAATGAGGAGTGAGAGCTGTCAATAGACACGATCAACAGGTATGTTTCTCAGCAGCATTTTCCACCTTGATTTAGAACCATGCAGTGCTACCCCCCCAGGCATACATACATTCATACCCAGCAAGCAGCCTTGAGTTCTATGAAACGGAATATATAAGTGGACGTACAGTGTGTAATTCATACCAAAGCCAATGCAACATAGTGAAAGCTAAAATACCCAGCTGATATTCCCAGTTACTCCAATTCATATTTGAGGTATTAGGTGAGGAAGTGTTAGCGTAGCGCTCCAACCTTCTTGGTAACTGATAACTGACAATGGGCAATGGCAACAGGTTCCCATCATGGCACCAAAGTGAGAGTCACACTGAAATGTAACATGTCGCTATACCGCACTGTGATCTAAGACTTCCCCCACTCAGTTATTTAGTCATAGATATACGTTTGCATTGGGATAGATTCAGAGTTTGGTTTCTCATAGCATAAACACAAACATCTGAGGAATGGATTCACCAGTTTGTTTATCTGCTCTATCCTAATGTGAAATTGATGGCATTTCCAGGTGCCATCCTTACTAGCTTTACAGAGCGTTAAAGCCAAGTGGCAACCTGGGGTATTAGGAGTGAAGTGCGTTAAATGGACATTCCTTCTAATGGCCTCTGCACTGGTTGTAAAAAGAAGTCAGATTATAAGTAACTCTATAATAAAAGGACCCAACCTCTCACTTAATTTAAAACCTCAGTAACCATTTTAAACATGGTCTCGATTGCTAGTTTCAACTCTTCTATTTTACTGTATTTCACTGAGAAGGAAAAACTAGCTGGCATCTACGCTTATAGCTCCTGTTGCCTATAGACTCGACTTTTTCGGAATGTTATTTCAACAGATGATGAGCGGTATTGCAAGTTTCTGCACAATCATCGTTATAAATGTAGAAATCTCACCAGATTTGTCTTTCTTTCATGGCTACAGATGCAATTACGATTACAATACGATGTCAAGTGTCTAGATTATCAACATGCACAGCAAGTATAGGAGAGTCAAAAACCTTCCTAAAGATAACATTATTTCTTGAACAAATGCCTGCCAATATTTTCCTGACAGTTTTGAGCTAGCTCTATGTGAATTAGTGGAACACATGGTGTTGTTCTGCGCTTGGCATCAGGTGTATCCGCTCCATGTTTGTGACTTTGATGACGATGTCAGTTATGGGAACAGATGGTTAAAACCAGTGAAAACAACATTCAGCTATTATAGGATGCTTCCCCCACACTACAGATAAATAAACCATCGCTTTTTTCCGAGAAAGAGAGACACTATCAGGTTCTCTGGAACGTATCAATATTCTATCAGCAGATTATTAGGCTCTTTATGTGTTAGCATCCTCAGCTGACTCTCCTTTTGTAAATCATTTATTATTATTATTGCGCACAGTATCGAGAAAAGAAAGGCATAGGATTACTCAAAATGGCCGCTAAACGTACTCTATTCAATCTTGCTTTCTAAGCTTATTTTGTAATTACTTTAGTTGAATGAAATAATCAAAAACATTTGTGTAATTCTGAATTGGTTTACAGTATTTTAAATGTTTGAACATGCAACATTCATACGTACAATAAGCCTTTAAAAGACAGATGACAAATGGCTACAAGGAACGATCATCTGCTCAATTGTTTTAGCTCATAGAGAAAATGCAATAATTATAATAAAAAAAGCTTTTATTAAAATATGTTTTATTACTCGGAGCAGACTAAAGACACATCACTGCCCTCTATATTATACTTGTTCGACAAATGATAAATAATGCATGGTGTTTTCAGATAAGGCTTGTAAAATAGTAGTAGGAATGAAAAGACATACAACTATTTATTGTAGCTCCCCTGATGACACTCATTGGACTTTTAATGAAAACACTCAAGAAGTGCATCCTTGACCTCAAATACTGGATGGCCCAGATTCTGAACCACCTGCAGCTAAACACTGATAAGATTGAGGTAATTATTATAATTGGACCTGGCACACATAACGCTAATACATGCAAGTGCGGTATATTAGACAATTTGTGCCTAAATATGGACAAACAGAGTTGTTGTGCCATTTTTCAGTAGAGCTGTTGGTTAAAAACTACACTGCCACAGATGTTCTAAAGTCTGATATGAAGAGCTTTTGGCCGCAGCAGCTGACACTCCACGGATATCAAACAAAATACTATAGGGCGTGATTCAGAAGACTAATAAATAGGAACTGTGGTGCACTATTTCTTTTAGAGCTGTCGAACACATTGCTTCACTAACTTTCATTTTGGTTATAATGTGAAGGGGTCACAAAACGTCTTCATACACCTTTAGGGAAATACTGCCCAAATTCCTTACTTTTGCGACCCTTTTCGTTTCCACTGTTCCAATACACATGAGTTACAGTTCACACGTGCATGCCACTCAGATGTATATTGTAGTATATTTAGAATGCATGCTTCATCAGAGCCCCCCCCCTCGTCTGCAGGGGGGTGCACACAGTCACTTTCACCAGACAGATGGAGGTATGTGGTGTGCTGGGTGTGGAGTGAATCACTTTCTCAGTTTCCATGACATCCATAGGCAGCACTCTGACCGGAGTGTGGGGTGAACTTTAGAAATGATTGAAATAATTCCTAATTCAAAATAACTTTTAGGGAGCTCATGAAGAAAAGTATGAACCCTGTATGAATAAATAATCCACTAGCTGTCATATGTCTGAGCTAAATAAGATTCATAAATCAATTTTAAACAAATATTAAAATGAGATTAGCAGGGATTATTATGGCTGCACTTACTAATAACTGCTTTAAAATGCGCCTGCTTAATAATGAAAGCTTTATTACACATGCCTTAAAACCTCTCAAGCCCCACGTACCCTTCGGCGGGTCCGAAACCACAACATCTGCAAGCAACAGTATCTGAGGACTTCTTAAGATTTAATAAACTATGAATGTTTCATATCCATGTAACGGGAAGAAACTCAGCTAACTGATGAAACACAAGGCTAACGCTGAGTCTCTGAATTAGCCCCGAGCAAAAAAATGCTAGCACAGAAAACACGGTATAACACCCTTATTACTTATCGTAACTGCACATCGTTAGAATACACAGAATCGATATGTATCTATATCATTACTCCATGATCATTACTCGCAACATTATAAACAAAAACAGACATCACAACGCGTGGCATTATAGGTAGCAAACACGGCAATATCTCTTACCTTTGTCGTTGTCTGATCAAAAGTTGTCTTCAATGGCATTAAAACAATAACAACGCTGCTGAAGGTTAATCCAATGTGTCTGTGTCACTTTGAAATGATTTCTGACCATCCATCAGCAATAAAACTAGTTTTCAGATTTCAGAGCATAAGACAGCTTTCGATTTGGGCAAACTGTGTGCGAATACCCCCCACTTCTCAATGGTAACGTTGGTGTGTATGTGGAAATTCCCCATTGATTTTATTGGCTCTAACGGTTAAAAAGAGATCATCAAAATCGACCAATGGGTTCCAGAGAAACGGCAAAAACGCCCATTTCCACCCAAATCATCCCAGAGGTGGAGTTTTTTTCTTCTAAACCTCTCTAAAAAGGTCAAATGTCACTTGTTTTGCATCAATCTTGATACAGGGTAATTATTATATGTTGTACTTTGGATTCCTAAAGCTTTTAGTCTACCTTACCATCATCCAAGGGTGGTTTTCACTATAAGTAAAAAATTATTTTTGTTCTGGAAATGTCATTTTCGAGCCTGAGACCTGAAAAACAGGCATGGGGCTTAACAGGTTAAACGCATATGTGTGTTTTGTTGCGGTGGATCGTAGATCATCGCCAAATGAATCACCCCCGTCAGATAAATGAACGGCATAAATCCCCCTGATGCTGAGCTGGGAGGCTGTTTTTCCAATCTGCACTCAATAACGGAGGCCACAGCTGGAGTGGCACCGATTTGACTTTACATTTTATTATGAAGGCACAGAGGCTAATGCTGCTGTGCATTACAGCCTAGAGAACAAGCTATCAGCCTGAAAAGCTTTTGTGTTTCCATGGTATTAATACGGTTTCATTGACTCACCTGCTGATGCTCTGAAGCTTTGCCAGCATTATCAGGAACACTGAAAAAAGAATAATAACAGCTTGAGCCATTGTGCTGCTGATGATGGTAATGGACTAATTTTATTACATCAGTTACCATGGAGGAAATTAATCACATTGTTCACAATATATCCTCAAACCAGAGGGAAAGACATTTCTGGAATATATACGAAAAAAAGATCAATTGTTGCAAGGATAAAAGACATTCTTTAATAATTCGCCCTAGTTATTTGTGTAAAATACATTTTTATAGTTCTAAATAACATTTTTCAACAGTTTTCATAATCTCAAAATGATAGCTATTTTACAGCTTGGACATCAGCATCTCCTATTTCAATCCTCAGTGCAAAGAGATCGATACGTTATTTTGGAATTAAAAAAGGCACGAAACTTTAGGTAAGAAGTTAACCTCTAAAATACAGTAAAAAACATTCAAATGTAATTTGCAGTTTTAACCCTTTTAGATTCTGGGTTAGTCTTAACCACCAGTAACCCAATATGAATAATATAATGTGAATGCTTCTGTACTATAGAGCTTCAGGAATCTTTTTTACATACAAACTATATGTCCTCCGGGTGTGCTACCATCAATACAGCAATTTAAAAGCACATCATGAGGCAAACCTAATGAGCCTTTTCCCCATATGGATCATTTAGGTTTACTCCAGAACATTACCAAGTGTGACTCCAGGCATTTTCTCTCATTCGTTAGCTGCTTCTGGGAAACTGGAAAGGCAAATATGAATACATATATCAGGCAGAGGGGGGTGTTAAGGCAATGGAAGTGCATTTATATTAAGTCTTGTCAGCAGCACCTAAATTATCAGAACATAAAGACAGGGAGTTTTCATTAAGTATGTAGCTATGGCTTCATGCTCCGTTTTACAACCACTAAAACCAAAGCAAAGTTCATTTATTGCCATATGGAAAGAAGTGTGCAATATATCTAGTTTAAAATGCATTGCAAATTATAATTTTTAAAGGGGCCCTATTGTGTTTTTTTGGTTTTCCCTTTCCTGTAGTGTGTTATTTCACTCTTGCTGCTATTGGCTAGCAATCCAACACATTTAGCATAATAGGCTAAGGGACGGGACATCTCTAAGTGGTTGACCAATCACAGCAGAGCCGGCCAGCTAACCAATCAGAGCAGACTGGGCTCTGGTTTCAGACAGAGGGTGAAAAGAGGTGCTGCAGCACAGGCAGTATGAGAAAAAAAAAGAGCTTTTTGAACATTAAAGCATGGAGACACAGGGCCGGTTCTAGCCAATGTATGCCCCATAGGCGAGATTTACAAAAGACAAATACACTACGAAAACAGAAACTTATTGACATTGGTTATATACATCAAAAAGGCTTCAAATGTATTCAGTATTGTATGAACATGTTTGATTTGGGGGGTGGACATCACATCCTCTAGGGGGGTCCGGGGGACATTTTTGAACATTTTAAAGTAAAAGGCTTCAATCTGGTGCACTTTGAGCACACACGTACAAGAGACTAGATCTAGGGGGTACAACTCTAAAACACCCATATGAAAAAGATCGGTTTACATTTTAATAATCAAATAAGTATGTGAACATAACCAATAACCTACCATAGCCAATACAAAATAAATGTAACTTATTTTATTTTTGTTGTTCATTCATATCTTATTTTATCTAGTTAACGTTTATTTATTTATGCATATTTTTTTTATCTCTCCAGTTTTAAACAATATGTTTGGTTTACTGTCCTATCCTATACATTGAAATTATTTCAAACCTGTTTATCCCAATAATTATGAAGGAGTGCCTTGGAAATATGTGTTTACATACATTGTGATCAAAACGTTTGAGACCCACTGAGATAACTTAGACTAAAGTGAACTATCTAAACCAGTGTTTCTCAAACTTTTTCACACCAAGGACCACTTAACCAATACAAAAACACTCGCGGACCACCTAACTCCACAAATATCCAATATCGCATCGTTTTTCTAGAACAGATTACAAATCGCCTGAAAATGGTACAAACAAGTGGCAGCAAGTGTGATGAAGGTGTTGCGCTGGGCTATATCATGCAATCGAAAGTGAAACTTTAGCGCGCTCCATTGCGGAGATATTCCCGCGAGAGTGCGGAAAACTTAAATGTATTTATTTATTTCAAATGTGAAATGTTACCAATATACTCACGGACCACTAGGGAGCGCTCACGGACCACCAGTGGTCCGCGGACCACACTTTGAGAAGCACTGATCTAAACACTCAGAGTCCTTTACCTCACTGAGCCTCTCAGTCTGACAGGAGAGCTCTCCTCCACCCTTGTTGTAGAAACATCTTCTTTTTATATCTGTTAGAGCAGCTAGCACCAGATGCTAATAACAACAGCGCCGGTACCGGTGCACCCTCTCTCTCCCTCTCCCTCTCTCCCTCGCTTCCACACTCACTCGCACTTTGGCTGTGAGCTGCAGGCGCCTGATAAGCCAACATCCCCCACTTTCATCACTTACAGCGCCCATCGTACAGGGCAAATGAAACGTGTAACCGGGGTGAAAAGGGTGTTACATTTACTTAATTATGAATATTGTTTCATCTAGGCCGAAATTAGGATGAGCACCAAGGGTCAAAAATATTTTTTTTCCTCCCAGAGCTACCAGCGCAGATCAGATCTGGCACCCTAGGCGACCGCCTATGTCGCCTATGCCAAAAACCGGCCCTGTGTAAACATGTCACAGTAGAGGCACAAAATACAAATATGAACCTGAAAATTAGCATATTAGGGCCCATTAAACTGGTTAGAAGTCAGAAACAGCTCCCACCCTGCTCTTACCAATTAAAAAGTACCTCCAGCTACAGCTTAATGAAGTTGTACAAACAGCCTGCACGGTGTGGTGCTGTCATGAAGTCTGACCATGAACCCCCAAATGCTTTGATCCTTAAAGCTGTGCAAATGGCAGGCTCATTAATACACTGCCAAAATGTATGCAGCTGCTCAGCAGGAACAATACTCACAATTAAAAAGGCTTGTTTTATGATCATTCATCATCACCAACAAATATTTAGAATGTTTTTAAGTCAACCTCTTTATCAAAGCAGTTTTAGTGTGTTCTGTAAACAATTTAATGTATTCAAAAGTTTCTATATGCATGTGTTCCCAAATGATCCCTGAAGCAACTTCCGTCCTCATTAGCTTTAGGATGAGTTTGCACTGTGACACATCAGCAGGGTTTGAACAAGGGCTGCTGTACAACCTGCTGTCCTTTTAAACACTCCCCCCAGGGGCTGTCAGACCAAAACCCAATTTGAGGCCCATTTCTGTCATGTGTAAACCTCCTACATCCTCATAATCCTGTATCTGTGCTCTGTATATGATATTGATAAATCAGACCGAACTACTCCACACAGTGAGATATATAAAGAACAGTGTGAATTTCTCCCGACCTCAAGGCTTTTTGACCTGGCTCAAGGCCAGGTCAAAACACTTAACATAAAATCAAGAATAAATGTTCCGAGCATCTAAAAGTCACATATGTGCTGTTTTACTAAAAATAACTGACAAGTAAAGCTGGATATTTCTATTTCCATTGTTCCCTTGGGTCTGCTTTGGCAGTACATGATGGTTTATATCGACATTGCATTTGAATTAGCATGAGATTACACAACAGGTATTGGAGAGAGAATAGAAAAACTGTGTTTAAAATGGATGCCATGGGGGATAATGGTTTTAAGGATACTTGCAGAAACCAGAGAAACAGCGTTGTCCTGTTAAATTATTCATGCCGCGTACTGGATACCGCGAATGTATGCTCCATCGGACAAGCCGTGCAGTGGGAAAGAAAGATGGATATGTCGGAATGGCAAGATCCAATATTTACCTGCCATGGATATTCGATGCATGCATTGAAATAAGGTGGAAGGGATTTAATTGAATTGAAGATGTTGTTCTACTTTTGATGCTAAGCTCAAAACACATTCAGCACTACTCAGACTAAGCTTTCACAGCATATACTGGGTCACTGAAGAGGAATCAGTGTATACAGACATTTTTTAATTAATGTTTAAACTGAGTCAAACGTCACAATCTAACCCCTATATACAACCACCTATATTTATAAGGTGTACATGTAAAGCAAACTGCTGAGAAAAACGGCAAGATTTGGTTTAAAGAAAAAGAGTAAGACCTTGAGTTGGGATTCTTTTTTTGTCAAACAACGCCTCAGCTGTGATTCTGAGAACATAAAAGCCTTTTTAAATGCTTAAAGAAAGTGTTTTTATATTCATATATTGCACAAAGTAGAGCAAGACTTATTTTACATGATATTTGTGGCATTAAAGACAATGCACTTTTCTGCCTTTTCACCCTGATCAAGTGCATTTAAATTGTAAACCAAAGTGAATGAATAACAAAATAATTAGATCTAAGTTTAATAGACTTTCAGGGCGCTGCATAAAGTTAAATATATAATAATTCACAACTTTTAACAATCATTCCTTAATATCAGTGAACTACTAATTCCACTACCTGATTATCCTTCTGTTCTGGATCTAAACCCCGTGATTATCAGATGGATTAAAGAGCAGCAGCAGCAGAACAATGTGACTGCTACAGAGAATAAAAGCAGCTCATGACAGCCCCCCAATAACTGATCTCAGGAGGGGAGGAGGAGTAAGAAAGATCCTTCCCCTGTGAAATCTTCCTTGAAGTTAAAGCAAAAGGAAGAGTTGGAGGCCTGCGGGGATTGCCCACACAGTCCTACACATTCTTTTATTCTACTTTTATCTGAGAATACTGAGAAGGTTGAGACCCTGACTTTTTTTTTCACAGAATGATAACCTGGTCATTGTGTGAGTTCATGTCCCCTGTAACTTTTTTAAAACTTTTTTTTGCTTAAATGTCGCCTAGTAGGCTAATATATTATAGGTCTCAGATATATACAAAACATGTTTCTGAAGTGTTTGGCTCTATATCCTAAACAGATCATGCATAGCATGACGTAAACCCCTCTGTTTCAGCCCTGTTTCTGTGTCTGTACTAGCTTTAAATGCTAATGAGCTGCTGCTGGCCACACCCCTTTGGTTTATAAAAACACAATGGTGCACTAGGAGGAGATTCAGGTGATCAGGTGGGCGGGTGTTACCTTGGTTGGTTATTGGCTAATGGTTGAACAACCCAAAAAAATTGTGGCCAAAATCTGATAAGCTCATTTTCTGACAGAAAAAAAAATGGATCAGGACAAAAAGAGAATCTCTTCACAGAAGGGACATATCTATGTATAAAATACATGAAAAAGTGGATTTAGCATAATAGTGGACCTTTAATTTGTGACGTTAAATGTCATAATCTTGACTTTAAAGGTCCCCTATTATACTGTTTTTCATCAATATATTATAGGTCTCCGATATATACAAAACATGTCTCTGAAGTGTTTGGGTTTCAAAAGTGCTGATTCTGGGTCTGTTACTTTAGATGAAAAATAAGGAGCCACTCCCCACGCCCCTCTGCAAATTGTGCTCTAGGAGGAGATTCAGGTGATAAGGTGGGCGGGGGTTACCTTGGTTGGTGATTGGCTAATGGTTACACAAGCCAAAAAATCATTATGACATCATAAAGTGGCCAAAATCTGATCAGCTCATTTTCAGACAGGTTTTTATATAAATGGATCAGGACAAAAAGTGAGCCAATATTTTTTCCTAAAACTTTCAGAGTCTCTTTCCACATAGGGGACACATGTTTATATAAACGACATGAAAAAGTACATTTTGCATGATAGGTCCCCTTTAAAAGACAACAGAGAGATTCCTTAGAAAAACGTTGAGCTTGTTTGGAGGCTTGTTCTGCCCACTCTCTTTCTAAGGGCCCAGCTGCTCCGACAATTCCATCTAAACATGGATTGGACACATCAGCTGCATCTGCTGCAGAGCAGTGAGGAGTTTGGCTCCAATAGTCCTGGCTCTCATCCGCTATGGTGCAGATGAGAGCCAGAGAGTGCTTCTGGGAGAATAATGATAGCATAGTGTGCTACTGTGAACAAGAGACTGAATGCATGTGAGAATCTGAATACAGCGGCTCATGATTAAAAGACGTCAAAGGGGGGGGGGGGGTCAAATGAGTTCAGTGAATTGATGAAGGACATTGAGACTTACGCATTTAGATTTAATTGATGATGAAAGTCTGATTCTGGGCATGATTAAATGCATATTTTGAAGGTTACTGCCAAAAGTGCATACATGTTTGAATTGATGTCCAGTTACTGAAAGTTGAAAAGTATTTAAATAGACATTTCATTTGAAAGTGTTTTTGGATAGTTTGAAATGGAGATCAGTTTTGTCACGTGTTAGCTTTAGAGCTCATTCCCATTTGGTCACGAACAGCAAATTTGTTGGGGTTAATCCATCATTACGAACAAGCCGTAAATCACATTTTTCAAAGCTGCATCATCCCAATGGTGTAATTAACCTGTTTCTAAATGAGCTGAACTGCTAAGAGGCAAGACAAGACACTCTTTACTTACTGCTGTCTCTGAATTATACATCTGTGTCTTAAAAATAACCTAAAAGCAAATACTCCGATTAAAGCAATAGAAAATTATCTACAGCAGTCTAATACAAATTATATTTTGTTAAACATCCAACAGAGGCATGGAAGTGTGGGAGATACATTAAATGAGGTAAATGCATGTTGTTAATTTGCACTTGGAAAAATTGTTAAAAAAGCTTGGCTCAGTCAGAAAAGTCAATGTATCAATAAAAAAGTGCCTTTTCAGAAATGTAAACCAATAGTTCATATTTCTCCCTCTCATGTTTTGATCAACTTAAATATCTGACTCCAATGCCCAGAAATAAAATCAGTAAATATTGATTGAGCAAGACATTTTTGCGTTAATGTCTTGAACTGTTCAATAACTTAACATGGGTCTTAAGTTATTATTACATGCGCATTGGGAAAAGCAGGAAATTCCAGTTAATGTCATGTTTCTTCAACTCTTGATGAATCTATTCCACTGGGCTTTCTGTTAACAGCCATGTATATAAAATATGTGTGTACCTATATACAGTGTGTTATGTCAGGAAGTGCCAGTACACTAGTAAAGAGGACCAGCATCAATCATTGAGCTATGAATATTGTACAGCACCGACATTTTGATGGTGCATTCAGGCCCTCAGTAACTCAGATGGGGAAGTGAGAGGAGACTGAGCAGAGTGCCAGGTGTAGCCCGAAGCATACGCAGCCAAATTTAGCTCATTTATTATATTTGTTGATGAAGGAACCTGAGCACTAAAGGCAGGAAGACGTATAATAACACCTGAAAGCATGAGACGTGGCTACAAAGTCGACTAAACTGTTGCACTGACAATGCAGATTTGGTATTGGCATGTTCATTTATGTATGTGTTGAGTAAAGAGTCCCAGGTGTTCACCAAAGGCCTAATTTCAGGTGGATTTCCGTCATAGAGCTTTACTGACAATTCCTCTTTATTTAACACAAGATTGAATGACTTGATTAAGTAAATTATAGCTTTACAATGTCAGCCTGATTAATGTTTCAGTTCAACATTGGCATTGATGGTAATTATTTGTTTTCGTAAAGCATGACCTCACACAAATGTCCATTTCTGTTCTTCTTCAAAATGGGTTGATGTAACTGTAAATTCAAAGAAAAGTTCCTAAAAAATGAAATATCCTTCGGTACAGTCCCATTGATTAGCTTCCAATTAATTCATTCCAATACATTTCTACCTAGAGGGCCTGTTAGTTAACAAAAATGTCTGCAGTGCACCAAAAGAAAAGTTAAAATATGTCTACATGCAAGCGTACAATTCAATATGAAAAATAAATATAAATATTAAATTACTAATCTAAAATTATTTACTAGGGTAGCTTTTCTTTTACTATAGATCTTTCCAGCACTTGGTGACATATTAACGCAGTTAAATGAGGCTTATAATGTGATTTTTAATAATGCATTTATTTATAGTATTTTTGCAAAAGAGCATGGGGGTTAACTTGTTTTTAACCTTCACAAATGACACATCCAGTGACAATGAACCTATGTATAATATACAGCATAAATGTCCATCCAACAATCCATCTTCTCCCGCTTATCTGTGGTCGGGTCGCGGAGGTAGCAGTTCCAGCAGAGAGCCCCAAACTTTCTTTTCCCTCGCCACATCAACCAGCTCTGACTGGGGGGTCCAAAGGCGCTCCCAGGCCAGCGAAGAGATATAATCCCTCCACCTGGTCCTAGGTCTACCCCTTGGTCCCTTCCCAGCTGGACGTGCCTGGAACACCTCCCTAGGGAGGCGCCCAGGTGGCATCCTAACTAGGTGCCCGAACCACCTGCTTTCGACGCGAAGGAGGAGCGGTGCAACTCCGAGTCCTTCCCGGATGACTGAACTTCTCACCTTATCCCTAAGGGAGACACCAGAAAACCCATCTCGGCCTCTTGTATCCGCGATCTCGTTCTTTCGGTCATGACCCATCCTTCATGACCATAGGTGAAGGTAGGGACGAAAATGGCCCAGTAGACAGAGAGCTTTGCCTTCTGGCTCAGCTCCCTTTTCGTCACAACGGTGCGGTAAAGCGACTGCAGACCCCCTCCCCCACGACTACGCCTCGAAATCCGATCCATGTATATTACAAACAGGATTGGTGACAAAGCGCAGCCCTGGCGGAGGCCCACCCTCACCGGAAATTGGTCCGACTTATTGCCGAGGACCCGGACACAGCTCTCGCTTTGGGAGTACAGAGATTGGATGGCCCTGAGTAGAGACCCCCTCACCCCATACTCCCGCAGCACCTCCCACAGTAACTCCCTGGGAACTCAGTCATACGCCTTCTCCAAGTCTACAAAACACATGTAGACCGGATAAGCGTACTCCCAGGCCCCTTCCAGGATCCTTGCGAGAGTAAAAAGCTGATCCGTCGTTGTTCCTCCTCAATCTGAGGTTCAACAATCGGCCTGACCCTCCTTTCGAGTACCTTAGAGTAAACTTTCCCGGGGAGGCTGAGTAGTGTAATGCCTCTGTAATTGGCACACACCCTCTGATCCCCCTTTTTAAAAAGGGGAACCACCACCCCGGTCTGCCACTCCTTCGGTACTGTTTCCGACTTCCTCGCAACGTTGATGAAACGTGTCAACCATGACAGTCCCTCAACACCCAGAGCCTTCAGCATTTCTGGGCGGATCTCATCCACCCCCGGGGCCTTGTCACTGTGGAGTTGTTTGACGACCTCAGTGACCTCCCCCCGGGAGATTGGTGTTGATCCCCCGTCATACTCCAGCTCTGCCTCTAACATAGAGGGCGGAGTTGTCGGGTTCAGGAGTTCCTCAAAGTGTTCCTTCCAACGCTCTAACACTCCATCAGTTGAGGTCAACAACGTCCCATCCTTACTGTACACAGCTTGGATGGTCCCCTGCTTCACCCTCCTGAGGTGTCGGACAGTTTTCCAGAACAACTTTGGTGCCACCCGTAAGTCCTTTTCCATGTCTTCTCCGAACTTCTCCCACACCCGCTGCTTTGCCTCGGCCACGGCTGAGGCTGCTGCCCTTCGGGCCTGTCGGTACCTTGCAACTGCCTCGGGAGTCCCCCGGGATAACAAATCCCTGAAGGCCTCCTTCTTCAGTCGGACGGCTTCCCTGACCACCGGTGTCCACCAGGAGGTTCGAGGGTTACCGCCCCTTGAGGCACCTAAGACCTTGAGACCACAGCTCCCCGCCGCGGCTTCGGAAATAGAGGCTTTGAACACCGACCACTCTGGTTCAATGTCCCCAACCTCCACAGGAATGCCCGAAAAGCTCGGCCGGAGGTGTGAGTTGAAGGCCTCCTGAACTTGGGCCTCCTCCAGATGTTCCCAGTTCACCCGAACTACACGTTTGGGCTTACCAGGTCTATCCAGAGGCTTCCCCTGCCACTCGACCCAACTCACCACCAGATGGTGATCAGTTGACAACTCCGCCCCTCTCTATACCCGAGTGTCCAAAACATACGGCCTCAGGTCTGATGATACGATAACGAAATCGATCATGGACCTTCTGCCTAGGGTGCTCTGGTACCACGTACACTTATGAGCATCCTTATGTTCGAACATGGTGTTTGTTATGGCCAATCCATGACTAGCACAGAAGTCCAGTAACAAACCACCACTCCGGTTCAGATCAGGGGGGCCGTTCCTCCAAAACACATGTAGACCTCCAAGTGTCTCCATCATTGCCCACATGTGCGTTGAAGTCTCCCAGCAAGATTAAAGAGTCCCCTTCAGGAGCCCCATACAGGACTCTTTCCAGGGTCTCCAAGAAGGCTGTATACTCCGAACTGCTGTTTGGTGCATAAGCACACACAACAGTCAGAGTTTTACCCCCCATAACCCGCAGGCGTAGGGAGGCGACCCTCTTGTCCACTGGGGTAAACTCCAACAACGAAGCACCCAACCGAGTATCCCCACACCCGCCCGGCGCCTCACACCTTGAGCAACTCCGGAGTAAGAATAGAGTCCAACCCCTATCCAGAAGTAAGGTTCCAGAGCCGGCGCTATGCGTAGAGGTGAGCCCAACCAGATCCAACTGGTAACGCTCCACCTCCCGCACAAGCTCCGGCTCCTTCCCCCCCAGAGAGGTGACGTTCCACGTCCCCAAAGCCAGCTTCTGTCGCCCGGGTCTGGTCCGTCGAGACCCTCTGCTTTCACTGCCACCCTTCTGGCAGCATAAATGTAATGTTTCTAATTACAAATTAGAGCTTTTCTTCTTTCCTCTGGAACTGAACAACTGCTTTGGAACACAACAAGCTCACAAACTCAGTACTTTGTCTCCATGTCCCTATAATTAGCTCTAAATTATATGAACAGGTGTTTTTGGTCTATTGCATTTTAAACCCCAGCCGCCTCGTTGAGTTTTCAGGAAATAAAATAACGCTCATTCATTTTAAATGGTGGAGACACGAAAGTTAGTTTTGTTAGATTATAATTACATTACATTGCATTTAGCTGTCGCTTTTATCCAAAGCGACTTACAATACTGTAAGTGCATTCGATCAAGAAGATACAAACAGTCCTTTGTTAGTATATAAGTGCTTTGTTAGTATATAAGTGCTTTTTATTTATATATAGATATACATTTATTTGTATTCTTTTATTTTATTGCTCAAAGTGGAGTCGAAAGAGATGAGTTTTCAGTCTGCGCCGGAAGATGTGTAAGCTTTCTGCTGTCCTGATGTCAATGGGGAGCTCATTCCACCATTTTGGAGCCAGGATAGCAAACCCACGTGTTTTTGCTGATGGGAACTTGGGTCCCCCTCGCACTCGCAGTGAGGGTGCAGTGAGCCGCATATAACATCTTTCTTTTAAAAACAATGGGATCCATGTGCACAACAATTTTGATGTGTGAGGGGAAGGATCAAAGAAAATCACCGGGATTTTCATTCGGCAGAGGAGGCCAGATGGGCAGGCTTATTCTAAGATCTATGATGATTTTATCTGACTTTCAACACTCTGAAAAGATTATTTTCCAAGTAAAAGTGATGGGATTTTGAGATTATGTACATAAAGACTATGTCCTGCTGTTTACTTCTTGGAAAACGTTGCTGTGGTGTAATGAATGTAAGTTGTCTCCTTCAGTAATATGTGCTTCAGCTGAACGGAGACAACAGATGTTCCTCTGATTTCTCGCTGAGGTGTTCACACATCTACCAGCAGGCGCGACACACTTGAACGTATTCATAACTCTGACGAACAAACCCAAAGAGCACATCCCACACAGCAACACATGCGATTAAATGCGGGCCAGAGGTGGCCTACAGATAGCAGGCATTACTCTCACTAATAAGCCCTGTCAAAGAGGGGACAGCACACATCCGTCAGCGATAACAGAGCCGTCTGCCGTAACTGTCTAAAACACGCAGGGCTAACCTGTTAACACTAAGGGGGAAATAAATGGGCTTTCAAACTAAAGTTTCTCACAGTTACTGCTGGTTAAAAGGCTGTTGATTTGAGTCAAATGTTCTACACTCAAACTCTTTAGATTGTGAGTACAGAAACATTGAGTTTTATTCACACTCCAAATGCTCAATATTCACTTATATTTCAGAAAATGGACATGCTAGTCTGTATTGAAAACACGTTTCATTACAGAATGTATTACGGAAAGTAATGAAATGTGTTTGAACCATCATCATTAAATGATTTCCCAAATTTAAATCATTTCCAAGATTGGGATAAATAAAGTATCTATCTATCTATCTATCTATCTATCTATCTATCTATCTATCTATCTATTACAGTGATTTTAAGACCTTAAATCCTTAGACGATTTCTTAATGAGGATAAAAGATTGTGACAAGTAAATATTAATTAAAAAGCTATATAATTATAAATAACCTGTCCCAAAGTATAATGTGTTTATAAGCCAGGAAAATGTGTCCTTTTGTATGATTACAAATATGTTATCATCATTTATTAATACTATCTATACGTCAGTTATGGATACTTTATAAGTTAAATTACACTTAAAACAGTCTTTGTAAATGTGTACAACTATGTATTGTGTGTAGTATGTTATAAGGAAAGTGAATGTATAAAGTGTTACACATAAGATCTAATGATGCTCAGATACACATGTACAAGAAACAGGCTATGAAGAGGGAAATAATCATCCGAAACGAAATATAAAACAATGTAAGAATACAACATCAAAGCAATATACTAAACCTTGTCGATACATGATTTGTGCATTATGCAAACACATGTATAGAAAATAATGCTACATTTACATGTGAATCCTTAAACCTCCTTTTCATCAACCATTCTGTATTTAAATGCTGTTTACATGATCCAAAATAAAGAAACTGTGAATAGCTGGTTGAGGATCACAGGAGATGTCAGTGTTTGTTTTATTTTAATATGGAGATGGAAGACATGAGAGCTTGTTCGATATACTCTTCTGTATTCACTTAAATCTGTAATCATCAAAGGACATTTCCAACACGCCGTCGCCTAAGACTTCAAAACAAAAAAGCCGAAAGAAACTTTTTCTGAGGTAAACATTATCAGAATCACGGTTATACTAAGCATCAGCAAATACCCCAAGCACGCATGATGCGGCGATGCGCACGGCTGATATTTTGAGATATTGAGTTGTAAATATCAGCTTCAGACTGAGACTGTCTTGTCCTGTCATTGTCAATAATGGTGCACTGCTCATATATTTCTTCCTTGGGCATGCTTTAGTGGTTGGATCTATAAAGGCAATCATCAATCATGCTGCTGATATATACGAATCATAACATATGAATCATTTATGAGTATCAGAGCTTTAATTCAGCGTCAACGCGATTTCTTTGGGGCCAGATGCTGATCTTTAGGCTGATAGAGGTGACAAGTGCCATGGTCCTAATGGTCAATATCCTGACAGGCCGTCTGCTAATGGCCACTGTATCCTTCATCCAGATAACTTACATGCTTTGAACTACACGCCAGAGGCAATTAAAGGACTGTTATTTCATCCTAAGTGTCTGCCAGAAATACATCTCAGTGCCTCAGGAGGACACATTATAGGCACGTATGAGTTAGATAAGTGTGAGTCATCATCTCAATTCATGCAATTTCCAGAAGAAGATCATGACAGCAACATGATCCCTTTAACAATCGTTATTGTGGCGAAGTGTTTCAGGGAGCAGTCACAATGTTTTCATCCCCTCGGGGAAAGTCAGCTCTGCGAGATTGAAGGTGAAGCATCTCCAGGGTCTTTATTAACCTTCTGGGTCAACTCGAATGGAAATAAATGTCTTAGGGGGATTAAAAACTATTAGAGATTAGGAATCGAATTTCCAGGTTGGGCTGATGTATAAGGTTTGATTTTTTTGAATGTTTCTGCAACAAACTACACTCTTTTTCCAAGAAAAACAACCAAACAAAAGCACAAAATAAGGTAAAACACTAAACTAAGTAAGTAAAACATTGATATATCGTATAAAAGAGTAACAAAATAAGATAAACTGAAGCGTGCAACATATGCGATCAAATTGACGCGGAATAAAAACAATAAAAGTCAGAATAACCTAATAGGGGTTGTGTCCGGTACCAAATCACAATATTAAAGACTGCAGCTCAAAAATACCATATCTTTGACTCCATTTCCACTTTGGCTATGGTATTGCTCCCGTCTGCATTCGTGCAGAGGAGGAATTGTTTGTTTTTTATCTAGAACATTTACTGTAAGTGGTCTTTCATCTGTGCTCAGAGGACTAAAGAAGTGACCCCACAATATAACATTACGTGTGTGAAGCATATATGAAATCCAGCGACGTGCAGTCAGGGGAGGCAGAGCCTCACCTGTCATACTCATAGACTGGCCATACTACAATGTAACGGAAAAACAACTAAAGAAAAACTAAATAGTAATAATAAAATGTCTCCACTGATCTGTGTTGTAAATGTGATTTATGTATGATTCCAATCGCTTTTTATAGTCAAAATCAGCTAATTTGCCGAGCTCCGCTACAACTACGGGTAGCGATGAGAAGTGAGGGAGGGACGAGCTCTGCCTCTCGTAAGCCCACAGTAACTTGCTGGAGCGCGGGCACTAATTTAGCGCGGGCACTTATTTTGTGAGCGCGCTCAAGCCAGACTGTGGGGTGAGGTGAGGCACAGATGAGATCTGCCTCACCTCAGAATGCGTCACCTCACAGAAACTGTCTGGAAAGCGGGCCCTAAGCGCATGCCTGTTACCATCTCACTGTAGGTCACCAATGTAATGTTTGTAGATCCCTTTATTACATTTATTCTCGCCATCCATAGTCTCTAAATAACTTATTTCACGTATGATATTTAGGCTCGCCGTACAACGGCAATGAAAAAATCACCAGGGGAGGCAGCCATAACCTCTGCCGCACTGAAGGGGGCGCACGTGAGCCCACAGGTCCTTGTTGCTACTGTTATTCTACGCAGAGACGGTAGACCAGACGCAAACAACAAACTAGACTTTTGAAACTAGAGGAAGATAAGGAGGACTTTTACAAAAAAGTAATAGAGATTGTTGTCCAGAAGGATAGCATGGACTTCATCTTCAAGTCAAGGTAAGACCACATTGGTAATGAAAATTGGATCTTACTAAGAAAGAACAATCCAATATTTAGATTGTGGGTTTCCTTTTGTTGAACGGTCTGTTTAAAATGAATCGAAACATCAGACCAAAAAAGCTTTTGAAAATAACAGAATATTTCGATTAAGGTCAGAATATAATATTTGTAAATCTGACTCTGAAAGAGTCAGTGCCTCACCAGCCATGAACCTCACCGCACGTCACTGATGAAATCCCTGGAGCAGCTCAGAAACTCAATCTCAGATTTCTAGAGGCAGCTAAACGTCATTTACATGTTTTTTGTATCCCCTTTCACTCCCCTTAATGTGTCACCCACCAAATGTGCCGCAGCCTGCAGCTAAAGTGTCAAAGCTACATGTTAAAACTGTCATGTGTTGTTGTGAGTACCAGCTCATCAAATAATGTTCCTTGCACCAGCATTGAACTTGGCAAGAAAGAGAAGATTAATGCCTTTCCTTATTGTTGTGGCACTATCTGTCTGTGTATATTATCCTTGTGCCACACAAAGTCACAGGAAATTATACGAGATAAGTAGCTGAATGTTGATGGATTTTTCATTCCAAGAGTTCTGGCAGGATATCTTTTTTTTTTTTTTAAACAAATCAATCAGAAACAGAAGCCGAAAAACAGAGAGAGGCTGAGACTGGGAATTTAGAAATGACTTTTGCTTCATTTCACATTGTAGTTATTTTATAATTTTTATAGAAAGGGTGGTATTGAAGGTTTATGTGCAGGAACTCTTTATTAAAATGAATCTTAATGAAATGTTGACTTGTAAGCTTTGCATGCAGAAAACTCTTACAACCCACTTTAGGGACACCTTGCATGAAAGAGAATGGAGAATATTGTTATGAAAATTCCTTTGTTGCTTTACTAAAAAGAACATTTCTCTCCTGAATTTGCACAAAAACAAATCAAATAAACTAGAAAAAGCACTCAAATCCAATTAAACGAGATGCCGTCTGTATTTAAAGTCACTGGGTCAGATAACATGGAAGCTTTCAAAAGAAAAAAGAGACTATTCAAAAAGGAAACTGAGTGTTCATCACAAGCACACAAATTCAATAAAAAGAGATGTGCGTGTGTGTGTGTGTTACTTGTCCATACAATGCTGCATTGATTTGGAGTCTTTGGGTCACATGACATGAAAGTTATTGAAAGGAATGGGAATTTAAAAAAAAAAAAACGATTGCTGTTGTTTTCCAACAATAAAGAGAATTAAAAAAATACACAAAAATCCTACGAGGAATGTCCTACTTTTTGAGTGTAGCTAAACAATGCTGCATTGATTTAGAGTCATAAGGTCACATACTATGGACACTATTGAAGATTATCAAAGAGTTTTCAATAAAAAAAACTGCTGGTCTTTTATATACTTACTCATTTAAAATAGAATGTTGAGTAAAATCCATTATTTGTCCTGCTTATACAAGTGTCAACAAGTGCATCTTGAATTAACGTTAATTAACAGTAAAGTTCCTAGGTACAAATATTTAGTATCAATATCCAAGTTTGTCTTGAAACATGGTTTAATTTTGTTTAGTTCAATTTGTAAAACTTAAAAACCAATGGTTTTCCATCTGCTTCAATACACTTAAAAAAATAGCTATTTGTGGTCAAAACACGATTTAAAATCAACGAATGTCTCATGTCGAGACTGAAACTCCAATAAAAGTATAATATTCAACAAACTAAAGTTTTGCTCTGAGGGCTGCACCTCAAATGAAGACGTTTTTGTAGGATTGATTTTCTGTCTTTGAAGTGCCAAATAAGAAAAAAAGCCTAATTATTCCATTACACAAATCTGAATCATTCAGAGCGTGGCTGATTTGCCCAGTGATTGTAAATGGTTTCACCAGACAAATAACTCCATCATCAGAGCATTATTTATTAGTTTCCGATGAGAAATTCCTCACATATGGACAGAGAAGCACAACCTCCAAAGCTGATTTACTAACTACAATTGCTTTGTTGTGTCCACTGTGCTTTTATCTTTGCTGCTCAGAGATGAAGGGCAGCAAACAGAAACATCTTATTTACTGTTCTCCATCCCTTAAGGCTCTTCCAGGACATAACAAGGGAAACCCATCACTTGAAAATCCCTTTTCAAAGTGAAATCATTTGTTCCACAGCACAAACAGGGAAGATGGCTCGTATCAGATCAATAAACGGGCTTTCTCTTTCCTCTCTTTTTAATCATCTCCTCACTATCCTGCACTTCCTTAGGCTCCATGGGATCCCAGTCGGCTGCTGTCAGTTATGTCATGTCCGCTCATTTGGAAGTGATTGAAGCTGACATCCTAGACCAATTGCCCTTTCCCTCGCACAGCGGAGAGGAAAAACAAATGGCTGCAGGAGGAAGTTTGATTATCTGATCAAACTGATAAGATAAATGAAAGCTTTAGCGCAAGTTCAATAATGAAGACCTAACACGAGTCACTTACACGTCACTCTATGGCTCCCTTCCCTCATTAAATACGAGGGCGTCACCCCTCAGCAGCCAATCGCTGCACATGCTAAATTCCTTAAATGCCTGCTCTTCCTCCCTGTCAGTTGTCATTGCAGATGATCACACGCAATGGTAGTTGCAATACAATACTCCTTCTCGTGAGAAAAACCGTAAGAAACAACTAGCTCAAGATGTCCAACTCGGACAATTCGGAACACGAACCTTCTCTGGAAGTCTCCGTTCCCGGTTCGGCTCCCCACAGCGGCTTATAGGCTTACAGGCAGACTTCCTCATCGCCCGGCTCCTGCAGCAGGGCTTTCCCACAGCCCCAGGCCTCACTCTCTCTCAAGCTGCGAGAGCTCTCGGACCAGGTCTCCAGCGTAGCTCCCCAGTCCGGGGCAGCAGCTCCAGTCAGCTCCCCAGAGAGCAGGGCGAGGACGAGGCCGCAGCCACGGAGGTAAAAAAGGGCAGGAAGTCGAGCCCTCCAGGATCCCGTCCCCCTCCAAAAATCCACCCCTTCTCAGGCTCGCCAGGCAGGGAGTGTCACACCCCTTATGGAGAGTAGCGCGGCCGGCTCCCTGCAATCCCTGGCTAGCTCCATGATAGCTATCGATGCTCGCCTCCAGGCTCTGGAAGACTCCGCCACAGGAGCTTCAACTTCCGTTGCACTCAGGTACTAGTTTTAACGAAAATGTTTGCACTCACCCTTACACAGGGTTGGGTTGTAACGGAATACATGTAACGGTGTTACGTAATCAGAAAAAGAAAAAAAATCTGTATATTCAGCTGGTGTTACATTTGAAAAACGAGTAATCTGAGTGCAGTTACTTTCGTAAACCTGAAGTGAATACTTATTGGAATTATTGGTGGAAAGTTTCCTCACAATATGTAATATTCATTACCGGCAGAACCGTGTGCACAACGCTGCAGCGTATCTGTGAGCGAGAGATGTAGCGTGTCCGTGAGGCCCCGCCCCGCACGCAGATGAGAGAGAGAGAGTTCTCTTTCAAAACATATTGGAAGGTAGAAACGGAGATGTTTACATAAAACGTGGAAAATAACGTTTATGTAGCATTTATTTATTGTCGAAATGATGACATTTATAATGGGATCAAATCTAACTGAATGGCCTGCTGCTGCCGAATGCATGGGGCAAGTAACTGGGAAAAGTTTTAAAAGTTATTACATCGTTTCAGATAATAAATAATAATGATAATGCATTAAATTTAGGGGCGCCTTTCAAAGCACCCAAGGACACCTTACAATGCATAAACTATTCCAAGGAAAGGTTTTAAGACAGTACAAAGAATGCAGTCTGGGTGAGTTTTTCTTTTTATGTGCGGTGCAGATGAGAGAGCTGTCCAGAATGACACTAAAATGTTTCTTCCTTCTCTCTGTCTATACCTGTGTACTCTCATGTTCCGATTAACCCAGCTTCCCCAAATGTCTTTCTTTTTGGTGTCTATATACGCCGGGATCCGGAGTCATGGATGATCCTGCGCTCCTCTGTCCTGGATCGCGAGCCCTGGATCTTGAGTCATGGCTGTGGTCCTGGATCATAGGTCCTGGACGGATATCCT
Source organism: Gymnodraco acuticeps (assembly GCF_902827175.1). Taxonomy (NCBI): domain Eukaryota; kingdom Metazoa; phylum Chordata; class Actinopteri; order Perciformes; family Bathydraconidae; genus Gymnodraco; species Gymnodraco acuticeps. The sequence goes on from NW_022990021.1 coordinate 683,757, forward strand.
CGTGGATTCGTCTTCCTGTTGTACACACGTGCATTTCCAAACATTTGGACTACCTATGTTGCAAATGTATTATCTTTTCAATTTACACACGGCATCTATTGCACGTCTGTCCGTCCTGGGAGAGGGATCCCTCCTCTGTTGCTCTCCCTGAGGTTTCTCCCATTTTTCCCTTTAAACTGTGGGTTTTCTTCGGAAGTTTTTCCTTGTACGATGTGAGGGTCTAAGGACAGAGGGTGTCGTATTGTCATACTGATATTTTGTACAAACTGTAAAGTCCACTGAGACAAATGTAACATTTGTGATATTGGGCTATATAAATAAACATTGATTGATTGATTGATTGATTGATTGTGTTTGTGCTCTTCATAAGCCATTAAAACAGTAAAATACGTGTCTCCCGTTCACCAAAACATACCCATCTGTTATGGAAAAGAAAGTATTCTAAAGAGAAAGAAGAAAGAAAAGATAAAAAGAAGAGGAAAGAAGAAAAGAGAAAAAGAAGAGGAAAAAAGAAGAAAAAGATAAAAAGAAGAGGAAAGAAAAAGAAAGAAAAAAAAGAGAAGAAAGGAAGTATTCTAAAAGTAATCTGCCACCGGTACCGGCGGGATTGTGGTTGGTTTCTGATGCGCAGAAGAAAAATCTGGCCCACCCTATATTTTTACAGGCCCACCCTAAAGTACATTTCTGCCTACGCTACTGGTCCGCACAGCAGCAACAACCAATCACATGAATCTCTTGCCCCCGACACACAAAGCAATAGCAATGTTAAAACGAAGTAAACTGGAAAAAAAAAAAAAAAAATCCCCAACAGGCGAAAACCTACCAGTTTCACCCACTGTCTCTGCCACCTCCCTCCATGCCTCGCTCCTCTGGTTTGTATCCCGGTAGATGAACAGAGACTGATCATACAGCACCGGGTGATTCACTACCACTATAATGAATTTTCCCTCAAATTTTTGGAATATGAGGAAATGACCTGCGTAGTCTCTCCCAGCATACACGCGGTCTGATTGGCTAGCGCTTGTACTGGCAGATTTGCATAAACGGGATTTCATTGGCTGACGCTTCTGCAGAGGTGCCAAAAGTTGAACATTGCTCAACTTTTTGAAGCGAGCAACGCCAGCAAACGCTCCACGTCGCTTCCCAAAATACAGTTCTGCTAAAAGTGACGTCACCCCATTCAAAGTGAATGGGCAGAAGCGTTTGGAAGCTGTAACGCACGCATCGTGTGGACGGGCCGTCACAGTGGCTCTGCGCCAGAAACATCAAAAAAAAAAAAAAAAAACTAAAAACATTCTGGAATATCACCCCTCCACTCCCATTAACATCCCTCAGCTAGCAGCTGCGCTATCTACTCACCCAGATTCCGTGTTTGTTGACTATCTCCTGTCAGGGCTCTCCCAAGACTTCAGGGTAGGGGTCCTCCCATCTCCCAAGCAAGAAACTTACAGTCAGCCGCTAAAGAACCCAACATAGTTTCCCAGCTCATCGACAAAGAACTTCTCAAAGGATATATAATCAGTCCTTTTAGCTCCTCCCCCTTCTCAGTGTTCCGTTCAAATCCCATCGGAATAGCCACACGTAAATAAAAGGCTGATTTTCGATCTCTCCGCTCCCTGCTCCGGCCCATTCTGCAGCGTCAATAGCATCATCCTTCCAGATCAGTTCTCCCTTCACCATGCCTCAGTGGATAATGCAATAAAGATGATCAAGTTCACAGGGCACGGAGCTCGGCTCTCCAAAGCGGACATTACCGATGCCTTCAAATCATCCCCATTCATCCGTCTCAGTGGAACTTGTTCGGTATTAAGTGGGAGTCCAAACTCTATCTTCGCCGTTCGCCTGACCTTTGGGTGCAGAAGCAGCCCCCGCATCTTCAATTCCTTCTCGGAAGCGCTCTATTGGATCCTGCTGAACATCGTCAGAATCCCCTCCGTCCTTCACCTACCGGACGACTTCCTCCCCATAGACCCGCCACAGGACAGCTCAGGGATCTCACTGGCCAAGCTTAAACACTGCTTCAGGAGTGAGGTGTCCCTCTCTCCAAAGAGAAAACGTTAGGTCCCGACACACGCTTAGAGTTCTTAGGCATCATCCTCGACTCCATAGACATGAAGGCGTCTCTCCCCTCCGACAAATTGCAGCGCATCCGGGACATCACCAAGTCATACTGCGAGCAACAAGTTATCACAAAACAACAGTTGCTCTCCCTTCTCGGACACCTCAACTTCGCCATGCACGTCATCCCCCAGGGGCACTCGTTCATCTCCCGCCTCCTGGACGCAGCATCAGCGGTTGACAACCTCCATGACTGCGTTTTCTTAGACGAAGGCTGCCGCTCAGACCTACGTTTCTGGTCCCTCCTGCTCGCCCACTGGAACGGAGTTACTTTCTTTTACGATGGCCTCGTGCGTTCCTCTGACTCAATGAGGTTCTTCACAGATGCCGCCCATCCATGGGTTTTGGGGGTTTCTTCCAGGGAGAGTGGTTCGCAGGGTCATGGCCCCGTCAATTTCTACCTCAAGCAAGTTCTCATTAAATCCGGCCTATCACCCATATCATACCTGGGGCATTCCTTCAGGATAGGTGCAGCCACCTCTGCTGCTAATCAAGGTCTCTCTACCTCATCCCTACAACAACTAGGACGGTGGTCCTCCTCCGCCTTCACAACCTTCATTTTTCCGGACATCAGCGCCGTACGGGCTTCCCAAAGATCTCTCAGACCCTAACTATGGTATCTATGCATATAACTGGTGGTGGTTCATAACACGTATACATGTCTCATCATGGTATCGGATTTCAAACTGCATTCCTGTCCTAGTCCGTGGGCCCCCGCCCACAGGGAACAATGTCTCGTCTCACGCTGCACCTACCTGTAACGGGCTTCATCTCCTGCACGCAGGTATCCAAATCCCAGGCCCTTGCTCAAATGTGTCAGTGTAAAATGTATATCCTGCGAAGTCAGGCGTGGACTCGGGCCACCGTACACTTCGGTGTCGTGGCTTCGGGCCACCGTACACTTCGGTGTCGTGGCTTCGGGCCACCGTACACTTCGGTGTCGTGGCTTCGGGCCACCGTACACTTTGGTGTCGTGGACGTTGGGCCACCGTACACTTCGGTGTCAGTTACAAAACAAAGGAAATAAAGAAAGAGGAAAAGAGTAAAGAAGGAAAATAAAAATATATATCCTGCGAAGTCAGGCGTGGACTCGGGCCACCGTACACTTCGGTGTCGTGGCTTCGGGCCACCGTACACTTCGGTGTCAGTTACAGAATAAAGAAAGAGAAAAAGAGAAAAGAAAAAAAAGAAAAAAATATATATATCCTGCGAAGTCAGGCGTGGCTGAGGGCCACCGTACACTTCGGTGTCAGTTACAAAACAAAGGAAATAAAGAAGGAAAAGAAAAAGATATATCCTGCGAAGTCAGGCGTGGACTCGGGCCACCGTACACTTCGGTGTCAGTTACAGAATAAAGAAAGAGAAAAAGAGTAAAGAAGAAAAAGAAAAAAATATATATCCTGCGAAGTCAGGCGTGGCTTCGGTGTCGTAGCTTCGGGCTACCGTACACTTCGGTGTCGTGGACGTTGGGCCACCGTACACTTCGGTGTCAGTTACAAAACAAAGGAAATAAAGAAAGAGGAAAAGAGTAAAGAAGGAAAATAAAAATATATATCCTGCGAAGTCAGGCGTGGACTCGGGCCACCGTACACTTCGGTGTCAGTTACAGAATAAAGAAAGAGAAAAAGAGAAAAGAAAAAAAAGAAAAAAAAAAAAATATCCTGCGAAGTCAGGCGTGGCTGAGGGCCACCGTACACTTCGGTGTCAGTTACAAAACAAAGGAAATAAAGAAGGAAAAGAAAAAGATATATCCTGCGAAGTCAGGCGTGGACTCGGGCCACCGTACACTTCGGTGTCAGTTACAGAATAAAGAAAGAGAAAAAGAGTAAAGAAGAAAAAGAAAAAAATATATATCCTGCGAAGTCAGGCGTGGCTTCGGGCCACCGTACACTTCGGTGTCGTAGCTTCGGGCTACCGTACACTTCGGTGTCGTGGACGTTGGGCCACCGTACACTTCGGTGTCAGTTACAAAACAAAACCGTTCGACCTTCGGGCGGCGTAGTCAAGCCCTGCTAGCCAGGCAGGCGACCCGCAGGTCGTTTTCAGATAAGACCGGCACTGATTTCGGCAGTCAGAGTCTCAGCATGACCCGTAAGCTCCGGCAGTGATTCCGGCCCAATGCCGCTTACATATGTTAATCTATTATCTTTCATTCCCAGATCACCACAGTCACCCCACAAGGTAAGCAACTCAGTTCATCTCAGTATTTCATACTTCACTGGTTTTGGGGATTTCATCGGAGCGGTTCTTTCCCTCCTGAATGATTATCCTGCAAACCGGGGCCTAATCGCCAAACACCATTACATTCTCCTGTTGTATTATCGTGGCAATCATTTCATTCATATGACGTGTAAACAATAAATATGTAATTCAAGCAATGAAATGAAAGCTTTAGCGCAAGTTCAATAAGGAAGACCTAACACGAGTCACTTACACGTCACTCTATGGCTCCCTTCCCCCCTCATTAAATACGAGGGCATCACCCCTCAGCAGCCAATCGCTGCACATGCTAAATTCCTTAAATGCCTGCTCTTCCTCCCTGTCAGTTGTCATTGCAGATGATCACACGCAACCCGCCTCCACCCCTCTCGCCTCCCGTCTCCTTCAGGACAAAGCTAAACCTTCCTTCTTCAGACCGGTCTCACCTACTCATCACCACCACCAGTGTCTAGACCCCGGGGATTTAATCGGAGCGGTTCTTTCCCTCCTGAATGATTATCCTGCAAACCGGGGCCTAATCGCCAAACACCATTACATTCTCCTGTTGTATTATCGTGGCAATCATTTCATTCATATGACGTGTAAACAATAAATATGTAATTCTTACATCACGTCTCTCCGGTTTGAACTGCAATTCTCATCAAGCAACCTGAGGTCCATCCAATGCCTAATTTCCCATGAGGCTTCAGGAGTTATCGAAAGATTAATCAGAAGCGTTTTTGTCTTAAATGATCAAGAAGAAGATGCTTTGATGATAATAACCCAATTACACATAATCAGGCAACCTTTGACAATTTCAAATCAACCACACTTGTATACTGATGGTTTATTTTGAATAGCTACAAAAACGAGAGTTTATCAGAGCTTTTTTTGTTTAAAATATCTGTCTGCTTCTTATCAAAAGACGCATGATAGCTATGTGACAATAGAAGTAAAAAACACCTGTAAGCAGTGGTGTCAAGTAACTAGTACATTTACTCAAGAACTGTACTTAAGTAAGATGTTAAGGTACTACTTTCCTTGAGTATTATCATTTGTTGCTACTTTGTACTTCTACTCCACTAAAATTCCGAGGTAAAACCATAGACCATAGAGGGGCTCTGTAAGGAAGTGGCAGATTTTTTCCGGTTGTGTATTTTCAAATTCTAGCGCACTCGAGCTGGTTTCTCCAAAATTACCTACCCCACCTTTAAATAAAAGCTACCGAGCAGTAGGCCTACATAAAATAATAAAAATTTGTTCAACCTTTTCGAGCTTGATAAACACATCAATCTATCAATATAATGAAAACAGATCATATACAGTATTCTTTTGAAATTGCCCTATCTGCATAGCGAGTACTTTTGGTACTTTAAGTATATTTTGATGGCACAACGTTTGTTCTTTTATTTGAGTAACATTTTGATTGCAGGACTTTTTTTTGTACCAGTTTTCCTACACTCTGGTTCTTCTACAGGGAAGTGCCAGCATGTTTTGTGTGTGTGCACTGGGTGAGAAGCTATCACTGGAGTTAATGGTCCAGAATGTTTGAGTTCCTCATTAAACGTGAACCAACTGGTCGTCCAGCTCCTAAAGAATATAATAATAATAATAATAATAATAATAATAATAGTAATAATAATACATTTGATTTATATAGCACACTTTAAAAACGTCATCTCAAGGTGCTTCACAAAGCTAGGAGAAAATAATAAAACAAATAAAATACAAATATATCTAAGGAGCATATTAAAATAAAATATGGTAATATAAAAAAGAAAAAACGTTAAGAGCATAAAAGGTTAATATAAAATAAATAAATAAAGTAAAGGAGATCAGCTCCTTCTGCAGCTAATCCAAAAGTTACCTCAATGTAGCCCTTGTAAGGCATGCTCTCTCCGTTAGCAGCAGTGATGTTCAAATTATCCGGTGCATCCAGTAACTCTGAAACATCTCTTAGCTTCTCATGTGGCAAATGTCTCTTTTTCCATTTTTCATCAACAATGCAGACTTGGGAGCCTGTATCCCACAAAGCTTTAGTTTTACGGTCTTGGATGTAGCACTCAACTATACACCTTTTTCCTACCAACGCCACAAGACCAGAATGGCTGTCCTGTTTTCTGGTGTGGGATGTGCTTGCACTTGGTTGAGAGCACTGATTAACATGTGTGTGAGGGGGCTGCTTGCATTTTTTGTAATGGTTTGGCCAATGTTCAGTTTGACAGGTTTTAGAGCAGTAATTGTCTTCTTTACACAATGCACATTTTCTGAATTTCTGTTCGTTTTCAGGGACACCACAGTATGAGCAATGCTGTTGGGACATTACACTGGTGTTGGTTACTCCCTGTCCCGTGGGGGTAACCCTGTTTCGTTTAAAGGGACCTCTCTGTCTGGTCCGTTTCCTCTTAGCCTGCAACCTGCGAGAAAATGTTCACTACTACCACACCTGTAGCAATGGGTGCAATACTCACTTCCATTTTGCTTGCAGCCAAAACATTTTCTTAAGCGTGCACGACTTGGCCCGGAGAAGTTGTGTTGTGGTGCGAACCCTCTTTGGTATTGAGCTGTCTCTCCTTTCTGCCCTGGTCCTGGGGGTGGCCAGCGGTTTTGCTGTGGATACTGGAACTGAGGAGGGGGGATGCATTCTTGTGGTATAGGTGAGGTGAAATACTGTGGCTGTGCTTGGTTAGGCGGTCGCATTGACTCTCTGATTTGTGCAACTTCAGCGCCTATGTTTTTCAGTAATGCCATATCAGACCGCATTTCTTTCAGTTCACTCAAAACATCAGGCTGAAATCTGCTGTTTTGGTCTAGAGTAGTATTTTTTTCCTTTTTCTCTGCAATTGTCTTGCTGGATTGAGCTGAGTGCACGCTGCTGGGTAAGTAGTTTATTTTTATTTTGTCTCTCTGCTTCGTTGGCACAAGCAATGTTAACTTTTTCGAGGAGCAGCTCATCACTTGATGTTGTCTGTTGCAAATACGGCTGAAGATCACTTCTAATGTTGTCATTTTGCAGGCCTGTGAGAACAGTGTGGAGAAACATACTACCTATGTTGCAAATGTATTATCTTTTCAATTTACACACGGCATCTATTACACGTCTGTCCGTCCTGGGAGAGGGATCCCTCCTCTGTTGCTCTCCCTGAGGTTTCTCCCATTTTTCCCTTTAAAACTGTGGGTTTTCTTCTGAAGTTTTTCCTTGTACGATGTGAGAGTCTAAGGACAGAGGGTGTCGTATTGTCATACTGATATTCTGTACAAACTGTGAAGTCCACTGAGACAAATGTAACATTTGTGATATTGGGCTATATAAATAAACATTGATTGATTGATTGATACTCTGTACGAGGACAGGATCATATCTTAGACCAGATTCTGCCTCCTGTGAAGCAAACAGAATTTTCTGTCTTAAATCCAGAGCACGGATCAGGAAGTTTTGTGGAGTCTCCTTGTTACTTTGGACCTCTGAGGTCAGTTGTTTGTACAGTTCAGTTGCTCCTTTTTCTTGGTAATGGGACCTGAGTATCCTCCTCAAGGTAGGTAAAGTCAGGTTGATTTTTCCCTCCAAATAGCTGCGTAGTTGTAGGCCTGGTAATATTGCCCTTATCACTGCATCCACTATTTCTATTTCAGGAAATCCCTTGCTCATGCCTTGCTCAATTTGATGTACTAAACTAGAGAATGTAAGTTTGTCTTTTTGACCTGGCTCACCAATCTGGCCTGATATTTTGAATTCTCTGCTCCACTGTAATGAGACACGTGGTTGGGGGGTCTGTTGGACAGTCACATTGTCTTGTTTGATAGTATTACCTTCCCCACTCACTAACCTTTGGGCCCCACCGATCTGGTCTGGTTTTGCCTGTAGTGAAAACGCTAAGGCTGACTGTAGTTTCTCTATCTCTTTAAGCAAACGTTCTCTTTCTGACGGCTGTATGACATGTTCCTGCACCACGTCTGTCTGTTTGTCACCTGAACTCTGCTCTTTTCCTCTGTTATCTTCTCTTAATAAAGTAGCCTGTTGTAACTCAACAATTTTATCTTTTAGAACAAGTAGCTCTGCCATACCCTGATCCTCAAGTTCACTTAGTTCTTCTCTCTCTAAGTGCATTCTAACATGTGAGATGAGAGACGAACGGCTTTTACCTGATACATACTCAAAAGTTGACCCGGCAATAGTTAGGAAATCACACACTTCAATCAAATCATCCCTTGTCAGTGTGTACAGTTTACCACCAACTTCTAGCTTCAAGTCTTCTAGCGCTGAGGAGTCCATTTCAATCTCTTTTCCTGTGGACATTGTCAGTGTAATGTAGAACCTTCACTTTGCAGATGAGACAGCGTAACTCTCCTGGCACCCGTAGTTGACCTCAGATTGTATACAAGTCCCTTTCCGTAGCTATTGAACCACCACACGTCGTCGTCCACCCTAGTTGTAGTGAAGATGGGTTGAATGATGATCGGGGACATCTATCTGGAACAGCTGGCCCTCGTCACATTCGTCCCGGACGAGCGCCCCTGATAAAAGGGAAGAATTTTGACAAGAGTCAAAGTTAGGTTTCATTCTCCGGTACTTTACTCGAGTCAGTCAACAAATGCAACACCTTTCAATAGCACATACAACTTGGCTATTAACACTGTATTTCAATCATGAAACTTCTTAATTACAACAATATCATTGAAAAGATTATATAATTGACAACATATCACATATAACTGTGTGCATACACAATACACAAGATGGCGGCAAATGCAACACCTTTCAATAGCACATACAACTTGGCTATTAACACTGTATTTCAATCATGAGACTCCCTAATTACCACAATATCATTGATAAGATAATATAATTGACAACATAACAGAACCCTCACAGAATTATTTAACTAAAATATAAAGACAACATATTACACATAACTGTGTGCATACACAATACACAAGATGGCGGGCAAATGCGCGCTACGCAGTGTTTGTTCATGTAACCATGTAGACGTTACTACACACATTCCCAGCTATCACACACATCAGCCCAAGCTGATAAAACGTAATAATAACACACTCACTATTTCACACAACCGCTTTAAAACACTCCTTACACATGTTATGTTATAGTTTGGCCCAATTTGCTATGTTTTTGTACTATCTACATACCTGATAAAAGGGAAGAATTTTGACAAGAGTCAAAGTTAAGTTTCATTCTCCGGTACTTTACTCGAGTGAGGAAAGTACCGCGAAACCCCCCAGATATGTGGGCAGAGACAAGGGCAATCGATCTCCGTCTCCCAGATAAAGGCCATCTAGTCGATCACAGTTTAACAGATCACACGTCTCCAAAACAAATACAAACAAGCGCAGACAGAATACCTTCTCATCCTTTCCAAACATCCTACAATTAAACTACATTAACAAAGGTCAAAGGTAACAGTTAAAATACTGTCAATGTTACAAAAACAATCTATTACACTTGCATACCATGCTGCGAATGGATCTGGCCCTTCCTACATCCAGGACATGGTTAAACTGTACACCCCAGCGCGTGCACTTCGCTCTGCATCAGCCAAACGGCTCGCTGCACCCTCGCTGCGAGGGGGACCCAAGTTCCCATCAGCAAAAACACGTGGGTTTGCTATCCTGGCTCCAAAATGGTGGAATCAGCTCCCCATTGAAATCAGGACAGCAGGGGACGTTTAAGGACTGAAAAACGATAATTTTTTCATTTTGCTGTTAGCAAATCATTTGGCGCTCTAGCTAACAGGAAGTCACTCAAGTGTCACAAAGTAATTTAGCCTACAGTAGTTTGCACATCTTCCAGCGCAGACTGAAAACTCATCTCTTTCGACTCCACTTCGAGCGATAGAATTACTAACAAAGAACTATGGGCTCAGAACAGTCTCATAATACACACATGCACACAGAAGGATTCAAACTTGTATTTCCGGATCCATACTTGTGTTTTTCAATGCACACACAAATGTATTCCGTTTCATATACATGTAAATAAAATCCAAATACAGAAAAAAGTTTTCCATATGTATTTTTGATCCTCACTTATTAGTTTCCCGTTTAAATCTCCTGAACCTGCAAACACAAACAGCTTTCTGTGCACGGATCGCTTTGCATTCGTGTGTGGGTTTTTTGAGACTCCCCTGACGGTCAGCCGATTCGTACTTGTAATTTTTTCTATCTATAGCCAATCAGATGTCTCCTTCATTCTAAGCCAATCACATGAGCGCGCCCCCACGAGGGTAAGATTACTTCATATACGCATTTTGCGCAGTCCGGTCAGCTCGCTAAACAGAGGGCGGAGCATCAGGTGATCATGCAGAGCTGCGTGTCTCAGTCAGACTCAGCAGCTGATCTGATCTCTCTCTCGCGTCCGGTTATACTTCACTCGCGTTTATGTCCATATCGATCAGATCCAGCTCTCCTGATCGGCCTTTATAGAGAGCACCGATCAAACTATTAAGAGTGAATATCGGCCGATAATGACCGGCGGGGCTCCCCCCCGTTAATAGGTCACTGTCAAGCACTGGCTTCGTAGTGCACTGATCGATTAGGCTAAGCTAACCTGTAGCTGCTCCCTCACCAGTGGCGTTTTCTCCCGGAGGCCAAGGGAAGCCAGGCTTCCCCTGTTTTTTCGGATTGTAGTTATAATTTAAATAAATAAATAAAAACACTTTGTTTGGTTTCGATAATTCTCCTTTGCTGTGTGTTGCTGCCGGCCCGTCTCTCCCCCATTCTCATTGAGTATTTTACAAAGAGTGAAACAAACAGCGCCCCTCTAGATGTTATGGTGAAACAGTAGATTGCACTCACTGTTGCGAGAGGAGGCCAGGTGAATCTGGCTTCCCTTGGTAAAAACAAATTGAGGGATTGACCAATCAGATGAGGCCAAAGTGATGCCCCTGCCAACCTGTGATTGGTCAGGGCCATGCCAAGGGAAGCCAGCCGCCTCTTGCTTCCCTTCAGAGGCGGCTGGCGATTTGATTGGACACTGCCATCCAATCAAATCACATCAACATCAGTTTTAATACTGTAACTGTCATCACCGCCGTTAGAAATTATCAAACAAAGGAAGCATTATGGAGGGTGGAGATTTGGCATACTTAATCAAACATAACTTTACTAAACTTCCGCTACAGCAGCAACTAAAAATTAAATCAGATGACAGGCCAATGCCCGCACTCGAGCTGTGTGTACACAGAGGAAAAAGGGAGAGAATCGGACGTTCAATGAGGACAATTATGTCCGCACGGAGTGGCTAACTGGAAGCGCTAAACTTCAGCGTCTATTTTGCTGGCCATGTCTTCTTTTTGACAAGGATTCGTGCTCCCTGAACAATCCTTGGGCAACTTCAGGATTCATCGACCTTGCCAACCTGTCACGGGCAATTGAGAGGCACGGTAAATCCAAAAATCACATAGATTGTGTGATTGTCTGCATACATTAATAAGTAAAATGCTTAAATTAATAAGGAGAGAGTTTCAGCTGGAGAGTGCGTGCGGACCTTTCGGTTAGATAACAGGCGTGTGCAAGTCCTGCATCTGTGTGATACAAATGTGTGTAAAATGATACCGGGCGCTGTAATCACTCATCTGGTTACGTTATTGACCCAACCCAAACAATGGGCTTCCCCTACATTTTTCCCTACGCCACGCTACTGTCCCTCACAACAACTTCATACAGACATAAATAAAGCAGCTGTATTCGCCATACAGGAAACACACATTTAAAATGGTTCTGCCTGCCATTTTTGTGTACACAAGCATTCATCAATGGTTTGGAAAGTGGCGCTGTACCTTAATAATATAAAGGCTTGTATTTACGTGCATTTCATGTTTGGAAAGTGGCGCTGTACTGAGAGTGGAGGTGTCCAGTGTTGCCAACTCCATAGTAAGGAAAGTAGCTATTGGCTGTCCTAAAAGTAGCTAGAAGTCGCTAAATGACGTCATCGCCTAATTTGCATATTTAGCCATTTGCACGTAGTTGTAATGGACGCTGAAGGAGAGACAAAAAGTGGAAAAAAACACCCTTAATGTGTTTAGAACTACAAATGAACTTCCTTTTGTTGATTCTTATTTTTATTTTTTTCAATTTTTGGCCATCACTTGATGACTTTAATGCTTGTCTACTCTAGACCAACATTACATACATACATTGTGCCCAGTATTGTTAAATAATTAGTCACATTTAATAAAAAATAAGTGTTATGTGGGATGGAATTGCTACCTTCCTTCTTTATCTGGGCTCGATTAATATTCAGTCTGGACGCGAAGTGTGTCTCTTTTGGGTCACTTTGCCACCTCTCTGCTCGAGTGCAGCTGCCTAGCGAGGCTGCCTGTGAGTGCTTCAGCGGAGGGGCTCAGCACCCGCTGCTCGTCGAGGAAAGTAACTGCGTAACGATTACGTGCTATCACGTCAGATTCTCCAAACACCAGAAAATTCTCCAATAACACCAGAAAAAGTAGCTGGATTTGTCGCAAGTCGTTTTTGACAAAAAAAAGTAGCCGGAGGGTTTGGAAAGTCGCCCGATTTAGCGAGAAAGTCGTCAAGTTGGCAACACTGGAGGTGTCCTGACCAGTGGCGTTTCTAGGTGTACAAAACTGGGGGGGCAGAAAGAGGTCGGGGGAGAGAGAGAGAGAGAGAGAGGGGGGGACAGAGAGAGGGAGGAGAGAGAGAGGGGGGACAGAGAGAGGGGGGGAGGAGAGAGAGAGGGGGAGTGTCAAATTACATACTGAAGACCACAGGAGCAACACTGTGAGTGCATACATTTACGTACACAGCGTGGGGATGTCATAGTAATGCACCTTCATACATGGAGTAAAGGTCACCATCACAAAGTAATTCTTAACAATAACAACAACCGTAATGCTTTAGCATTAAAACACCATAGACTGTAAATATAAGGAAAACACAGACACTCATCATCGAGGTCACAATATCAATCGATCCAGCAGAGGCAAAACACAGAAGATCAACAAAATATATGACATAAATGAACTTACCAAAGCTGAAGGCTCACTTGAAAAGAAAAGCGGCACGGCGGTCCTTACTCTGACAGAATGTGTCTATCACTTTGGGGATGAAGTCCTGTAGTTGCTGGATCAACTGGCTTTCAATTGAAAGCATGGCCAATGCGTTAAGTCTCGGCTGTCCCATGGTGTTGCGAGTGAAAGTCTTTATCCTTTTGAGGGTGGAAAAGTTCCTCTCTGACTCGGATGTCGTCATCGGAGTTGTCACTATTATTTTGACCAAAATAACAGTCTCAGCAAACGTTTCCTCCAAGTTGTTCTCGTGAATGGATTTCAACAGAGACAGGGCAGTGTTTCCAGTGTGAAGCTCACTGTGGCGGTAGAGCGTGGTCACGGCCCGTCCACACAGCGGCGTGCGTTGAAGCTTCCAACGCTTCTGCCCATTCACTTTGAATGGGGTGACGTCACTTTTAGCCGAACTGCATCTTGGGAAGCGACGTGGAGCGTTGCTGGCGGCAAAAGTTGAGCAATGTTCAACTTTTGACGCCTCGGCAGAAGCGTCAGCCAATCGAATCATATGCCAGTACAAGCTCTATCCAATCAAACCGCTTCTTGTGTGTCAGGGGCGGGAGATTCATGTGATTGGTTGTTGGTCGAGTGTCAGACACGCACGCCGCTGTGTGGACGGGCCGTCAGACTTCAACTTCTCCTTGTTTCCCAACGCAGGCCACAGTTTCACGGCGCAGTCAAGCTCAGGTGTAGGAAATGACAGGACATGCTGTGGGAAGAATGAGCTGTCAACAAGCTTTGCAGCGATCAAATGGTCACTCTGTGAGAACCTCTGTTCCACCTGTGAGATGACTGTGTCACAAGCCTCCTTCATCACCGGCGCTGTGCTGCTGACTCGTCGGCCTGGCTCGTCTGTTCCATCATGAGCAGTGGCGGCCAATGCATCAGTTTTCTGCCTCATTTTCTGAACATTTTCCTTGAAACGGCAGAGCGCGCTGTTGATCCCAGGTGCATCGATGCTTCGTTTTTGCAGAGTGTTGTATAGAACATCCACTTCTGGCATAAGCAACGAAAAAAACTCCAGGAGCTGCATAAATGCTCGGTCCCGCAGTTTCTTTGACAGGCCGTATGCCTCACTTATGGTGACCGCATCCCATCCTGGTTGTGCGCGTATATGCTTCATACACTGAAGTAGTGCATCTCGGGTCTCCCAAACCGCGTTCACAGTTCTGCTTTTAAAGTTCCATCTCACAGCCGGTGGCCGTGGGATGCGTCTCTGTGTTGCCTCTGCAAGAGCTGCAACACGTTTTGGAGCACCGGAGAAAAAAGTGGAAAAAGCAGTTAGATCTGCAAAAAACACCTTCAGGATGCTCATCCTTGCTGAACACAGTTGCTGCAGGGTCAGGTTCAGTTGGTGGGCGTAGCAGTGAACAAACTGAGCGTTTGGGTACGTCTCCTACCCCGCACACGTTACCGCTCATGACGGCCGCCCCGTCATAGGTCTGAGCGATTAGCTTTTCTTTCAGCTTCAGGGGTTCCAGAACAGCCTTGATGCTGTTAGAGAGACCTACACCAGTTTTGTCCTTTACTTCCACAAACTCCAAAAAACGCTCTGTAACTGTGAGGTCAGGCATAATGTATCGCAGCACAATCACCATTTGCGATTTACAGGAGACATCGGTTGTCTCGTCGGCCTGAACGGCAACAAATTATGTGTTGTCCACTTGCTTGGCTATTTCCTCCCTGTACACATCATACATGCAGTCCAAGAGTTCATTCTGTATGGTGCTTGATGTCCCTTTGAAAACAAGCTGAGCTTCGTAGTGCCGTTGAAGCCTGGAATCGCCCTCACACATTGTCTCGAAAATTGACCTGAATATCCCTGGATTCAGAGAGTCCGCCGACTCGTTGTGGCCCCGCAGTGCTGTCTCACATTTCCCACACAGTTTAATACAGGTGATGATCCGACCAAGCACGTACCTGTTTTCTTCCACCTTCCTATTATGAGAATCAATGCCGCGTCTGTAGGCGCTGTCAATCTGAGCTGCAACATTCACCCTTCCAAGTAATCCCAATTTTACGGCATTTTCCAAATGACTGTTGCTGCTCTCATGCTTCATTGTCCTCTCCGAAAGATGCTTTAAGTCCTTGTAACCTGTCCTCGACCAAGTACCTTGATCTTCACCAAAAAGCAGGCAAGGAAAGCAAAAGAGGGAATTCTTCTGGATGCTCGCCGTTAGCCATTTATTTTTAGCAAACCACTCAGCGTTAAACCCACGTTTAACTTTGCCCGCAGTCTGGACCATTTGGAAATCCGGTGGATGGTGGGCACCGAGGCGCTTTACCTCCAGTTTCTCTCCGAGACTAAGTGTCTCAAATGTGTGCTCCAGTAAATGGTCAACTTCATTCATTTTCTTTCAGTTTTTTACTTCTTTTAATCGCTGGTGATGTTAGCTATATGCTGCTCTCTCGTCTCCTCTTCAAACTACACGTGACGTTTCGCAGCACTGCACACGTGAGTACTTACAGCCAATCAATTCTGAATTATGTGAGATGACGTATGGTGGGGATGGGAGCACTATGCCCCTACGGTCATTATTTTTTTGCCACACACATTAAATAGAAAAATACTCTGAGCATGCGCAGTGTAGTTTTTACAATCACCGTTCACTTAGACTGTGAGAGGGAGGGGCAGGATCGGGTTTTGTCCCACATGGCTCTAAACAGCTCAAAACGGCACTCTAGACACTAATTAGAAGAACACAGACTAAAACAGAAATATACAGACGAATTAGATTATTAAACATGACCTTAAAATATATTTTATATGTTTTTTTATTTATTTTTTTGTATTTTTTTGTAATCATTATTTGTAATACTTTCTTCTGACACTAGGCGGGGCTGTGCCCCACCTGCCCCTAATGACCCGCCGCCACTGGTCCTGACACATTAGCGCCTGCAGGCAGGCTCCATGCAGCTGTCAGCTCCGGACTGCGCAAAATGCGTACATGAAGCGCTACGTCATGAACGCAATAAATCTACCCTTGTGGGGGCGCGCTCATGTGATTGGCTTAGAATTGAGGAGACATCTGATTGGCTATAGATAGAAATAATTACAAGTACGAATCGGCTGACCGTCAGGGGAGTCTCAAAAAACCCACACACGAATGCACAGCGATCCGTGCACAGAAAACTAGTGTAGCTGCCCTCGGCAATAATCACAGCAGAGTCTCGACGGATGCAGTTTCTTTAATGGTCTTTCAATCATCGTGAAAACTAAAATATATACAGACATAGAACAAGTACAAATCATTGATTAAATCACAAATATATATTCACGGATCAAACAAACACTTGTAATACAGTCCCTGTAACGTACCTCGCTCCGCTCACCGAGGGTGCAATATGTGCGACGTCAGGCATGGCAGTCCTTATCTTAATATATCACTTGGCACTATGAACAGTTGAGCCAAGGAACAACACACACCGTTTCAATTCAAACCTATAAAAACCGATTATATAACACAATGTTCGTTTCAATTCAGTAACTTACATGTATGTTTGAGAGGTCCGTAGCTGAGGCCTAGACCTCGTTGCCTGGGAACAATTTAAATCAGTTATGATTCCGGGGTTCGCAGCGTCACACCCATACCTACGCCCGCCCCTAACCATGCATATTAAAATAACGTAGCGGTCAGTTACAACTAGTTTGTGTTTGCAGGTTCAGAGGTTTTAAACGGAAAACAAATATGTGAGGATCAAAAATACACATGTAAAACTTGTTTCTGTATTTGGATTTTATTTACATGTATATGAAACGGAATACATTTGTGTGTGCATTGAAAATACAAGTGTGAATCCTTTTGCGGATCATGAAATACAAGTATGAATCCTTCTGTGCGCATGTGTGTATTATGAGACTGTTCTGAGCCCATAAAGAACTGCTAACAGTGCACTTATATACTAATAAAGGACTAGCTTATCTAAAGCCAGTTGAGTAGCACTTGAAATGTTTGGCTCTATGAAACCTGATGTACTTATATGATTCTGTTTTCTTCAAGGTTGTATCTTCCTGGTCGAGTGTACTTATTGTAAGTCGCTTTGGATAAAAGTGTCAGCTAAATGTAATGTAATGAGTTATGTGAGTGTTTTCTGGTTAGCAGTTCCTGCAGGTAGGTGGGGCCAATGTGGTTAATGGCGTTGAAGACCATTATGAGGACTTTGTAGTTAATCCGGTGGGTAACACGGAATGAACACAAAGTCATTGCTTCGTGAAGTAATTAATTACATTTTGAAATGGCTACAGGCTTAATCAATTGGGTATCTTTTTCTTCAAGGTGGTTAATATTTTAGAAGGTCCAACCCCTAATAGCACACTCTGTTCCTCCATCACAGCAGGGAGGTGAGTGAGTGTGAAATCTCTCCTAAAACTCCTCTCTTCTGTCTGTGCCTATGACGTTTTCTCACAAGCTAAAAACATAATTAAACTGGACCCCTACTGCTTCATCAATTTGCCATGAGGGATCATTTGCAAATTAAATTCGTTTTTTAAGCTTTTCATCAAAGGTGGCATTCAATCTGCGAGAAAGACATTACACAACGTAACATTACTAGACATGAACATTTGTCACATTGAAGTTTGTACTGTACTGCATATACCTTGCAATTTCCATCTCTGTTATTGCTTTCCAACATGTAATCCCGACATGACTGCAATTACAAACTGTGAAGACACTGAGACAAATGTAACATTTGTGATATTGGGCTATATAAATAAACATTGATTGATTGATTGAATTACGTCTTTCCTTTATGTCAATTGTCCCAGACGAGCCTGCCTGCATGTTCGACTTGATTGAAAGAAAAGGCTTTAGGATAGATTTAAATCACAAACAGAGCCTGCATAGATAGAGATTGAAGGATAATATTGATGCGACTCACAAACCTGGAAATTATTTGGAACAAAACACAACCCATCACAGTCAAGAGACATGCCTGATATAGCACATCAAAGCAAAGCTCATCAAACAGATTCAGCTGACAGAAAGGACTCCGAATCACAAAGACAACAGCAGATCAAAGATAGTCAGCCTGATTACAGATATCAAAGATGGAATTAGAGTGCCATTAGAGATATTTCCATGCTGATAAAACGTGGGAAGAATAGCAAAGTAAAAATCATGGTAAGTCAACTTTGATGAGATGTACTGATGTCAGAAATACTGTTAGAGTTACTGTAGATCAATTTCGAAGACGTTTATTATTAAAAACATTCCATGACAGAATACTTCAATAGGATTCAACTCTCTCTACCCCATTAAATTCATATTTTAGAATTTGTGAAATATGCTTATTCACATTCTTTTGCGAGTTAGATGAAAAGATCCATACATCTCTTGTCCATTAAATACAGTATGAAGCTAAAGATAAGCTTTGTTAGCCTAGCCTAGCTTAGAATAATGACTAACAAAGAGTCTATGACACAAATCAAATTGTCATTGTGGTACAAGCAATAATCAAAATAGTCATTAGGTTGGTACAAACTCAATTTCCTGATGTGCTAATTTCAATTTGTTGTCGTTGTGCTTCTTTTCGCATTAACTTGATGATCTCTTCATATTGCATTTGCTTTTTTTGTATTATCAGACAGGGTTTTAATGGGATTTTGCCTAATACATGATGCAATATAATATTATTTTTTCTCATCTCACTTGTGGTATGGACTCAAATGAAAGGCATTTTTGATTGACACTTTCTCAATGCGAGTTATGAATGCTACTATTCTGCTTTGTGTTTCCCTCTAACTTTTTCCAATTTATTTCCGCGCACATACACACACACACACACACACACACACACACACACACACACACACACACAGATTGGATAATGGCCTTAGAATTTCTCCTGGGCTGCTGTATAAAAGCATGGTAGAGTAGCTGTAGCTATGAAGATCTCATTAGGACTATTCTCCTCGTCTTTTTGTATGGCCCATACCGAACAGAGCAGTAAAATCAGTGAGTGGATATAATAATTCCAACAGTCCAACTCTAAGTTCGACAGTGTGCTCAGTAAAACGGACAGTCGTCACATCAGATCTGCTCTGACAGCTTCTCACACTTTCCCAGGTGAGCTGAATTTATTACAGGCTGGATTTGGCTCAACACTCAAATGTGTTACTGTTTGCTCATGATGCCATGCTAGCAAAGACAAACATATTTTTGCAAATAAACAGACATCAGACATTTTTCTGTGACTGCATGTCGATCCGTTTTCAAGCCAAACGTTTGGAATGGAAAATGGAATGTGCAGTATGCTGAACAACACTAGAGCTATGCTAATGGCTATATGAGACCACACTGGTATTTGTATTTTCAGTCACATGCTAAAATTAAGATTTTCAGCTTAAAATAAGTGTTTTTTTAAAATGATTGTTTATTAGTACTTTGGCAGTACCCATGAGGCACCTCTCCAGCTACCAGTCGACACGCCATATTTTTGTTCTTTTGGGACTTGAACTAGCAACCCTTCAGTTCCCAAGCCAAGTCCCTACAGCTCCTGCCGCCCATATAGCATAAAATAAATGTCTATCTCCTAGTGGCACTTCAGCAAAAGTCAATCACCAACTCAGCAGATCACTAAATGAACAAGGATACATCCTCTGGGAACATTGAATGTCTGTAGAAAATGTCATGCAATCACAGTTTAGACCAATCAACCAACAGCTATTACCATCGCTATATGGCTACACATTGAAACACACACAACATAATTATAGATCAGTTGTTTTCCATTGTCCAGACTACATCTTGGCCGTTACAAAAATGATCAAATTGTTTTCTTTTTGATGATATTATCTTGCTGCCATGTCTGTGGAGTATCAGGTGAAAACTTTAAAAAGGCTTCGCTCATGGAAAAATGCTTTTTTCTCAGCACAGCACTTTTCTCAAGGAACAAGGAACAACTCAAGAATATAATCTTTTAACTGTATATAAATTATTTCATTTTCTCACCCTGAATAATAAAAGTTTAAGTTGTAGAGGTATAGGCAGAGAAAAGTATATAACAGAGAGGAGAGTGTAGTGATGCTCCAAATCGATGCCTAAGTTATGAATATACTTCTAGGGAATTAAGAAATTATATAACGTGTCTGTTTGAGAAGACAAAATACTGCTTATATAACTTATGTGGTAACTGCCTTGAGACAAGTGCACATACTAGCATCCAAGGGGACACTTAATTCCATTATTTTTATATTTTTGTACAAGATTGAGGCGTTTCTTTGGGCAGAATGCATTATATTAGTCACACTTTGCATACAGTCACCACTAGAAACCACTCAGTGGGCAGAAATCTTGGCTGCTTCCACGTCCTCTGTTTCACAAAGAGCATACTTTACATTTATACAGCTCCTTGAAGTGTTAGCTCATGCTAATTACAAAAATGTGTTGTGTGTCATGCTAGAAACATACTGTATATCTGACCTTTATATCAATGTTCAGAGCTTTGTGTTTGAATATGCAAAACATATCTTGTCTAATAGCATAATTGTGTAAGTGTCTTCTCTTCTCAACACTTCAAATAATAGACAGATATGTAGCATCCTATTCTTCTGGGGTTTCTTTATGCATGCACTTCATAGATATTAAGCACTTGTTCATAATACATTTCATACTAATTTGGCAGCTATGAATAGAGCTAATTGAAAGGCCCAAGGCCAAGACGAGATTATTAACCACCTCGACTGCCTTCCAAACAAAAAAGAAGAAAGATTGGAGTATCTCTTTGGACCAAATCATTTGGCTCCACTTTATTTATTTATCAGCTCTGACTGAGCTAAATGTCATTGATTTTACCTTAAATGACTCCATGGCTGCCCAAAAAACAATCCAATTCAAAATCAGCTCAAAGAAAACTTCTCCTTAATGATATTTTCAGGAACATGTTGGATACTTCCTGAATACAAAAAGCCACATTCACCAATGTTAATCATCGCTTTTTCTCTGGGGAAGAAGCACAAACTCTAACTCTACAATTGGGATTATTCCGTAAATACAAATATGTAGAATAAAACAGTTAGAAACCGCAACAACAAAGATCTTGTATGACATTTGAGTTATGTATCCAGCAGAGTAGAATCATGCCTCAAGAAATAAAATAGCCTATTAATATATATATAAAAATCCAAAAAAACACCTTTTACTCTGAATATGAATCACCGTGACTCACTTGAAGGATACAAACAAATCTAAACAAACAACTCAATAATTATGACTTAAGACTGCTGGATGCAGTGACACTGCAACAACAACTTTTTCCACTCCACCACCTTCACCCAGACTTCCTGCCTGCTCTCTTTAGAATAATTAATTAACCTATTTGCCCTCATGAGTAAAATGAATGGAGGTTAACTGATTCAAACAACAGAGAGAGCAGAATCCTCTTCGGAGAACTTTAAAGGTGACAAATAATGTCTCCATTTGTGCAATTTTTGGATTAAAACTATTAACTGCTACTTAAAGAGACTTGCTTAGAGCTTAGACGTAAAATAAAACATACTTTTATATAGATTATATATTTATAAAACTGCCTTTTAACCATAGAAGTTTAAAGATATTGTGATATTCAGTTTAATGACCTGTTCCATGTGTGTGTGTGTGTGTGTGTGTGTGTGTGTGTGTGTGGTGTGTGTGTGTGTGTGTGTGTGTGTGTGTGTGTGGTGTGTGGTGTGTGTGTGTGTGTGTGTGTGGTGTGTGTGTGTGTGATGATCTGCAACCCATAGACCTCCTGCTCCTTTTGTCATAGACAAACGGCTGAAAACAAAAGGAAAATGCCAATGGTGTTAGCTGTGAATTACCTTCTGTGCCATGGGCGCTCAAGATGATGCAATGCCTCAGCTATCCAGGATGCAGAATAAAGGATCACATTGTGTTCGAATGCGGGAAGAACTGTCTTTGCTGCCAGCATCAAGGAAAGGTGCACACTCTAGTGCCCTGAAGCCAAAAACACAGTGAAAACTTTTGTTAAAATTCAGCTCGAGTCTGACTGACCTTAACAGTATAGTTAGTACAAGAACTTTTAACTGGTTATATAACCGTCTTAATGTGATACTGATGCCTTAATATTGTCTATTTCTATAATTGCTATATAAAGCTTGTCATCAGTGCCACCATGTCAGATTTCAGAGAAATGCTACATAATCAGAATCGGTTTTATTACCAAGTACATTTACACATACGAGGAATTTGCTTTGGATTATGTGGTTCATACAGTATAGACACAGAAAGAAGTCCCAGCCCATTGAAAATGTCCACTGTAGTGGACATTTTGTTAACATGTATCTCCTTTTACTCTTTTGAGCTACTCTATCAATCCCTGATGTACTGTACAGAGGACATTTTGGTCTTTCCAGTAATATGTCATTGCTTAAAATTGCATGCTGGGAAGTTATTCTTTCTTTTCATCCAAAATGGCTGGCATACCAAAAACAAAATGTAATAGAAGCAGGAGGAGAAGTCAAATATTGTTGAATAATTGTAATTTTTACCATGAAAATCATATATGTTCTTGTTTATTAATATGTGAGGGTCTATATAATTAGTTCTGAAAGCAATTAAATAATTCAAGTTTTCAAATAACTACGGTGGCCCTGAAGTGCAAGACACCACAGCATTTCACAAACACAACAGCATTTCACAAAACACCACAGCATTTCAGAAAAACACCACAGCATTTCACAAACACCACAGCATTTCAGAAAACACAACAGCATTCACAAAACACAACAGCATTTCACAAAACGCTACAGCATTTCAGAAACACAACAGCATTTCAGAAAACACAACAGCATTTCACAAAACCACAACAGCATTTCACAAAACACAACAGCATTCACAAACACAACCACAACATTTCACAAAACGCCGCAGCATTTCACAAAACGCCGCAGCATTTCACAAAACACCGCAGCATTTCAGAAAACACCGCAGCATTTCACAAAACACCGCAGCATTTCAGAAAACACCGCAGCATTTCACAAAACACCGCAGCATTCAGAAAACACCACAGCATTTCACAACACACCGCAGCATTTCACATTGGACGGAAAGGGTATTCCTTAGGGAGAACACTTCTTGTTTGTGATTGGACAGAGCCAGCCAGAGAAGCACTGCTGTGATTGGTTGTTTTTGCTGCCAGTCAAGAAATGACGCTTCGTGATTGGCCCAACACATCAGCTGTTAGCTGTTAGTACACACTCAGAGCTCACAGCTCCTCATATCTGTTCAGAAACTGGACAAAAGTTAAACATATACAAAACACAGACTGTCTATCTATGTCATGGTGAATACAGTCGCTGCTTTATTTATGTCTGTATGACGTTGTTGTGAGTGTGGACGGAGCAGCTACAGGTTAGTTTAGCCTGATCGATCCGATTCCGATAGGATTTACATGGAGATACGCCCCGCCCCCTCTCCAGCGTCTTGTTTGAATGACAGGAGTAACACACAGAATTAATGCTTTATTAATTCATGGTTTTTAAGGGGCTTATCTCCATGTAAATACTATGGTAGACTACTCAATATTCCCATCGCTCTAATCACTCGAGTTTCACGCGGCTGTCAGCTGTGTTTGCTCCTGTCATTCAAACAAGACGCGCTGAGAGGGGGCGTGGCGTATCTCCATGTAAATCTATGGGAGATACCAACTACAACAAAATGAACATATTTGACCATGATTTAATGGTGATACATGTTTCAAAGTGATGCCGAAGCAACTACATACTGATAACGGTTAGTAAAAACCATGAATTAACGCTTTGACAAGTCTGCAGACAAGACGGCAGGCGAAAAGCTTTTAAATGCGGTGTTTTCTGAATGGAATCGGATCCATCAGGCTAAACTAACCTGTAGCTGCTCCGTCCACACTCACAACAACATCATACAGACATAAATAAAGCAGCGACTGTATTCGCCATGACACAGACAGTCTGTGGTTTGTACATGTTTAACTTTTGTCCAGTTTCTGAACAGATATGAGGAGCTGTGAGCTCTGAGTGTGTGCTAACGGCTGATGTGTTGGGACATATTGTGCTGTCGGGCGTTGACCAATCACGAAGCGTCATTTCTTGACTGGCAGCAAAAACAACCAATCACAGCAGTGCTTCTCTGGCTGGCTCTGTCCAATCATAAACAAGAAGTGTTCTCCCTAAAGGAATACCCTTTCCGTCCAATGTGAAATGCTGTGGTGTTTCTGAAATGCTGTTGTGTTTTGTGAAATGCTGCGGCGTTTTGTGAAATGCTGTTGTGTTTTGTGAAATGGAAATGGTGATGTGTTTTGTGAAATGCTGTTGTGTTTTGTGAAATGCTGTGGTGTTTTGGGAAATGGTGATGTGTTTTGTGAAATGCTGTAGTGTTTTGGGAAATGCTGTGGCGTTTTCTGAAATGCTGTTGTGTTTTGTGAAATGCTGTAGAGTTTTGTGAAATGCTGTTGTGTTTTCTGAAATGCTGTAGAGTTTTGTGAAATGCTGTTGTGTTTTCTGAAATGCTGTGGTGTTTTGTGAAATGCTGTGGTGTTTTCTGAAATGCTGTGGTGTTTTGTGAAATGCTGTTGTGGTTTTGTGAAATGCTGTGGTGTCTTGCACTTCAGGGCACACCGTAAATAACAGCTCTTTTATAAATGTCCATCCTAGTGGACGTCAGGACCATCTTCATGGACTTATTGACTCAATATTGTTGCAGGAGACGGAACTGAAGCAGACATTTCTGTACAGATAGTTAGGGAGATTTTGAGCTCTCAGATGATGAGAGAGATGAGGATTTTCACACCTGGGATAGAAGAGAGTCAAGAAGAAGGGGGGAAAGGTGCAGGAGGCTCCATGAGCGCACAGATACAGACAGAGAGACAGATAGGGACGAGCTGGAAAGACATGGCACTCTGTGGGCCAAGAGTAGCACGTATGTCTTATTGTTGTTTTATTTTAAGTGGAGCCATGAAAAATGAGAATGTCTCAGGAATGCAAGCTTTGTTTCTATGAGCATGGTCAAATGGAGACCACATCCATAAAACTAGTCCAGATGACCCAAACAGCCCGTGCCGACTGGAGTCAATTAGGTACTTTTCCCAGTACATTGACTACAAAGTCTTTGAAGATCTGGAAAGATTCACCAAAAACCAAACTAGTTGTTTAGTGACCAAATAAACAGCAATGTTCAGATCAATTACTTGTTTATGTTTTAAATAAAGGTGAATGTATTATTGTATTAATATCACTCTATAACCATAATACGTTACATAGTCTATCTGTTAATTTTGGCTGTCTTTTCAAACTAAAATGGTCCCGACATCCTC